>NC_057862.1:402544596-402851382 GCF_019393635.1 Dromiciops gliroides
TACAAAGAAAGATAAGTATATGTTGACTCTGGAGTGCTTTCCTGACTGTTTAGATATTGTGAGGACTAAACTCAAATGACTAGGCATGGGGAAATGATCATTCTCACTTTCTCCTGGCAAGAATGAAAGGAAAGTGTAAGGCGCGAAATGTAGATTCACTTTCCCTTTGAAACCTGTCTTATGGTTCCTGAGCTCCTCCAGTTCCGTGCCCTCCTAAGCTTTTTCTCTGCTTCACATGCCAAAAGATCAACACGGGCAGTCGAAAGACTGCTACATTGCCTAACACTAAAAAAAAGAAAAAAAAAAGCCTCTCCAGGGAGCCTAAGGTTTGGGAATCATCAGTCTCTTCCTGCGGGACCTCTGGAAGCCCCTTGCAGTCCTTGGGATCCGGGGATTTCTGTGTGTGTTAGGTAGGAGAGCAGAATTTAGGTTTTTGCAAGCATGGCCTGAACAAATTTGGTCCTTTATCGCCATCTAGTGGGAGTGAGGCAAGGATGCCTCAACACTGGCCCCGGGCCAGAGATCTACACAGCTTAGCTTTCTCAGCACCACAACGGGAGGCTGGGCTCTGACCTCACCAGGAGGTGGAAGTGCAGCCAAGGGGCAGGCTCATCAGGCCTTATTTTTTGTTTTCCCACCAAGCCTTAAGTAATAGCAACAACAACAAAAAATTGTGACACAAATACAATCTGGGAGAGGCTTCCCCAGAGGACGGTGGGGTGCCTGGACTTTCTGCCCTTTTTAAATGGAGAAGGAGAAAGCAGCAGTGGCCTTACTTAGTCCTTGGAAACTGCCCAGTGACCTGGCCTTTTGCTGATTTCCTGATCTTTTTGTGGGAGGGTCCCCAACTCTGAATGGGATAGGGCTGCTAAACCCTGTGGAAATAGTGAAGAAGACTGTGTTTAACCTTCTGGAGTTGTAGAACTTTAGAGCCTAAAAAGACCTGAGACCTCCTTTCTTTACCACATTTTATAGATGTGGAAACTGAGGCCCTGCAAGAGGAAATAACTTGCTCAGGCTTTAAATAACTAGGAGGTGGCAAAGCTGGATAGGAGCCTAAAATTTATGACTCCAAGTTCAGTCCTTTTTCCAGTCTTCTCTTCCTCCCTTACTCTATTCTGAGTCCCATTTTTGCATGATTTTCTGTCAAGATAGTTTGTCAACTACGGCCAAAATTGATAATTTGATTTCAGGGTCATCCCTAGAGGATCCCAGAACCTGGGGGATTCAGAATTAGAAGAAATATTTTAGGTCAAACGGTTTAATCCTAAATCAAAGCAAAAATCCTTTCTCTGTTCCCACCCCACGAGTAGAAATCTTGCAGCCACCATCTGATTTGTATTTGTTTGGGATTCTTTGACTCCTGTGTAGATGTTTAATATGTATAACATGCATAATGTGCTTAGTGCATATGCTTAATATGCATAATACACATAATAGGGTGGAAATGAAAAATAATCAAAGAGGTCTGGTGACTATAGGGAAGCATCCGGTCCTATTAGCAGTCCTATAATTGCTGACTGTCAGGGGTCCTTTACTGCAGTGGGGAGGGGGCAGAGATATTTACATCCTTCTACTACTTTACATATTTATTGCAATAAAATTTGGTTAAAAGAAACATCTAAAGTCTGAATTGAATGTATGGGGCAATTCAATGCCTGGAAGGATTATTCCAAAATAGATATACATAATAAAAGCAGTATTTGGATCTTGACTTGGTTCTTCCAAAAGGTGTTTGTTCCCTTTTTTACATTTGCATAGGAAACCAAAAGAATCTTAAAGTAGAGGGAAAACTGACATGTATAAAACCTATTATTTGTCTTTATCTATCTATCTATCTATCTATCTATCTATCTATCTATCTATCTATCTATCTATCTATCTATCTATCTAATCTATCTATCTCTTCCTATCCCTATTTCTCATTTATCTATCCCTGTCTCTATTAAATCTATTGTCTTTCTATTTAATCTCATGAGATTTCTTTGGCTGAGGTCCTCTTTGACCTGGACTATATTTAGGGGAATAAGATTCTCCAAAAGGAGTTACAAGGAATTTTCAATCCTAAATCACATAGTTTTACTCCTAGACACAATAGCCATAAAGATGGATTAAATTCGTATGAGTTCTACTTAACTGACTAAGTGAAGATTTTCTTTGTAGAGAGAAATTATACATGTAGGGAGGAAAAAAATAGCTGAGGTTTTCTCCCTCATCTGATATTGGGCATTTGGAGAAAAGATGAAAGATCTAAAAGAAATGAAGCTTATACTGTTGTTCAGTCATGTTCAACACTGTGTGACCCCATTTGAGGTTTTTCTTGGCAAAGATAAGTGGTTCCTTCTCCAGATCATTTGACAGATGAGGAAACTGAGGCAAACAGGGTTAAGTGATTTGCCCAGGGTCACACATCTAGTAAGTGTCTGAGGCTGGATTTGAAATCAGGAAGATGAGTCTTCCTGACTGCAGGCCTGGTGCTGTATCTACTGTGCCACCTAGCTGCTCTAAAGCTTATGCCTCTGGATCTAAGTTAAAAGAAAGATGGTTATAGAGATGAGGTGGCACCTCATCTAAGTATTACAGTTGGAGACAGAAGCTCTATAAACACATGCTCAGTGGATCCTCACCTGAAACTGACCACACCCATGAGCAGAGGAGCACTGGCCAACAGTGAGATAGAAATCAGTGGAGCATGACCTGGCAGACTATCTACCACAGGAACTCCTCAAGGAGATCCCCAGAAGAAACACATCACCAGATGATGCCAGTAGTCTTGTACAGATAATTCAGAGGCTTGAATTCCTTTCACATATGTACCCTGGTTACATGTGTTCTCTTCATATATGTTCCTCTGCACACATACCCAGACTAAGCATGTTCTGTGTGTGTGTGTGTACCTCCACACATGTGCTCTGGCCATCCATATTGCTATGTGTGTGACCCTTTACCTTGGTTCCTTAGAAGTCTACTCACATTAATAGTGTGTGTTTGTGGGGAAATATGCCCTGGATTTGGGGAGGAAAATGTTCTATTGCTACTTTTCTTATTATACTTAGTCATTAAATGACTTTGCTTTGGACTAATCATGTCTTTTGACTAATGAGTGAAAATAAATTCATTGTTAGTGGCTTGTGAGCTATGGTTTCGGAGTGGATTTGGAACCTTAGAATACCTTGAATTGGGGGAAGTTGTTTAGGGGAGACCAATGAGCAAGAAAGGGTCTTCCCAGGTATTTAAAAAAGATGTCAGAAAAGGACATCATGTATCCTGGAGATGGAGTTACAATTGGAGGGACAGGAGGAACTTGAGGGAGGAAAAAGGAAAGGGGAACCACTAAGGATAACTTATTTTTTTGGGGGGGGGCTGGCAATGAGGATTAAGTGACTTGCCCAGGGTCACACAGCTAGTAAGTGCCAAGTATCTGAGGCCATATTTGAACTCAGGTCCTCCTGAATCCAGGGCCGGTGCTTTATCCACTGCACCACCTAGCTGCCCCAAGGCCTCAGTTTTCTCATCTGGAAAATGTGCAACCTGTGATGTCCTATCACACTTTACTTTGTAGTTTATTTATTTGTGTACATGACATATTTCCCTCAACTTCCCTTCCCCTTCCCCACCAAGATTATAAAATCCTTGAGGGCAGGGTTGAAGTTGGCATTCATTTTATGTCTCCAACACATACATAGTACAGTGCCTGGGACATAGTAAAGTGCTTTCTAAACATTTATCTAATTGACTTTTACATTTTAAATAGTTTAAATGTATTTAGGGGCAGCTAAGTAGCATAGTGGATAGAGTCCCTAGTCTGGAGTCAGAAGGAAGACTCCTGAGTTCCTTAGTTCAAACCTACCCTCAGACACTGGTTGTGTGACCTTCGGCAAGTCACTTAATCCTGTTTGCCTCAGTTTCTTCATCTGTAAAATGATATACCAGTATCTTTGCCAAGAAACCCCCAAATGGAGTCACAAAGAGTCAGATACAACTGAACAACCACAAATGTATCCAACTGCATAGCTCACTCTCCTTTACCCCCCAACTCTGTTTTGTAGTGTTAGCTTTCTGCTCACACAAATCTGTCTTGTTCTGTTTATGTTCTCATCTCCTCTTTCCCATCCTTTCTCTGTGCTGATGTTATCCTCAGGGCAATTTCTGAAAAACTGTGCAATCCATATGCTGGGCAAATACCAAAGCCCAGAGGGTGCCAATCCCTGTTAACAGTGAATAATCCATCTCTAGGAGAATCTAAAACAAACTGCCCAGCCTAACAACTGATCCCTTACCCCTTGCAGAGCACAGAGGAAAAGAACTGGGGTTAAAGGTCATGGGGTTAGATGAACCAGGTTACATAAACTAATTCAGCTGTATAGGCTCTGGGGCCAGTTCAGACAGATGGAAGTTACTTGTTGCCAATGACTGAGTCTTGTCGTTCTTGCCAACCCATACCCCACCCCCCAGTACTTCAAACTCTGGGTGAATTCCTCATGAATAATCATCTGTTCCCCACCCCCTTCTCTGTATGACATTGTGACTCATACATAAGAATGGAATAAGGATACAGATTGGGCCATCTCGTCAGTAGAGGGAACTCCCAGATGAGAAAACTCCCTCTACCAGTGTAGATCAACACTTTATATGAAACTCAGAGTCTAGTGAGTTGCCTAGAACACTGAGAGATTAAGTAATTTGCACAGGGTTATGTTGCAAATACAGGCAAGTCTAGGTCTTGGCTCAGAGACTGGCTTTCTACCTGCTATCATGCTGTGTCTTACCTTTAACATAGTAGGTGTTTAATAAATATTTGTTGAATTGAATGAAACTATTTAGATCTAAGTAATATTAGTTCAGTCATTTCAGTTGTGTCTGATTCTCTGTGACCCCATTTGGAGTTTTCTTGGCAAAGATACTTGGAGTGGTTTGCCATTTTCTTCTCCAGCTTATTTTACAGATGAGGAAACTGAGGCAAACAGGGCTAAGTGGCTTGTCCAGGGTCACACAGATAGTAAGTGTCTAAAGGTGGATTTGAACTCACAAAGATGAGTCTTCCTTGACTTCAGGCTTGGCATTCTATCCATTGTACCACCTAGTTAGCTAGCCAAGTAGTATCAGGGACCCTCAAGTACATAATTGCCCAGATAGAAAATCCCAGCTTATTTTCAGCTATATCTTCCAAAGAAGTTGATTCTCATAATTACTTTTTTTTTAAGTGAGGCAATTGCGGTTAAGTGACTTGCCCAGGGTCACACAGCTAGTAAGTGTAAAGTGTCTGAGGCCAGATTTGAACTTGGGTACTCCTGACTCCAGGGCCGGTGCTCTATCTACTGCGCCACCCTAGCCGCCCCATAATTACTTTTTAATTTTAAACTCATTAAAAAACAGAAAAGTATATCAATGGAATAGGCTAGATAAGTAAGACCTAGAGGCAGGTATGTGAGTGGTCTAGTGTTGCATAAACCAAAGAACAAAAATTCTTCAAGCAGACTTTAAAAAATTTTCCAATAATAAACATTTTTATTTATAATTTTGAATTCCAAATTTTATCCCTCCTTCTCTCCTTACCCTCCCCCCTCCCTGAGGCAGTAAACAGGTATAGGTTATACACATGCAATTATGTAAAACATTACCATATTAGTCATTTTGTATAAGAAAACTTGAATAAAAGAAAAAAATGAAAGAAAGTGAAAAATAGCATACTTCAGTCTGTATTCAATCAATATCACTTCTTTCTTTGGAGGTGGATAGTATGTTTCATCAATACTCCTTTGGGATTGTATTGGATCATTTTATTGCTGAGAATAATTGTTATTCCCAATTCTTCATAAACAATACTGCTGTCTCTAACATTCTCTTGGTTCTGCTCACTTCCTATACATCAGTTCATACAAGTCTTTTCAAGCTTTTCTGAAATCATCCTGCTTGTCATTTTTATAGCACAATAATATTCCATCACCATCATATGCCACAGCTTGTTTAGCCATTCCCCAATTGATGGGCATCCCTTTGATTTCCAATTCTTAACCACCACAAAAGAGCTGCTATAAATATTTTTGTACAAATAGGTCTTTTTCTCTTTTTTGGGATGTCTTTGAGATATAAACCTAGAAGTGGTATTGCTGGAGCAAAGGGTATGCACAGTTCCATAGCCCTTTGGGCATAATTCCAAATTGCTCTCCAAAATGGTTGGATATTTTCACAACTCCACCAACACTGGATTAGTGTCCCAGTTTTCCCACATCATTTCCAACATCCAATATCTTCCTTTTTTGTTATATTTGCCACTCTGATAGGCATAAGGTAATAACTCAGAGTTGTTTTAATTTTCTCTGATAAATAGTGATCTAGAGCATTTTTTTCATATGATCATGCTGTTTACTTTCATCCTAGGAGACAGATCAGGAAGTGGGATCTGCATTAGAGATGCAATGAAAAATGGAGTTGAGTAACTAAGGGAGACAGAGTTAGAATCATATACACAACCCAACTAGTTCCTAACCTTTGTCTTAAAACCAATAGGCTCTCTCTACATAGAACCAAGTATAGGCTTTTAAATAATAACATTGACTATTTAAAATCTCTTTTTTTTACTTGATCAAGTAGGGTCTCAAAGTGAGGCATTCACAGGACTTGATCCAATACATCTTCAGGAGGGTCTTCTTCCCCAATCTGTTGCCTGAGCCTTTGGGCAAGATAGTTCAAGTCATGTCTTAGAACAAAGCTTCTTAAACTGTGGGTCTCGACCGCACATGGGGTCACGTAGCTGAATGTGGGGGGTCATGAAAAATTTGGCAACAGTAAAAAAAGGTTATGTATGCCTATTTTATATACCTATATACCCGGGGTTGTGTAAAAAATTTTTGAGTGAAAAGGAGTTGTGAGTGGAAAAAGTTTAAGAAGCTCTGTCTTATAACATGATATTAATCAGCAGCTTTGTAGCTTTTTTTTTTTTTTGCAGGGCAATGATAGTTAAGTGACTTGTTCAGGGTCACACAGCTAGTAAGTATCAGGTGTCTGATACTGGATTTGAACTCAGGTCCTCCTGAATCCAGGGCTGGTGCTTTATCCACTGTGCCACCTAGCTGCCCCGACTCTGTAGCTTTTAACACAACCTTTGAGTGTGGATTAAATTCAGCCTCAAAGTCAGGTTTATTCATGGCCTTTGTCAATTTGTAATTTTTAGTACTGGGCAGCGAGGTGGCATAGTGGATAGAGTGCCCAGGCTTGAAGTCAGGAAGATTCATCTCCCTGAGTTCAAATTTGACCTCAGATACTTACTAGCTCTATGACCCTGGGCAAGTCACTTAACCCTGTTTGCCTCAGTTTACGCACTTGTAAAATGGTCTGGAGAAGGAAATGGCAAGCCAATCTAGTATCTTTGCCAAGAAAATCCCAAATGGGGTCATGAAGAGTCAGAAATGACAGAAAAATGACCAACATCAGAATTTACATGATATTTTAAAAACACTCATCCTTACAATCTAGCTGTGTGGCTTTCTTTGTTTCTAATAATTTTGGGGCAGTGTAGGTCTTATGCTTTGTTTTGTTTTTGCAGGGCAATGAGGGGTTAAGTGACTTGACCAGGGTCACACAGCTAGTAAGTGTCAAGTGTCTGAGGCCAGATTTGAACTCAGGTCCTCCTGAATCCAGGTCCAGTGTTTTATCCACTGAGCCACATAGCTGCCCCGTATGTTGGGTTTTAATAATTTCCTTTTTGTCAGAGGCATGGAGTGTTATTCAGCATTTCTTTCTTTCTAGTGCTCAGTTACTGTTGAATGAATGTGTGAATTTTATTAGTAATTTTATTGTTATAATTTTTAACTTGGAAATGATTCATTGATTTTTTCATAGCAATAAATACACTAAAACCTTGGCATCTATTGTTTAGGAAATTTAAAAAGACATAATTAAAAAATTTTACCTTTAACTTTCTATTTATAAGTGGATTATAACAAGACATTCTATTAACACTTTCTGATATGCTATTATTGAATTAATAATTTCTTAAGTGCCTATCTGTGATATTAGCCTATGAGATGCCATGAACTCTGATACACATATACACACACACAACCTCCCTCAATTTTAAAATAAAAAAGACTACCAATCTTTTAAAAATTTTTATAAAGCTGTGGGGTGCTTCAAAATATCTCAAAATGTATCTTCCCATAAAATTCTAGGTCTTAGAATGTGAGTGAAATTGGTAGATATATAGAGTTAAAGAATAAATTAAATGAGATAAATGTGTCCTTTTGTCATCCTTGACATTTTTTCATATGATTCTAAGTTCTGTTTCTGCTTGAGGGTTTTTAATATTGTTTTTTTTAAACTTTATACAAGGGCATTGAGAAGGAGCTTGATTAAATGAACATTAGGTCTTTGTTGTTATGTCTCAGTCAAATATTTTACTTATCTGATCTTCCCCAGTAGGCTTTGAAACTGTGTCTTATCCATCTTCATATCCCTTACATCCTTTCCCTCAAGAAACTTTTTTTTTGATGAGGCAATTGGGGTTAAGTGACTCGCCCAGGGTCACACAGCTAGTAAGTGTCAAGTGTCTGAGGCCAGATTTGAACTCAGGTACTTCTGAATCCAGGGCTGGTGCTTTATCCACTGCACCACCTAGCTGCCCCTACTTAGTGTTTCTTGAAGGGGGGAACAAGAGGTGCTCAGGGAGAGGTAGCTAACTCGAAGGGATAGCAAGGGAAGCTGGGATATTGAAGAAACCCTTTATATCTTTTGCAATTTTGTGGAGAGATGATTTTAGGGTTAAATGTTGTCAAAAAGTTAGGAGGAGAAAATATAGGACACGGTGATGTGTCTAAGCAGATAAGTACCTCTGCTATTTAGGGTAGCTTGATGGTGTAGTGGGTAGAACACTGGCCCTGGAGTCAGGAGGACCCAAGTTCAAATCTCACCCCAGACACTTACTAGCTGTGTGACCCTGGGCAAGTCACTTAACTCCAGTTGCCTCAAAACATCCTGGGCCATCTCCAGTCATCCTGATATAAATCTTGTCACTGGACCCAGATGACTCTTTGCACAGCCTTCCTTCACTTAAATCCAATTCACTTCAGGTCATGATATCACCTCCCGATGTCACAGTCCTCTTTGAGATCAAAGGACAAAAAACAACAACACCTCTGCTGTTATGAGAAATCTCTATACAGTTTAGCTCATCTCTAAAGACCACTGGGTTTGATGTTCTTATACTTGGAGACTGGATTAGACTAGGTTTCTTTAGGATGGGATTCTTAAACTGAGGTCTGTGAAATTAAAAAAAATTAGGTAACTGTATATCAATATAGTTGACATCCTTTGTAATCCTATATGTATTTTATGGATTACAAAAGATATCAATTATATTGAAATACAATTATTTACATATTTTTAAAATGTATTTTATTTTATGGGGGCAGTTAGGTAGCTCGGGGGGTACAGTTCAGGGCTTGGAGTCAAGAAGACCTGAGTTCAAATTTGGTCTTAGACACTTACTAGACCTGTGACCCTGGGCAAATCATTTTACCCTGTTTGTCAGTTTCCTCATCTGTAAAATGAGCTAGAGAAGGAAATGGCAAACCACTCCAGAATACTTGCCAAGAAAACCCCAAATGGGGTCACAAAGACTCAGACATGACTGAAAAGCAACTGGACAATAGCAAATGTATTTTATTTTATGCATTTTTTTCTAAGGAGAGGTCCATGGGCTTTGCCAGACTGCCAAAGAGGTCCATGACTTGGAAAAATGTTAAGAACCCTTATTTTATGACAGTGAGGAACTCGGAGTCCACTGTCATGTGGGCCAACAGCTCCATGTTAATATTGGACCAGAGGGAGGTCAGGATTGGTTGCTCAGCAACAGGGTCTCCTTGGTCAGTAAACATCTGTTGTTTGCAGGTAACTAAGTGGGGGGTACGGGTGTGGGTGTGAGGAAGTTAAAAGTTAAACAAGAGCAAATTCTCCAGGTGAAATGAACAGACCTCAATCTCTGGCACCAATCCAATTAATATGACACAACTCTCCTGTTGGCCTTCCCCATGTCCTTTGGGGGTGGTTGGGTGACGGTGGGGGGGGTGTGGGGGGACTTGATTATGCATAACTCAACTTGGCAATATTTGACTGTGTCCATAGAAACCAAACTAGGCTTTTCCCTCAACAGTGTTGTAGGGAAGGATTATTAACTCTGGTAGGAGGAGGAAAAGGAACCTCAGGGTTATTTAGCTACCCAAACCTTCCTCCTCTCCTAACAGCAGAGGTCCTTGCTCTTGGTGTCAGCAGGTCCTCCTCGCTGAACAGCAGAGGTCCCTTGTCCTTTGTGCCAGTAGGTCGGAGATGGGATGCAATGCAAGCAAGAGCACCAAGGGTGGTCGAAGTTTCAGGGAAGCAGGAAGAGCGGCCACTGGGAGAAGCCACACATCTGGAAAATGAAGCAGAAGCATCGGAGGCCAAAAACTCCTCTGCAAAGGATGGAACTGCTGCTGAGAGGAAGAGCTGAGGTCTTGTATTCCCCCTTCAGACCCAAGTCCAGCTCATATGACTTATTTATAGAGCCACCTTTGGCCAAGGGGACATGAGATCTTTTCCATCTTGATAATACTGGAAAAGAGTTGAGAGAAATTCTCCTCCTTGGGATTTATGCTTCAGATGTTACTTTTGGAAATCTTCCTGGCTGATGCTGTGTTCTTGGATAGATCCTGCCATTCCAGATTACTGGATATTGGGGAAAATGCAAAAAGATAAATCCTTCAGACTTCAAAGTACTCTTCTATTGGCTCTGGATACCCATGAACCACATATGAATTCTCCTGTCAGGAACCTGTGGTCCAGCTTGAAACAAATCCAGCTACTGGGTTATGAATGTCAAGTGACTTCAGGCTGCCCACTCCTTCTGTACTCTGTATCATTTGTAAAAGCTATAACTATTCTCTCTCTCTCTCTCTCTCTCCCACATATATTTAAGGTTCATGGTTCATTGGGAAAATGTATTGCTCAGATATAGAGGTTTTGAATTTTGCTCTTACCACATTTGGGAAATGTTAACATGAATAATTTAATATTTAATTTGGAGAATTGTTGACGAATTATGGGCATGTTCAGAGCAAAGCTCTGTTCCCAAGGGACAAGAAACAAGACTGTGATAAGCCAGTGAGAGTAACAATGGACTTTGGTAGGAAGAAACCTAAATTTCCCCCCTTTTTTGGTTTCCACAAAATGTCCCCACTTTAATATTCATGTGTCTCATTACATCAAAATTCTGTCAATTTGAACTCTCTAGCATCTGAATTATCTGCATTCAGCCTCCAAAAATATTTCTCTGTTTACTAACATGTCTGTCAGTTTTTTTCCTGTGTGTTTTGTTTTTAACTAGACTAAAAGACATTTTAATTTGAAATCAAATAGACATGTTTGCAAATAAATGTTGACAGAACAAATTTAAATGGCAGGAGATAGGAACTGCGATTAGAATCATCACTGAGGCTGGGACCTGCCACTGTCTCTGGAAACTGTTTTTATTGAGTTGGAATCTCTTCTTCCCAGCCTGTCACTACCACCAGGAACACCTTCACAGAAACAAGGGATATACCTGATTTTACCTCAGATTGTGAAAGAAGACCTAGAGATTTGTGGGATATGTAGTCAAGGTATGTGTGGGGGAAATGAGCAAGCAAGTACCCAAACATAACTGGATTGTGGGGAAAAGACAGGATTTTGGAGGAGGATAATTCTGAGTATAGCAAAAACTGACTTTCTTTCCTTTGTCATTGGAATTGACAGAACCTAGAACCAGAGAACCATAGTGTCTAAGGCTATCTAGCCTAACCTTCACCCTAGACTGGAATCTTTTTTTTTTCCCTGCTTGCTTGATAGTGCTCCTCTGTTGGAACATTTCCTAGGACCAGGAACTTTAGTATAACTGGAACTTCCTAAGTTGTGGCTCCTTTGGATCCAGCAAGTGCCATCCTGAATCCAGAGGTACCAAAGGCAATCATTCAGTTAGTCTGAAGTTAGGCAAGTGGTGGGTGCCTCTTACTTATGCCTTTTTTCCCCAATAAAGACTTAGACACCAATGGGGAGAGACTTCCTCTAGGGTTGTTTTAACTTTAGGAAGAAACCCCCTCCTGGGATCCTCTATTAGAATTAAAAAAATCTTTGTCTCACGTCCCGTAGTATCAAGGTTTTAGGGGTAGATGATGTTTTTAGGTCTTCTTTGCAGAGCCAGCCTAGTGCAGTGGAATGGTCTGGAGTCAGAGGACCTGGTTTAGATTCCTAGCTCTGCTTTGTCCTATGTGACCCTGGCAACTAATTTCATTTCTCTGGTGTTCAGTTTCCAGATCTGCGAAGCTCTAAGGTCCCTTCCAGTTAGAAGCTTTAAATGCCCCTGACCCTAGATCTCTCTGGGCTCTAGTGAACCTGCAATTTATTTCTCCCTGGTCGTTCATGCTTCTTATCTTAACCATGTTATTTCTATGAGGTCACATGATCATAAGGGCTCCTTAACTCACTGGGCTTGTTCCTCAAAGTTAGGAACCAGGAGGGATTGATATCATTAGAAGACATATATATTACTTGCATGTCTTGTAGTCCACGGTAACATGTAACCTAGTCAGTTCCATAATACTGTTGCACGTTCCCTTGTTAGTTACGTCACCTTGTATGTAGAATGGCTACTTGTTATCTCTGTGTAACATGTCATACAGCATAGTACATGGTTGGTCAGACACCTTACATGAACATCTACATTCCTGGCATACAATGTGTCTCAAGGTTCAAATTGCAGTTTTTTGACTATGACCTTCTGCAAATCTCGTCTCTTTCCTTCCCTACAACAACATCTTACATGTGTGCGTCCTCCCTTCCTTTGACCTGTTTCCTCATTTATAAAATAAGGGATTTGACTATGATCTCTGAAGTCCCTTCCAACTCTGAATCCTATGGGCCTAGTAGTCCTACAGGTCAAATATAACACATCTGGGCCTATCTGAGATTTTTAGAAAAAGATTTAAGAAAAAAAAATCTAGCTCACTCACATAAACCAGTCAAGCTTAACCAATTACCTGTTGCTACCATTGAATGACTGCCCCAGGTGTCAGGCTAGCCAGCTTGGATCAATTAGTCATTATAAAAAATTCATGGACCCTTCAGCATCCACATGAATATGGATTCCTGATCATGTGGCTTACTATTGAAAAAACTTATACATGTCTGTTTGATAGGGATGAATCAAAATGTAATCCAAATTTACCTCTTCATAACTGGGGCTTTGATTCTCAGTCTGAGGTCGGGCTGGGCTGTGATACTGACAGGGCTGGTGTGGTTGGAACATGTGTATATATGTATGTGTGTGTTTAAGGAATTGCTTCACATAGAGATTATATTGAAAATATTTTATTCTTGCACTGAAGATGAATAATACAATAGGGAAAGGGAACAGTTCTTAAGGGAGATGATTCGGGCTGGGAAAAAGAGGGTGAAGTAGACGATATTCTTGCTTTTGGTTATTTAAAAAGAAAACTCTAATTTCATACAATAAAGGAAAGGAGAAAAGAGAAAAAGATCTCTGGGATGAGAATTTTATAGCAAGCATACCCCGTGGCCCATGGAGTTGTGAAGAACAGTTAAGAATGATAGTAGCTAACATTTATCTAAGACTTTACCACAGATTATCTCAGTTGATCCTCACCACAACTTTGTGAGATCAGTGCTCTATTGCTACCCCTATTTTTTAGATGAAGAAACTGAGGGTGAGAGTTAAATGACTTGTCTAGGGTCACAGAGGTGGGAAGTATCTGAGGGAAGCAACTATGCTACCCATATCCCTTGGAATAAGAATAAGGAAGTTTGACTTTGTTGGGGCTGTTGAGCCAACTGAGCCATTGGGACAGTTGTGGTAAGTGCCATTGATTTATTTATCTCCCCCCCTCCCCCCAACATTGTATTTCTCTTTTCTTCTTCCTTGCACACTATCCTCCTGACCAATGGAACCTTGTCTGGTAAGAACTGCACATAATGCTCTCTCACTCACAGAAGAGGAAGGTCCTTTGAGGTACTGTGGTGGACAGCTCACAAGCACAGCATGGGTGGGAATTACCCCAGCCTCTTAGGAAGCCAGATTTGAGAAGCTTCCCTGGGACTTCAGAAGTTTAGTAATGTTTTGCTTTGTTTCATTCCTCTTATAAAGGAATTATGATGCCCATTTAATTAAATGTGAGATTTCCAAAGGCTCTTCAAAATAAGATGCCTTCTCCCCTGGCTGAGTTAGGCATGCTTCAACTTGCTGGAAAGTTTGAATAAGAAAATGTTCTGGTTTTCTCCCCAGACATTCCAATTACTCAGCTGGGGGGCACAGAACTCTTCACACCTCTCTTCCCCAAGCCCTAAGGATGGCCAAGCACCCAGTTAAAATTAACTCTCTCTTCTTCATTGCTCTTAAGTTTCCACTTGGAAACACAAACAGGTACCCCAGAAAGAAGAGTTTGGGCCTACTTTAAGAGCTCGGGTTTTCAGCCTTTGGCATTTCCCCAATGATTTATTTGAACTGGAAGAAAAGGGAATTTGATTGACTCTGGTCTTCCTCCCCTGTGGGCTGGTTCCCTAAGGAAAATATTACTTGGCCATTAGGTCACAATTGCAGAAGGGGTTAAAAATCCTTCTTGGCACAAAAATGTTTATACCAGCTTAGAAAATGCCCCCTGCTTTGCTTACTTAAAGATTTGTCAGAATATTCCTTTCTCTTAGGCTGCCTGACCTTCTGGGTTAAAAAAATTTTTTTTATTGTTGCATCAGCTGGATGATTAGGTAATCTCATTAGTTTGGTATGTGACCTGGATTCTAGATGTGGTCTTGCCACTGAGTAGCTCTGTGACATTAGGAAAGGGCCTTAATCTCTGAGTCTATTGCTTCCAATGTGAAATGGCTTCCTTTGTAAAATTATCCTTGCCTTACAGGCTGGTTGTAGGGAATAAAACTTTTTAAAGTTTCAAGGAGGTAATTATGAGGCACAAATGACATACTGGATGCTGTATCTTGGATCTTCTATGTCCAGGCTGGAAATTTCCTCCTTCCTAGCTTATTGGTACGTTTTGCTTATATTAGAGGTGAAAAACAAATTGGACTTGCCTGGTAAAGATTCTTCCTTCCCCAATAAAGTACCTGAACTAATCTCTGAAAGTCCTGATCCCTAACTTGTCCAGGGTTTGCCCTGGTCCCTTCTCTTTCTTTTCTTTAGGCAAATCCATCAGCAACCCAAGCATTCGATTATCATCTCTGTAGATAATTCTTAGATCTATATATCCATTACTGGTCTCTCTCTTGTACTCCAGTCTGAAATTATCTTTTGGACATCTCCATCTGAATGTTCCTGTCAGCATCTCTAACTCCTCATTTGGTGCTGTAGAGTCCAAGAACCTAGGTTTAAATCATAGCTCTGTTGCTTACTATTTTGTAACCTTGGTCAAGGTTATCTGAAACATTTGGGGTTCAGTTCCCCTGTCTGTAAAATGAAGGGGTTGAATTAGATGGTCCCTTCCAACCATAAATCTAGGATCCTTTATGATAACAATTTGCTAAGGTGAAAAAGTTCCATGTCCTTCCTCTTTTGGCTCATGCCTTGGGAAGTTAAAAGAGTTCTAGAACCTCTATACTAGGGATTCATAAGGTGGTGTCCACGGACAGAGAATTGCTACTGGCCTGAAGCCTATTTTCTTCCATCCTGGGTTCTAGTCTTGGTTCTGAGAAAGTAATATGCTGTAGTACAAATGTGGCATTTAAAGAAGTTCCAAGAGACACAGTTTCTGGGTAAATTAAAATCAGTTATATTGACTATTTCTAGAAAGCAGTCAACAAAACAGGCTTATTGTCCTCTTGGTAGGCAAAGAGAGTGAACCTGTGAACCTTTTATATTTATAAAGTCTTTAAAAAAAAGGGGTATGCCTGAGGGTGAAAATCAATTCTGGTCAACAAGTAATAAGAGAGAATGAATATTATGATGGGTTTAAATGAAGGTCTTGGGATTTAAATGAAGTTCTTGGGGTACATGACTTGGATCATCCAAATCTTGGTCAAAGAGACTTATCAATTTCCACATCACTTGTCTGACAGAAGGGAGAATCCACATCTTCCCACACCTGAGTAAACACAATGAGGAAGAATTCATCCATTTAGAATTTGTTTTGCTGTCTTTGATTAGCTCTCAGCCATCCTGGCTGGGTTGGTCTTTTAGAAAGATTTCCCATACTGGTTGATATCTGGATGAAGAAATAGAAAAGGGGAAAAACCTTGGTCCTAATACAATAATTAGTTATTAATATCAGACAGAAATAATCATTTCTTTTTTTTAATTAAATTTTTTTTTTAGTGAGGCAATTGGGGTTAAGTGACTTGCCTAGGGTCACACAGATAGTAAGTGTTAAGTGTCTGAGGCCGGATTTGAACTCAGGCACTCCTGACTCCAGGGCCGGTGCTCTATCTACTGCTCCACCTAGCTGCCCCGAAATAATCATTTCTTATACAAAGAATGCTAGATTGGGGGTGGGGTCTGAAGATCAGTATTTGTATCCCAGCTCTTCTCTGAACTAACTTATATAACTTTAGGCATGGTACTTAGCCTTAATTTATGTTTATATATCTGTGCATACATACACTATAGAACACAATGCATACGTGCACACAAATACAATGAACATACATGCACACAGAGTCTAACATACAACACACACATATATAGGCACACACATATGCAAGTACAACCAACATTATGCATGCAACACATGAGTGTGCCTATGTGTTACTTGATGCCTAGGAAACGTACCTTCCTATACAAGGGGTCCTGCTTCTGCGTTCAAGTGTACTAGGGTTAGTCCTGGGGTAATCTGATCTCTAGATAGAAGTCAGGATATTGCTTTAATTTGACCTCATTATGTCCCCACTCCAATGTCCCAGGGAAACTTTCTTGAATGAAATTTAGATCTATATAGGCAGTTAGGTGGTACAGTAGATAGAGTGCCAGGCCTGGAGTCAGGAGGACCTGAGTTCAAATCCAGTCTCAGATACTTATGTCTATGAGACCCTAAACTTATGCTAATTTGAATGTCTGAAAAGTTATCCCCCCTTAAAGATTCTGGTTAGAGGCTCCAAACCCACCCCAAATCTTCAGTAATGAAGGGAGAAGGTACAACTTTGCTGTAAAAAGGGCTTGGAGGTGTGTATGGGAGTTTGTGGGGGTTGGTGGGTATTGAGAACTGGTCACTTAATGATTAGTACCTAGTCTGTTAGCAACGGGAAGGAAATTACAGTCAGGTTCTAATAGACTGAGGGGAGGAGGAGCATTGTTAATTACATATTTTTTACTTGTTCTCTAACCTGAAGAGGTATTATCATTTATATTTGGGACATGAGGTTCATTGGTACTGGACCTCTGCCTGGTGTGCTCATATATATGTGGGTAGGGATTGGGCTCCAAATTAGATGGGCTCCCTATTTGGCTCTAATAAGAGATGAAGCTAAAATACCAAGTTTTTCTTGCCCCCTGTAGACAAGCCTATTTTGACCACAGTGGATGACAATATTATTACACCTCTGGCCCCTTCTGGAGCGTTGAGATGAAATATCATTATGTACAAGGATTTGCTAATGTACTGAATGAATAAGGAGGGAGATAATTGTTATCATACATCAAACCTGAGAACTCTAAAAATATTGTTTTTCATTTTATAATCAGACTTGGCTCTGAGGCTGTGATTCTCTTCTTTAGGGTCCTTTATGAAGGACCTCCCTACCAATTACTACCAGGAAATTAAGTTCAGGAGCATATGGGTTACTATCCCATGGGGCCACTCCCCTAACTCACATTTGCATAGGTGGTCTAGGTCCCCAGGGTCAGTCAGTCAACAAACATTTATTAAATGTTTATTATGCACTATAGACACTGTACTAAGCACAAATGGCAAAAGACCAAAAACAAAACAGTTCTGCTCTTAAGGAGAGAGGGGGAATGGAGGCATACACACAAACAGACAGAGACACGGAGAGACAGAGACAAACAGAAAGTCAGACCTTTGCTTTAGGAAGATCAATTTGACAACTGAGTGGAGGATACACTAGAATGGGGCAAGACTTGAGGTAGGGAGACCACCCAGTTCTTGCAAAATTCCAGACTTGAAGTGATGAGAGTATGGGACTAGAATTGTGACAGTGTCAGATGTGGAAAGGGTCACATGAAGGTAAAAATAGATGGAATTTAGTAGGAGACTGGATATGAGGATGAGAGAGAATGAAGGGTCAAGGATGATACCTAGGTTCTAAGCCTTGGTTACTGGGAGAATGGGAGTACCTTTGACAGTAATAGGAAAAATTATGAAGAAGAAAAGACTTGGAGGAAAAGATGATGAATTCAGTTTTGGACACCCTGAATAAAAAAATCTATGGGACATTCAATTCAAGATATCCAATAAGCAGTTGGATATGTGGAACCAGAGGTCAGGGGGGAGGTTAGGACTGGAAAAATAGATCTGGGAATCTATTAGCTTAGAGATGATAATGGAATCCATGAAAGCTGATAAGATCATAAAGTGAAATAGTATTGAGGGAGAAGAGAAGAGGGCATAGGACAGAGCCTAGTTAGCATGACCTGGATGAAAATTAAGCAAAGGAGACTGAAGAACAATCAGACAGGTAGGAAGAGAACCAGGAGAGAAGGCACTTATTAAGGGGAGAATTAGTACAAACATTCCACCTCTCCTTCCCTCTCCTCACCCAAGAAAGCACACTCTAACACAAATAATTATAGGTCAACGGGATTCCTAGGCAGAGTACTCATGATGTTTTCCTTAGATATAGCTCTCTGCTATATCTCTGAGAATGGGTGCCTTGTAGAATTGATAGGCAGCACTTGTCCTTGTCATGCATGAAGTGCCATTCTCCCTGAAGTTGTTTCCTCCAGTAATTATTGATCCCTACTATATGTGTTGTGTTCTATTTGTCTAAGTTCTATGACCCCAGATGGATATACTATCTGCTTTTGATCTAGCTTCTCCAATGATACAGTCAATGGGGGTGAGAGAGACATGGGGACATTTTCTACTCTATTCCTAACCCCCTCTTCCAAAAGTTATTGCTTCTCAGGGGTTTGGCTACAACTCCCAGACAGAAATCCTTCAAAGTGGAACTTTTTGCCACTGAATGGGCTTGCTTGTTTTTATAAGTTGCCTAAAAGATGTTATTTGATCTCAAAAAGTTATAAGCTGTTTCCTGTGTAGGATAATATATCTCTCATTCAATGTCCAAAAATCTTATAATCCTCATAAATTGATTATAGATTTTGTTTGCTTTAGTTCATACTTTTGATTGATAGATTTTCTGGGATTACAATAATGAGGGTGGGGATGGAAATATTGGAATCCAGTGGTGAGGAACTTTCCTGGATAAATAACTGAGACTGTCATGGAATCATGCCTGCCAAGAGTACTGGTCTGTGAAAGAGTCAAGAAACCTGGGTTCAAAATTCTAACTTTATTTGTAAAGATAGAATAGAGAATAATTCCTGATTAACATGGAAATGTTGGGAAAACAAATGAGATAATCTTAGTGAGAAGACATTTTGAGCTTTGTTAAAGGAATGCTGTCTCTAGCCTTAACCTTAATCAGGGGATCATCGAAGCACTAATCCTGGGAACTCTGGGAATATCCCATAAACTACTATGGTTCTTCCAACAGGTCTTTATGGTATGATTGTCCCTAATGAGTTTTTCAGAGAGAAAGAAATGCCTCTTAGTCCCTCCAATTCAATCCAGTGAGCATTCATTATGTGCCACTGCATGCCCCAGCGCTGTGATAAGTGCGGGGGATATAAAAAGAGATAAAAGCAGTCCTTGCCTTCAAGGAACTTACAGTCTGATGGGGGAGATGACATACAAACAAATATATACAAAGCAAGCTATATACAGGACAATAGGATATTATTATTAGAGGAGGATGGGGAAGCCTTCTTGGAGAAAGTAGACTTAATTAGAACCTAAAGGAAGCATCACTGCTCTACTTCCCTTCCTTTCCCTCACCAGCCCCCCTGCCACACCACCCCACTATCCAATATTTTAATATTAGGAGCCAGTACCAGAGATGTGGAAAAAGTTTCCAGTTTTATCCACCAAGAAGCAGCATATCACAGTGGATAGTTTTGGACTTAGAGGCAGATAAACTGGGGATATTATTTTGATTCTGATACTTACTAGCTTTGTGATCATGGACAAGTAACTTAACCTCTCTAACTCAGTTTTCTCTGTAAAAGGGGATAATAATTTCTGTAGTATTTACCTCATAGTGTTGTAAGACTCAGATGAGGTAGTAAAATTTAAAAATATATTTGCTTACACTTGAATAGATTGTAAGTTCCTTGATTGAAGATTTTTTTTGTTTTTTGCTCTTATTGTGCCTAATAAATGCTTATTGATTGATAGAGAATGTAAAGACTTTTCCAAAACTTTAAAGCACTATATAAATAGCATCTAACTTCTTGCATTCCTATAGTTTAAGCCCTTATTTAGACCCTTCTTCATTCATTCTGGTTGCTTGGGCCTGAATTTATTTCCCTTAGGTGACTTGAAGGAGGGGGCTAGAATAAATGCCTTTGAAGTCCCTTCCATTTCTAGATTTATGATTTTATATGAAAGAAAAAAAGGCTTAACAGTTGAATTGAATTTGCCCTCTATCAGGTGCAATGGAATTGACTGTCCTATTGGCTGGTTTCCCTGCAAACAGCACCCAGCCTAGCCCAGGTTAGAAATGTGATCATGAAAATTAGAAAGATTGGTTAATCGTGGTTGGGGAATAGGTGGTGGTGGTGGAGGAACTGTGATTTATGGGGAATGCAGGTGGATGCTGAGGCTGCAGACAAATTAATCAAAAGTGGCTAATATGTTTGCTAGGGCTCTGGGGATATCTAAAATTAGCTACTGAGTTCATAGGTAGGTACAGTGGTTTGCTACTTGGCACTGTGGGACTCCTCCTCCATAGGGCAATTTGTGTGTTTCGGTCTGATGATCTGTACTATTTATATTTTCCCACCATAGGAGGGATAGTTGCCCAGTGGCCTAATGGAATGCTAGGAATTTCCCCTATCAGCTTTGGAAGGTCATTTATTCTTGGTGGCCTGGAAATTCCAGGGAGAAAGTATCTGTTTTCTATGATCCCTTCTTCTCTACCTCCCTCCATCCCAAGGTCAGTCTGCCCAGGGGGTAAATTGAGCAGATAAGAAAATATGTGAATGTTTATATCATTTTTCCATAGGAGTTTAATAAAAAAATTTGGGGTCACTGAAGAGACTCTTCCCACTAAACACAAAGCTTCCCATCCAGCATTGTCTATTTGGGTCTCTGAGCAAAACTGTTCTTGGTAAGAGATTAAGGTTGTTTCCATAAGAAAGCTGATAGGCTACCCACAGGACAGCTATCGTGATGGCTTAGGCCACCACTGTTAGCCTGTTCTGAAGAGCAAAGAAAAAGGGAAGTGGAGAGATATGGGAAGACTCAATTGTGCTGTTGAACCAAGGGCACTGCATTGAAGTGCTAGTTCAAGAAGGCTTTCGCATTAAATCCCAATCAGAGTTCTCCAGAGGGCAACGGAGTTTATTCCTAGGAGTTTCAATGGAGAAATCTGGTACTTCTTTTTTAGTGAAGAGAGAAAGATGAAGATCTAGGCCTACTTTGCCCAAAGCTCTTGATTCATGGGGAGCAACCAATCAATATGTGCATCACCATGCTAGTTGCTGGAGATGCACAGAAAAGAATGAGAGTCCCTGCCCTCAAAGAACTTAAATTCTCTGAGTCAGTCAATAAACATTTATTAATGCTATTATTGTTCCATGCACTGTTCTAAGCATGGGGATACAAAATGAGTTAAAAGAGAGTCCTGCCTTGAAAGATCTCACATCTAATGGGGGAGATTACAAGCAAATAAGCGAAGCTATATACAGGAAGACTAGAAATTAACAGAAGGAAAGCATTAGCATTAAGAAGGATTGAAAAGGCTTCTCCTGTAGAAGATGGGGTTTTAATTGGGACTTAAAGGAAGACAAGAAGTTAGTGGGTAGAATGAGGATGGAGAGCATTTCCAGGCATGGGGGACAGCCATAGCAAATGCCAGGAGCAGAGAGATGGAGGTTTTCTTGGTTCACACGAACGGTCAGGAGGCCAGTGTTACTGGATCCAAGAGTACATGGCAGAGAGAAACTTATAAGAGGATTGAAAAGGTAGGAGGGGGGCCTAGGTCATGAATGGCTTTGAATGCCAAACAGAGCCTTATGCATTCAATCTTGAAGGGGATGATGAACCACTGGAATTTAATGAATTGTGGTATGTGAGTGGCATGTTTCAGACTTACGCATATGTGAATGAAGAAAAGGGGGACAGGTGTTGGAGAAGTAGAAAACAAAACAATTTGGCAAGTGATTGGATATATGGTCATGAGATCCTAGGACTATTGATGTAGAGCTGGAAGGTACCTACAAAGCTATCTGGGTCCAACTATCACATTTTACAGATGAGGAAATTGGGCCTCAGGGAAATTAAATGGTTTGTCCTAAGCTCACACTGGAAATAAGTGCTAGAGTTGGGATTTGAACCCAGGTTCTTATTTGAGGATGACACCAATGCTACAAGCCTGGCATACCAGAAGGATAATGGTATCCATGGTCAGAGAGACATTTGGAAAAAGGGTGGGGTTTGGTGAAGGAAAGATAATAAATTCTTTTTTGAATATGTTAAATTTTGAAAAATTTCTGTGGGACAACCAGCTTAAAATGTCAAGTAAAGGCAGTGGTGATATGGGACTGGAATTCAGGAGGCTTAATAGATAAATCTGGGAGTCTTGTAAATAGAGATCACAATTAAATCCTTGGGAACTGATGAGGATAGCTAGGTGGTGCAGTAGATAGAATGCTGAAACCTGGAGTCAAGAAAACCTGAATTCAAATTAGCTTCATAGATCTTCCAACTGTGTGACCCTGGGCCAGTCATTTAATCTCTATATACCTCAATTTCCCTCATTTGTAAAAATGGAAATAATAATAGCACCTGCCTCACAGGGTTTTTTTTTTTAAAATAGGAATGAAATAATATTTGTAAACTGCTTTGCAAACAGTAAAGTGCTTATACAAATGCTAGTTATTGTTATTATTATGCCACTAAATAATAGAGTATAGAGAGAAGAGAGAAGAGGTCCAGGACAGAGCCTTGGAGTACACTTAACAGTTAGGGGACATGGTATGGGATGAATGAGCTAGCAAAGGAGACCTCTGAAGAAACTATCAGACAGGAAGATGAGAACTAGGATAGAACAGTACCACATAAACCTAAAAAGAGTGTATCCCGGAGAAGAGGGTGGTCTACAGTGTCACTTTCTCAAGAGGAATGAGAAAAAAGCTGTTAACTCTGTCAATTAAGAGATCATTGTTATTGAAGAGAATAGTTTCAGAGATAGAAGCCAGATCATGCTGTGGTTAAAGGGAACTGAGAGCAAAGGAAATGGATGCATCTTGTAACATCTATAATTAAGGTGTTCTTTCAGGGGTTGACCCCTCTGACAGATGTTATCATCCTATTCCTCCAACCTCCCCCCACCCCCACCATCTCTGGATATATAATTGGCCATACCTTGTTCCAACAATTAGATTCTTTTTTTTTTTTTAAAGACTAAGACCAATTATAATGGTCCCTTCCTTTGCTGTTTAATGGAGCTTATATTAAATGAGGAGTTACAAGGTAAAACTGCTCAGAGTTACTATTTAGGAAATCCTACCAGATGGTGTAGTAGATAAAGTATTTGGATTAAACTGAGGAAGACCCGAGTTCAGATCCTGTCTCAGAAACTTATTGGCCATGGAACTCTGGGCTAGTTACTTAACCTCTCTCAGACTCAATTTTCTTACTTGTAAAAATGAGGTCATTAGGCTTGATGACCTCTAATATCTGTTTTAGCTCTAAATATATGATCCTATGAGTGTAATGTCTACTGAGTGTTTAAAGGAAGGGAGAGACATAGGGGTGTTTGGAAACAGTAAGGAATAAACTAGTAGACAAAAAATAGATTGAAGATTAGAGTAAGAGTGGATGATTATAGGGACAATCTCTTGTAGATGATGGACAGGGATAGAATTAAGGGTACATGTAGAGGGTTGGTCTTGGGGAGGTGTGGGGCTACTCATCAGAGACTAGAGTAGGGAGGAGAATTGGGGAATAATGCCAGGGGATTTTGAGATGTTGAGAAGAGGGGGTTCAAGGGAAATGTTCTCTATTTTGTTAGTAAAGAATGATGCAAGGGTCTCAGCTGAGAGGGTGAGGAAGTGGGATGGAGAAGACCTGGCCTAGCTATTGTGGGTGGGAATAGAGAATCAATTAGGGAGGAATAAAGGACTCCTTTACTTCAATAAGAGCTCAACTGAAATTAGATAACATAAATTGTGGTGTTCCAGACAGGATTATTGTCTTGGGTGACTTTTTCTAGATCTCTTCAAGGTAGCAGGTGTGTAGGAGTAGAGGAACTATAATGTGGACTTGCAGGATTGCTTGGTGGACGTCATTGACCCTTTTATGAGATACTAATAATAACATTATTACTCATTACAGCCCTGTGCGTATAGGTAGATAATAGAGATATTTCACATGTGGAGAAAATAAAATGTCTGAGGGAATCACCTATGCCTTAGGGTACAAATGATGTACCTCTGCAGTAGGGCCAGTAGGACTATTTGTGGAAAATGGAAGATGAGTAATTTGCACTGGGTGCTACTGCTTTCTATTTAACATTATGCCTCCATGACAGTCAGGCCAGAGAAGTTGTGTTGGCTCATGCTCAGAATGACCCTCATTATCACTGAGGGCTGAACAAGAAGAAATGGATCTATTGCTGTAGAGGTAAGTGTTCTGTCTAGATGATGTGCTAAGGTCTGGAAGACCTAAGTTCAAATATGGCCCCAGATACTTACTAGCTGTGTGATCTTGGGCAAATCACTTCATTCTGTCCTGCCTCAGTTTCCTCAACTCTAACGTGGATATAGAATTAGCACCAAATATTAGTAGGGTGGTAAAGGATCAAATTAAAATATGGATAAGGAACTTAGAATAGTGTCCTGTATGTAGTTAGTGTTTAATAAATGCTCTTTCCCTTCCCTTCTCTCCCCTCCTCCCCTCTCCCCTTCCTTCCCCTCCTTCCTTTCCTCTTTCCCTTTCCTTTTTTCCTTCTCCTTTCCCTTTCCCTTTCCTTCATGATCAAGAAGAATTGAAGAGAGCTGATCCAGAGAGACTGCTGAATCATTTACTAGATTTCCATCTTTTTTTTTTTTTTTGGTGAGGCACCTTGGGGTAAGTGACTTGCCCAGGGTCACACAGCTAGTAAGTGTCAAGTGTCTGAGGCCAGGATTTGAACTCAAGTCCTCCTGAATCGAGGGCTGGGGCTCTATCCACTGTGCTAACTAGCTGTCCCTAGATTTCCATCTTCTTGAGAGGGGTTAAATGTGGAAGCACCTATCTGAAGACAGAAGGATAGATTTATTAAAGGTTCCTTTTTTAAGAATCCTTTGAATTCTTAAACTCTGTTTACTTTGTGCAGGAGAAAAATGGAATCTGAAGAGGACAATCTGTAAATTGACACTAGAGGGCAGTAGAAGAAAAGGAATGAAAAGCCCAGTCTCCACTCTCTTCCTACTTTGCTGGAGAGACGTGCAGAAAGAGAGGGTACAGTCACTGTATTGTGTTTTACACTTTATTGTGCAGTCTATTTTATGGTTTATTGTACAGTTTTGTAGAGGTGCAGTGAACAGTGGCAGGTTATAACCAGAGTATCTTTCTGGAGATTCTGTCCTTATCTCTCTTGCCCAGAGTCATCTCTTTGAGATAATTCTCTATTTCAGGCACCACAACCTCCCCCTCAAGCCCCCCTTCCATGTTTGAAACCCTAAAGTCATATTTGACTCTCATATTTCCATTAGTTCTCATGGGACCCCAATTATCAAGTCAGGTCCATTCTTTCTCAACCATTATTCGTATCTGGTTCCTTTCTTCTATTATATGGCTACCATTCTAGTACAAGGCTTAATTATTACTTGTGAGGTCTTTTAGAATAACCTTGGAAAGGGTCTTCTGGTGTGTCCTCTCTCCCAACTCCAGTCATCTGCCAGAATCATCTTTCTTGTGAATAGACTAGGTCTTCTCCCCCCCCCCCCAAAAAAAAATTCAGGGGCTTTCTATTGATTATTGACGAAGTTAAAATTCTTTTACTCAGCATTCAAGGCTTCTCTGTAATCTGGACACCATCCTACTTTTTACCTTATCTCATGTTACTCCCACTATCTGCACTTTATATTCTGCTCTCATGCACTGACCCTCCTATCTCCTGTGCTTTTGATGGTGGTATTCTTTATTCCTGGAGTTATCCTTCCTCTCCTTTGTTGAATTCCTACCCATCTTGCAAAATCTCCTTCATGAAGCTCTTTGTTACTTCAGTCAGAATGGCCTTTCCTGTTTAGACTTCACACAGTACTTTGTTTTGCTACGCCTGAGGGCAAAATGTATTGCTGTGGAAAGAACACTGAATTTAGAGTCAGAGGACCGGGTTTGAATCCTGACTGCTACCTACTACCCAGGCAGCCAGGTGCACAGTGAGTAGAAGATTCATCCTCCTGAGTTCAAATCTGGCCTCAAGACATTTACTAGCTATGTGACCTCGGGAAAGTCACTTAACCCTGTTGGTCATAATTTCCTCATCTGTAAAATGAGCTGGAGAAAGAAATCAGTAAAACTGCTCCAGTATCTTCCAAGAAAGCCCCAAATGAGGTCATAAAGACTTGGACATGACTAAAATGACTGAACAGCAACAACAACAACAACCTACTTCCTATTCATGTGATCTTGGGCGAGTTACAACCTCTCTGGGTCTTGATTGGGGCTAGATAATCTCAAAGGTCTCTGCTTTAAATATATGATCCTGTGAACTTTCTATTAGTTAAAATAGTCTCACAACTAAGCATGAAGCATATGCTTTCAGTCTTTTACTAGCACTGAAAAATTTCTTTTGATTGGTACTTGTGATGATTCCTAGGGTGTAAGATTCTACGATCCTTTGATTTGTTGGGGGCAGGGGACAGAGTAGAAGGAGCATGGGGAGATAGCTTTAGAAGTTCCAATCACAGAATGGCCGGAGCTTCATTTATTTCTTTGTGAAACCCCTTTTAGGGTCAGGAGTGAGAGATTACTCTGGGGGCTCACAAAATGTAGGATGCTTCTTATCTAGCTTATTTGGGTATTTTATCTAGGATTATTAGAAAGAAGCCATTTTGTAGGCTGGCACAACTACTCCTTTTGAGCCTGTGGAATATCGCCTATTATATCACCATCATCAAGGGACATTTTATTACTGGCTAGAGCAGTAAAACGAGGTCATCATCTGCAGGCCAAGGCCAAGGATAAATACATATGCATCGTCAGATTTTCAGTTCTACAGTTCTCTGATTTGTGGGGGGAGAAGAAGGAGGCTGGAAAGAACAGTTTTAAGCACTCCAAGCTCACAATAAGCTTGCCTTCCTATGAAGCCCATCCAAGGTGAGGAGTGAGGGGCACTGGAGCTCAAATGTAGCATGCTTCTAAAGCTTGCCTTCAAAATGAATTGGCAAAAAGGAACCTGATTTCTGCCTTCAAAAACATCGAAAAGGGGGAAAAAAATCAATTCTAATTTAAATGCATTCCACCCTTTTCTTATTACAGTCAGAAAGCTAATTACTCCTTATTATAATATACTGTATGACTGAATGACATCATTAAGGTACTAAGAATTCTTCATATGAAATGGATTTGTACCAGAGGCAGAAAAGGCCATTGATGAGTTATTCATAAGTGGGTTGCTTTGGAGGGATGTGTGTGTGTGTGTGTGTGTATGTGTGTGTTTACTAGAGAATGTAGAACATTGAAATTACATTCATAGGTTTATAGCTGGAAGGGACCTTGGAAGTCTTTGGCTTGGCTCCTTAGTAACTGTGTGTGAGCAAATCCTTTCTCACCTCTGATCCTCACCCCTAAAAGGAAGGATTAGACTTCATGAGCTATCAGGTTCCTTCTAACTCGAAGTCCTAGGAACTCTATCATCCTGAGAGGAGGATATTCTATTTTATCTCACTAAAAAGCTGGGTATTTAGCTTTGGAGGATAAGAAAACCAAGTTAATCTTAGTTCTTACTTGGGCAAATGGAGCAGGAACTGACTGGAGTCGTCAGAGGATCTTGGTAGGGGATTCCTGCTTTGCTATTTATTATCTGGTAGGACCTTGGGCAAATCATGGAACCTTCAGGGAATTCAGGAAGGTTCCTCATATGCAAAATGAGGGGGTTGGACTGGTTGACCCTGGAAGTCATTTTTAGGTTTAGAGCTGTGATCCATTCTCTTAAATATTCCTCTCTTGAATGATTGACATTGGGATGGGATGTTCCTAATGTCTATTCTTATACCCAAGGAGTAGAACCTACCCTATAGGGGCTCATCTCAGCTAGGGCTTACCAGATGCTTCAATGCCTGTTGGTCTGGATCCCAATCCTGTAATAATCCCTGTGGAATGAGAGTCACAACTCAACTTTTTCTCCAATCTCTCTTAAGTAAATAATCTTATCTTAATGAAAAAATTAGCTCAATTTCTTTCGCTGTTTCCATCCTGGCACTACCTTTCACCACAGTTACCTGGGACACAGTGTAGTATAGTGGGCAAAATAAAAATAATAGTCTTTATATACGGCTCTTAAGATTTGAAAAGTGTTTTATATATGTTATCTCATTTGATTTTCCTAACAGCCCAAGGAAGTAGGTGCTATTTTAATCCCCATTTTATAGGTGAGGAAAAACTGAGACTGAAAGTGGGTAAGTAATGTGGCCAGGTCATGTAGCTAGTAAGTGTCTGAGGTAGGATTTGAACTCAGATCTTCTTGATTCTAAGTCAGTGGTATATCTACTATACTCTAGTTGCCTCATACTGGACAGGGAATTAGAAGACCTGGGTTTGAGACCTGCTTTCCCACCAACTAGTTGTGTGACCTTGGGCAAATTCCTCATTATATTGACTTGTTTTCTCTTTTTCCAAAAGAGGAGTGGTTTGTAATGGCCTCTCTGGTTTCATCCAGCTCTAATATCTATGAAAGAGACACTGAACCTCTATTGTACATAAAGGAGAAAAAAAAGGGTAGATTTTAAATATCCAAAGTGGAATTCTTTCTCAAGGAGGAGGTCAACAGGTGCATTAATCAATTAACAATCAGTTTTTTAAGCTCTTAACTATGTGCTAGGCACTGAGCCAAGTGTTAAAGTTACAAAAACAAAAGTGAAAACAGTCTTTACCCTCAAGGAGGGCATCATTAAGGTAGGTAAAATTCTTCACATCAAATGAATTTGTACCAGAGGCAAAAAAGCCCATCAAAGAATTATTCACAAGTGAGTTGTTTTGGAGATGCATGTTTATGTGTATTTGTTTCAAAGAAATTCTAGCAGGAAGTGGAAAGAGTACTGAATTTTGATTCATATATTTAGAAGAGGAAGGAGACTCCTCACCCTAAACTGGCGTTCATAGAGTGACAAGGCAGCTTCCACTTTCATTCCTAAAGGTTGGAAACAGTTCTTTTTATTTTCAAGTTTACAATGCTATGAGTATAAGTATAGGTATATGCCAGATATGCCATACAAAATCGATACAAGGTCACTTTGAAGGGAAGGCACAGGTTTACTGGGGGCAACCTAGAAAGCCATATGGTAAGAAGGAGGCTCTTGATCAGAGTCTCGAAGAAGTTAGGGATTCTAAGAGGTAGAGAAGAGGAGAGAAAGCATTCCCAAGCATGGCACAATGAAGGTATGGAGATGGGAAATGGTGTGTTCTGTGTGAGGAACAGCAAGTAGACCAGTATGGCTGGTCTATAGCATATGTGGAGAGGAATAATATGTCAGGAGACTGGAAGATAGAAAAGGAAGAGGTTTGTGAAGAGCTTTAAATGTCAAAATGGAGGATTTTATTTTTGATCCTGGGTATAACAGAGGGGCCACTGGATTTTACTAAGTGGAGAATATCAAGGTCAGACTTGTGTTTTGGGAATCTCACTTTGATATCTGTGTGGAGGATGGACTGGAGTGGGGTAGGTAGAACAATTAGGAGACTGTTGCAATAATCAAGGAAAGGAGGCCATGAACTAGAGTGGTAGATGTATGAGTAGAGAAGGATGATGAGGAGAGATGTTGTGGAAGCAGAAACAATGTGATTTAGCAGCTGACTGGCCATGTGGTGTGAGTGAGAGTAAGAAGTTGAGGATGACACTGAGGTCATTAACCTGCATGACTGAAAAGATGAGGGTGAACACAATAGTAATGGGGACATTTAGAAGAGGAATGTTTTTTTTTTGAGTGGGGGGTGGAAGATAATGAGTTTGAGATCATAAGATGATAGATTTAGAGATGAAAATGACCTTAAGGGCTGCTGAGAGGAAACTGGTACAAAGTTAAGTGACTTGCCTAAGATTGTAAAGCTAATATGTTTTTAGGGGAGTATGAGATGAGGAGGAAGGGAAAAGAGGGAGGTTTCTTTGAATGACCTAATTTTTTTCAATAGTAAGTTCCTCAACTGAGAAGGTTGGGGAGGGAGTGATGTGAAAAGAAAGGAGAGTAGAGATTTGGAAGAATTGCTGTGGTGAGTACTATACAGAATCCATTAGGGAGGCATAGGATTGCCTTGCTGTAGTGAGTGGCTAGTTGAGATTAGATAACATACATTTGCAGTAGATCCAGTCAGCATGCTTTTCAGTGACATTCAAGGAGGAATGATCAAAGTGGATGTTTGGAATAATATAGAGTTGAAATTTGGCAAGGTATAAATAGGGAAAGGGCAGAAGAAAAAGTGATTCAAGAGTAGAGGGCAGTAGGGTGGAGCTGGTTCACTAAGGTGTTGAGATTGGCTAGGGAGGAGCATATAGCCTATTGGGATTGGAGGTCATGGTAAGAATGAAGAATAGGTTTAGGAGTATTAAGGCATAGGAAGAAATGGAGTGATGGAAATTTATGACTGGATAGAGCAGTAGTTCTCAAAGCGCGGTCCACGGACTCTGTGGGGTTCCCAAGACTCTTTACGGCTCAATGAGATAAAAACTATTTCATAATAATACTATTTTAATTTCTAATATAGTAAATATTGGTAGATATAATCCACATAAAGATAAGCTCTTTGGGGAGGATCCTCAATTATTTTTAGGATTGTGAAGGTATCCTGATAGCAAAAAGCAAGAGAATTGCTGGAATAGAGGAATTTCAGAGTCCTTATACATGAAAAGGGAACACTTCTGAATGATGGTAAGAGTCCTTTGTGTAAATGAGGTGGAGTAGAGGAGTAGTTCATGGGAGTTGAGTAGATCCAGGAACTGTGATGTTAGAATATTTGAGGAAACATCAACATGCACATTGAAACTCTCTAGTATGAAGATGGGAATCAGTGGTGAGGGAACTTGTGAATCAGATATTGAATTCATTGAGGAAGGAAGAAGGACACTTCCTGAGGGTCAGCCTCCAGGATTTGCATTGTCTAATACCTTTGGACAGAGGGTGCTAATAGTCTATGAAAGGGCCATTGGATCTCTTTTGCTCTCATAGAAGAGAAGTATTGATTTTAAATAAAAGATCCAAAAGCACAATTCATTCCAAGCTCTAAGAGGAGATATTAATTTTCTATTTCAATATTAACTCCTCGACTTCATTATTATATTTCTTAAGGATATTTTAAAAGTGAAACAGGGAAAGGACAATGCTTACTCCAGAGGGATGATTCTGGGTCAAATGGTATAATTTCAGGCACTGGGGCTCTTGGGCTAGAAGACATATTTTGGAGCTGTGGAGTTTTCCTGGTGTTGCTTAGATTGTGTCATGTAGGCAGTCTTTTGGTAAGGGCCACCCTGTCTGGAAATTACTTTACCCCTCTCTCCTGGTAAAGAGCACGAAACTCTTAGTTTACCAGTTTACCACAGATTACTCTTTTCAGAAATACTAGGCAGGACTACCTTGTTCCTTTATTCAGTCCTGAGTACTCCATCTACTCTAGAATGACTTTAGGAATTTCCAGCCTTTGGCCTTGTGGCTGGGAGGGAAGCAAGCTATATTCTGATCCCTTAGCACCTACTCCTGACTCTGCGATATTTGAACACATGTTCAGAATATAGTTTCTTTTCATGGTTGCTTAATTATTATGGCTTGGAAGACAATAATAATAAATTAAAGTGAAATCTAATTGCTCCACGGGTTCCCACATCTGCCAGAAGAATTCAACAGATAACAACAGGACTCCATGAGCATCTCCAAGTTGGAATTTGTTATTGGTGACAGGCAAAAAGCTTTCCCACATTAGCCCTGCAGCTAGACTGGCTAATAACAGGAACAGAAAACAATTGGTACAGATGAAAAAGTCTAAGACAAAAGGAAAATTTGTAAAATAGAAAAATGGATTTCTTGAGAAAAACAACTTCCCTTGTCAACATTGTTTTAAGTGAAGCATTTTATTGCCTTTAGATTTAAAGTTCATTAAAAGTAAGCAATTTTGGAGGTGCATGTGCTTCTCACTCCCTCTATACCCCCACCCTTCTCAAACAAATCTATATTAAAGTTAATCATCAATTGAAGCCAAAAATTATATTGGAAAATCATTCTTTCACAAACGGAAACTATTATAATTTAAAAGGGTGCAAATGATACCATACATTTTCAGAAAGAGATCAATGAAAACCACTTTATTAGAAAATATAAATCACTTTTTAATTTCAGTCGCAATAAGAAAAGAACTCATTTTTTCAGTTTCATTGAAATTGATTGGTACACCTGCAGAGAGAAGCAGCTTTATCATCTCATTATCAGTCAATTAATATGCAGGTCTAAATGTGAATACTATTCCAGTTAACTATAAACGAATGATTTTATTGAAGTCTTAATAGACCAGGAAAAGCTGACTTCCACCCTGCTAAATGAGGTCAGTTAAAAAAAATCAAAAGTGTATAACTTCGGATAGGCAAAACTCAAACCATCTCCTTACTCTTTCCACAATTGAGGAATGGAAGTTAAACAGTTTGCTTGAAGACAGAAGGTCCAGTTAAGGAAGAATCAGAATGTTGTATTTAATTTTAAAAAAAGTTATTGAAGAGAGCTTAATTCTGCAGTATGTTCCTCTTTCTACAATTAAATAGTCTATGGACCATGGACATGTTTTTTGCTCTAACACACAGAAATCTATGGCCAACACTGACCTACAGCAAAATTGTGAAATTGGCAAAGTCTGCAGAGTAGAAAGAGCTTCTACCTTGAGATTAGAAGATGTGAGTGTAAGGGGGCATTCCTAATCAAAATGAAGAGCTCTCCAGTTAACCTGATGAAATTCCCTGATGAGTTTATGGCTGAAATTTCAGAATGATGGTCATTGTTAGCCCTTTATCAAACTGAAAAGTTCCCCAACCAGACTGATGAGCACAAGGAGCTCCTACTTGGATGATTGTAAAACTAGCCACTCCTCCTTGTGCCTAATAAAATCTGGCCACAGTCTAGAGCTCCCAGCTGTTGAAGACTAACTCTTTGCCCTTTCCTTCTAACCTTCTTCTAGGTTACAGAAAGGGGAGTGGAAGTTTTTTTTCACACCCTCAAACTTTTTAACCAGAAGTAGCAATGGCAACTTGCAGCAGAAGAACATGGCAATGGAGAGACATATGATTGCGTGTAGCCTGAAAGGGAGTTCAAGGTCCTAAGGTCCTGAATCCCAACATTATGTGGGGAGGGGGTAGTATTTTTTTTTTTTTTTAGTGAGGCAATTGGGGTTAAGTGACTTGCCCAGGGTCACACAGCTAGTAAGTGTCAAGTGTCTGAGGCCGGATTTGAACTCAGGTACTCCTGAATCCAGGGCCGGTGCTTTAACCACTGCGCCATCTAGCTGCCCTGAGGGGGTAGTATTTTTAATTCCCTGTGCAATGTGATATAAGAATCTAGCCTTCTTGCAGAGAAGAGAAATTACTTGGGCACCATCAGCTTTGAGAGTTGATTATTGAGTCACTCTAAGTTCAAGAGTTCTTGAGTTTGAGAGTTTAGGTACTCTGCTTTCAAGAGAGATAAGATTTCATGATGTATTTTGATCCTTTGAGCAGGAAGAAGACAGTCTATAGGATTCTTATATAATGTTCTACTTGGAGAACAAAGCCAGTGAATTACTCAGACTCTGCAGGTATGATGAGAAGGGAATAATATGCTTTTATTCATCAAAGTCCAAATCATGTTTACTTCTTCTTCTTTGTGAGGCAATTGGGGTTAAGTGACTTGCCCAGGGTCACACAGCTAGTAAGTGTTAAGTGTCTGAGGCCGGATTTGAACTCAGGTACTCCTGACTCCAGGGCCGATGCTCTATCCACTGTGCCACCTAGCTGTTCCTCATGTTTACTTCTTGAGGAGAGTCTCAACCACCAGGTGGAACTACAAGTCTAGCAGAGACTGTGTAGGACTCTGAGGGAGGGAGGGACCCAACAGAATGGCAGGGAGTTGCCCTGATAGCAGGCAGAGCTGATGGGCTATTTAAACATTTTGTGTTTCGTTATTAGTTCATGACTTTCTGTGAGTCCTTAGAATCTTATGCATTTTCTGCAAGGTGAAATCAAGACTGTCTTATACCTAATAATCATTGTATTTTTATTTTCTGTATAGAATTTGGGCATCCTCTTACTCACATTTGGGGATACCCTAGGCATAAAGCTGTATTTATGCTTTATCTTAGAGACTTTTCTAGATCAGGACAATAAAACAAAGAAAAGGAGTGGCACAGGTCAAGGTACCAGGATGGGCCTTGGACCCATGTCCTTGGAGGGTACTGGTCCACAGGTAACCACATATGTTTGAATCCTTGTTCTGCTACTTGCCAACTGTGTGACCTTGGGCAAGTCACTGAACCCCTCTAAGACTTAATCTCTGTACTAGTAAAATGCAAATAATAATGTACTACCTGTTTTAGAAAATTGATGTGGGGAAAATGTTTGTATACTTTAGAGTGCTATAGAAATGAGATGTTATCTGGAATCCTCCTGTTGCCTCTGTTGTCCTACTTACCCCTAGATGTCCAGCATTTTCACTATTATTTTCATCTTTTCACCTATAAAAATTTGTTCTCAGCTACCACTTTGGATCTGATTGATTATTTCACAAATAAGGCAATTGGCTTAATGCATTGCCATATTCCTTTGGGTATTTATATTTTAGTTGGAGATCATCTCTAAATCTGAAGGAATATGTAAAGCTAGCTTTTCAGTCATCTCAGAAAGGCTACTGGGGAAGAAATAATTTGGTCTCTGTGTTAGTTTATACATAGACCTTTCAAGTGCCATGCAGGTAGAAGCTGCTATGTAAGGTCAAGTCTGCCCATGGGGTGAGGTGACCAGCAGCCATAATATGTCCCTATTGATAGCTTCTATTAGAGTCAATGAGGTCATTGCCATCTGTGTCTTGGCACCCAGTGGATATATTCATGGAGAGGCATGGTTTAATGGAATCAGGTAGGTCTGGTCTAATATGTAGGTTGACTTTGGATTGAGAGGGATGAAACTATTTTTTTTCTTTTTCAGACTGGAACTGGTAAGGAACTTTCATTACAAAAGCAGATGAATATCTTCTCTGCAACTTGCAATCTTAGAGAGTCATTTTGGTCACTGAGAAGATAAGTAACTTGTCCAGGGTCACACAACCATTATATATGTCAGAGGTAGCACTAGAACCCAGATGTTTTGGTTAGCTTTCTATCCATTATGCCAAGTTGCTTCATCAAATTTTAAACTAGTCTACCAGGACTTGTGTACATGAGTTTAGCCCTTCAACGTAGTAATTTTGGGAACTACACACTTATTGTTGTGATACAGCTTTGTTCAAAACATTTCTGAAACTCCTCTCTGGAAATCACTTTGAAATAGGTCTTTTTAAAAATTATGAACTTGAAAAATATTATTAAACATGAACATTTCCATGTAAAACAAAGAATAGAAAAGGAGGCCTACACACAAAATCCTGAATATTATATATTTTGTGTATATATATATATATATGTATATATATATATAAAATTTAACATGACAGAACTAACAGTACCCTGGTCATTTATGTCCCTTTATGGATATCTTGAAGTTCTCTTCTGTGAGTTTTAAAAGTGATTTATTACTGATATTTTCTTTTTTCTTTTTTTAAAAGGCTCTTTTCTTTGTTCCCTATTTAAATAGCACTGTTACTGCCCCTTACTCCCTCTCAGCACCCTTCTCCAAAATCCTTTCCTTCTAACAAACAAGTATAGTAAAACAAAACAAATTCATACTTTGATAATGTCTGAAAATAGTATAACTCATTCTGTGCCTACATTCTATGACATCTCTGCCCCAAAAGTATGTTTCATCATTAGTCTTCTGGAGTTCTTACCAGTTACTACATTGATCAGCACTCTTAAGTATTTTAGAGTTGTTTTTCTTTTCAATACAGTAGTCATATAAATCATTCTTCTGTCTTAGTTCATTTTACTCTGCATTAATTCATGTAAGTCCTTTGAGTATTATCAGAATTTTTTCCTTTTCTTATTCCTTTTGTTTTGTTTTGTTTTGTTTTGCAAGGTAATGAGGGTTAAGTGACTTGCCCAAGGTCACATGGCTAGTAAGTGTAAAGTGTCTGAATCTGGATTTGAACTCAGGTCCTCCTGAATCCAGGGCCGGTGCTTTATCCACTGAGCCACCTAGCTGCCCCCTCCTTTTCTCATTTCTTACAGAACAGGAATATTCCTTTGCATTCATATACCATAATTGGTCAAATTAGTCTCTAACTGATGGGCATACACTTAGTTTCCAGTTCTTTACTATAATGAAAAAGCACTTCTATCATTATTTTTGAACATATAAATATCCTTTTCTTCTGTCTTTTTCTTTGGGGGGAAATGGCTACTGGTGGTATTCCTGGGCCAAAGGATAAGCATAATTTAGTCATTTTGGGGGCAGAGTTCCAAATTGTTTTCCAAAATGGCTGGACCAATTCATAACTCCACTCAGAGGACACCTGTCCTCCCACAAACCCTCTAATAATTATTCTTTTCCTTTTAAAAAAAATCTCTGCCAACTTAATGGGTGTAAGGAAGAACTCCAAAGCTGTTTAAATGTGCATTTATCTTATTATTTGTGATTTGCACCCCATCCCTGCATTATGGTTGTTGATTGCTTATATTTCCTCTTTTGAGGACTGCCTGTTTATATCCTTTGATCATTTTTCTATAGTGGAATAGTCCTTGTTCTTATCTATTTGTATCCATTTCTTATGGATAGATCTTGGATATCACACCTTTATCAGGAAATTTGCTGTGAAGATTATTTTCCTAGTTGACTATTTTCCTTTGAATTTTAGTTGTATTGTTCTTGTGTAAAAATCAATTTCATATAATTGAAATTGTCCTGTTTATCTTTTGTGATAATTTCCTTATCTAGTCAAGAACCCTTCTCCTCCACCTATAGATGTAAAAGTTATCTCTTTCCCTTTTCTTCTAATTTATATGACATTTTAGATCTAGGTCCTCTATCCATTTGAATCTTATTATGTTATGTGATTCATGATGTTGACATTTATCTATTTTCTCCCAGACAGCTTACCAATTTTCCAAGCAGTTTTTGTTAAATACTGAGTCTTTATACCACTACCCGATGTCCTTAGGTTTATCCAATGCCATACTACTATGTTATTTTACTTCTGTATATTATATAGCTAATCTGTTCAACTGATCAACTTTTCAATAAAAAAAACAACCCTAGTACCATATAGTTTTGATGATTATGACTTTGCTTTATAGTTTGAGATCTGGTACTGCTAGATCTCTTTCTTTTGCACCCTTTTAAAAATTATTTCTCTTGAAATTCATGGACTTTTTTTCTACCAGAAGAATTTTGCTATTGTTTTGTGTGGTTCTTTAAGGTAATTCTTTAGTACTTTGTTAGGCACTGAATCTGTAAATTAATTTAGGTAGTATTGTCATTTTTTATTATGTTGGCTGAGCCCAACCATGAGCAATTAGTATATTTCCATATATTTTTCTTTATTTCTATAAAGTATATTTTGTTGTTATATTCATGTGTGTATAAATTGGTAAATGAAGAAGTGTCTTTGTCAGAATTCATAACAGTCACTTGTACCTAGTAGGTGTACCATGCTTGCTGGATGAATTTGAATTTGAATTTGAATTGAACCTAATTGAATTAGTTTAGGAGCCACAAAGAAAAATCATTCTCATTATAGTCATTCCTTACTATTGACCCAAATGATTAAAAATTTTTCTTTTATTTACCAGTCTTGACTTGTAATGACTTTTTGTTGTTTCCAAAAATCTAGTCCAGTTTCAATGAAGCAAAATTTGCCACTACTGAAAAGAATGGCAAGCCAGCATGGAATAATGGAAAAGGTACAACCATCATTATAACTTCATGACATATGTGAGAGCAAATATTATGTTTATGCTTTGATGAATCTGTGATCTCATTAATAAGGATATCCTATCCAGTGATATAGATCACACCCACATATTTCTGCCTAGTCTGTGCTATTCTTGTCCATTTTCCCCCATATGTTTGTGATAGAGAGCTCACCCAACATTCTAGGGGCCTTTCTCTAGATCTCTTGACATTAATGTAGCACCCAGGCTATTCAGTAATTATCCCTCATGCTGGGTATGTGACTAGCCCATATTTTTTTCTCCTTCTACATTTCTCTAGAGATATCTTTAATGCCACTTGTCCCATGTGCAATTGATCATTTGTAATATGTTGCAGGCTTCTCAAGTCTACCATGAACCTCTCCATTGACCTGTGGGTGATCCTTAACTTTAATTATTTAAAAACGGTGGTATTCTATGATTTGTAGCTGTACAGATCACTAAAGGAATATTAGTATTAAAAAGATGGGCCTTTGTTTCAAGGAAAAGTTTGGGGTCATAAAAGAACTGGTTCATTTGTCAAAAGCCATACAGCTCTTTCTTCTACTCTTGTTCAATCATGGGCCCAGAATACTGTCTATTTGAAATGTCTATCTGAGATATATGTACTGATGAATGAGCTTTACAGGTGATCCATCCAACTATGTATCATACTTTGTCATTTTCATCTATTTTTTTCCCTGCATAGTTATGCCATATTCTTTTGAGCAATGATGGGTTTCATTTAGGGAAATTGACAGTGTTTTAGGGTTTGAAGCAATCAGAGCAAGGTTAAATATTTAGATTCTAATTTTACAGATGAGGAAATATTTTTAGGAAGGGTATGCCACTTGCACAATGTCACAAAGTATAAGGGACTAAAATTCTAGCTAGTCTGTCTAAAATATCTAATGAGTGGTCGCCAATAAATTATAAGCTTTAGCAAGAGTTAGACTTTTAAGCATTTAATAAGGAGAATTAGAATTTAGTGAAGCTCAATTTACCGCATCTATCTATCTCAGGGAGCTGCAGTTCTCCTGCTCTGCTCTCCAGTAGAATCCTGGCGAAAAAGAGCGAGAGCACCAGCCTCGCTCCCTCTTCCTCCCACAAGCAAATGTCACTTCCTGACGCCAAAGAACCGCATGTCTTGCCCTCAGACGCCTTCTTCTCATGGCAGAGCTTTGCTACAGTAAGTCTTCAGCAGGTGGCGTCATTCCAATCGTTACAAAAGGCTAGGGTGTGGCCAGGGCAAAATTTGAAACTAAAGCTTCTGACTCAGAGTGTAATGCTTTTAAAATTATATTATGCTATCTCTCTCTTTTTTCTTCTTTTTTCTTTTTTTTTGGCGGAGCAATGGGGGTTAAGTGACTTGCCCAGGGTCACACAGCTAGTGTCAAGTGTCTGAGACTGGATTTGAACTCAGGTCCTCCTGAATCCAGGGCCGGTGCTTTGTCCACCATGCCACCTAGCTGCTCCTATGCTACCTCTTGAGACAAATTACCTCTCAGGCTCTGGACCCATGGGTTGCTGTCATAAAAATCCTATCTTGTTTTTAGTCCTATGACCCAGTTCTTTAACATGCATATTGTAGCTGTTATACATGTTGCAGACAATGGACCTTAATACTAAGAAGCCAATTTAACTGAGCTTTTGTCACAAAATTGCTTAATTAGATTTTTTTTTCCGGGGGGGGGGGATGGGAATCTTGTGGAGATTCACTTTAGTTTCTTTGCTTTTTTCCCTTTTTTTCAGATTGCTAAATTCTTATAATTTGATATCTTTTTCAAAAGTTTCATCGATGGTTTTTCACATTGTCTTTATTCTTTGATCCCTCTCCCAGATCCTTCCTTTATAACAACAAAAACAGTTAAGCAAAACCAACTGACACAACCAGGTGTCATATCTGGTGAAACATTCCATATCTGCAGTTCACCACCTTTCTGGAAATAGCTAGTAATAATGATAATAGCTAGTATTTGTATAGCACTTTAAGGTTTGCAAAGGGACTATCTCATTTTTGTCTTTGTAATAATGATACTTGGCATAGTGCCTTGCTTAGGTTATTTTATTTGTTCCTTTGAGTTTGGGGAAGTCCAAGTTATATTTTCTGGAACTAACTCTGAACATTATATTTAATCTGATTTCTGGTGTGTTTTAATGTTCTCACTTATATGATTTTAGTTATTGTTCAGTATTGTTCTTTCAGATTTTCTTTCTTGGCTCTGCATCAGATTAGATAAGTATTCTTATATTTCTCTAAATTTCTGATATTTATTGTTTTTACTGTACAACAATAGACCGTTACATCCATATGTCACAATTTGTTTATTCAGTTCCCATATCATGAATGGAAGGCTCTTATGGAAGACCCTTCCCTCCTTCTTTCTTTCCTCTCTCCCTTCTTTCTTCCTTTTCTTCTTCTCTTCCTTCTTCCCTACTTCTCTCCCTTCTTCCACAAAGGGTTCTGCTATAAATATTTTGTTTCTATATATATGGGACTTTTCTTTGTCACTTAAATGTCCAAAATTGAACTCATCATCTCCACTCTCCCCTAAAAATAACCTCTTACCTATTTTAAAGTCCCCCATTTCTATTGAGGGAGACCATTATCTTCCCAGTCACTTAGGATTCATAACTTTTAGAAACATTTTGGACTCTTCTTTCTACCTCAGTCTCCAATATCTTAGCTATTGCTAACTCCTCTTCATTGTATTTCCATAAATCTTCTACATCCAATCTTTTCTTTCCACTCCCATGGCGACACCTTAGTCCAAGACCTCATCACTATTTTCCTATATTATTATAATAGCCCCTTGATGGGTATCCTTGTCTTTAGTCTCTCGCCTCATAAATCCATCCTTCACATAGAGGCCAAAATTATCTTCCTAAACTGGAGGTCTGGTCATGCCACTCCCCTGTTCAAAAAACCTTCGGCGGCTCCCTATTGCTTATGGGATAAAAAATTACTTCAATGTAGCAGTGAATCTGGTGCCAGCAGTGAAAGGGCCTTTCAAGCCTTATTTCTCATTACTTTCCTTTATATACTTTATGTTTCAGCCAAGCTTGACTATTACTCAGAACAGGACTCAGATTTGAACTCAGAATTCTGTTACTTCCATGAATTTTCCTTCTTTTTTTTAACCTCTTGAAAATTTTATTTTCAGTTCTGAATTCTCTCCCTCCCTCCACCCTTTCCTCTATCCATTGGGAAGGTAAGAAATATAACGATTATACATATGGAATCATGCAAAATATTTCCACATTAGCCATATTTTGGTGGGGGGAAACCAAGAAAAATAAAGAAAGAGGAGAAAAACCCCATATACTTCAATCTGTACTTAGAGTTAATGTTTGCTCTCTAGAGGTAGATAGCATTTTTTATCATGTTGTTCAGTCATTTTTTTAGTTGTGTCTAACTCTTCATGACTTTATTTGGGGTCTTCTTGGAAGAATTACTGGAGTGGTTTGCCACTTCCTTCTCTAGCTCAATTTACAAATGAGGAAACTGAGGCAAACAGGGCTAAGTGACTTGCCCAAGGTCACACAGCTAATGAGTGTCTGAGGCCAGATTTGAACTCAGGAAAATGAGTCTTCCTGATTCTAGGGCCAGTACTCTATCTACTGCACCATCTAGCTGCCACTTTTCATCATGAATCCTTTGGAATTGCCATGGATCATTGTATTGATCTGACTAACTAAAACTTTCTTAGTTTATTGTCATTGCAATATTGCTGTTAGGAGGTTTATGGTTTCCTGCTGCTTCTTACTTCACTTTGCACCATGAATTTTCAATAGTTTCCATGGCTAGAGAGTGCTCTCTCTTCATCTCTGCCTTTCAGATTACCTTCCTTTAGGGCTCATCTCAGGTACTTCCTTTTTCTTTAAGTGTTTGTTTCCTCAAATGTTCCTGGAGCACTGTCTATCTCTCCTCTGCTCCTTTCATCTTTTGCCTTGCATTATATTAATCTGGGTACAAGTTGTGATCCTCCAGGGGAATATTAACTCCTTGAAGACAAGGATTATTTTATTTTATCTTTGTAAGAAACCTGGTGCAGTGTCTTGCTTAATAAATGTTTGTTGAATTGGATTGAGTTCTGCCCATCTTCATGTACATCTGGATAGATCCCTACTCCTCCCTCTTTCCTCATACTAATATAGGCTTATTTGGCCACACTACTGTCATGTTTGGAAGATTACTGAGCCACGTTTGGGAGGCCAACTCTGAAACACAAGCCATCGGTGACATTGGCCTTCCTTTGATTCATGCCATTCTCCATTCAGGCTGGTTTCTTGTCATTTACTATAGTAAATATCTTCACGATTGAGTAGGTAAAATTTATACTTAAAAATAAGGTATTTGGGCTATTTAGGGATTTCAATTATTCAGGTTCCCTTCATCTTCTATTTTTTATGAGTAATTGGAATGTGAGTGAAGGGTCAACATTTGTAAAGCACTAAATTATGACACATGTTGAGATACATATCAGTATAGTGCAGAGAATTCACATAAAAGAGATAAATGCTAATATCTGTACCTATGCTTAAATGAGGGGCTAGGTTTTGAGTAGACTGTCACGCTGAGACCCTTTAAATGCCTTGACTGAGCAATCTGGCCAAACCCCATTTTCACAGTTTCAAACATTTCACATTCTCCTTGTTCCATGAAATGCATGAAAGCTGCTTCTGACCACAGACTGATGCACTGTCCCTTTTATCTCCAAAATGGGCTTCAATTGGTTCCAGGGAAAATGATTTCCCCAAACCAGTCTGTTAGCAATAATTGGCTTATATGTGACCTATCCATTTCCACAAGCTCATTAGACCTAGGCACAGGTGCCTCCTCTCTCTCCCCCAGGGTGGCAGGGTAGGGGACAGCCCAAGCCTGTCTAGTAGCAACCCCAGTGCTCAACAAGCCCACCCTGACTCTCTCTTGGATGCTTCTGAAGTATAGTAGCTGCTGCTCTGCCCTCTGGTAATGGAGGGCAGTCACAGAGTGTATAGAAATCTATTGTTACTGCCAAGTAATAAGGAGGGCAGAGTGATGGACTGGATCATGTCTTATGATTGTGAGATATACAGGAGAACACAGGCATTTTTGTTATTAGACTCAGGAAAAAGTCCCTCCCTTCCTTCCTTCCTTCCTTCCTTCCTTCCTTCCTTCCTTCCTTCCTTCCTTCCTTCCTTCCTTCCTTCCTTCCTTCCTTCCTTCCTTCCTTCCTTCCTTCCTTCCTTCCTTCCTTCCTTCCTTCCTTCCTTCCTTTCTTCTTTCCTTTTTTCCCCACTCTTTAACCACTTGCCCCCATACCCTCTTTCTTCTACTTGATTGGCCAGGCCCTACCAATGGGAGTTCAATTAGTTGATAACTGGCGCCCAATGTATAAGGTTACTGTAGGGGTATGTTAAACTGTGACAACAAATGGGTAAAGCACAATGGTTGAAAAAGGCCAGCTGTGTGTTACCACAGCCTCTAGGAGACCTACAAAAACAGTGGCCTAATGGAAGCCTTTAGTCTGCAATTACTGGTTTCTGCGATACCTGGTCTTGAATCCTAAACAATTCAAAACTGGTTTTATATTCAGAAACAGATTAGCTGGAGTCTGGGTTGGTTATAAACATATAGGAATGCTTTATCTTAGGGCAACCAAGAGTGATCATTAGCCTGGATGCAAGAACACCTACAATGCATGTGTGATATCTTTATTATACCACTTTGATGTAAATTTATTGTTCTCCCATGATTTCATTTTTGTACTAGTAAGTCTTCTGATGTCATATGGCTATATGCCATATATTTGTTCTACTATAAGCCCATTATAAGTACACACACACATGCACACCCCCATATACACAAACACAATACACACACACACACTCATAATAATTAGCTAATTTTAAGTCTAGGGGTCCCTAAGTTCTGCACAGTTCCCTCCTAGGTAGAAAAATTCCCAACATTTGATCAGAAGTTGGGCTCTCTGCCTTAACTTATATTTATATCTAACTCCAATGAACTAATGGACTCTGTGGTGGGACAAAATTTGGGTTACTGGAAGTATTTGAATAATGAAACAGCAGATTATATTATAGTATCCGTGGAAAGACAGATATTTAGAAGGGAAGCTGAGGAAACATGAGACCTTTTCAGAGGGCTTCCCCCAGTAATTAAGGAGGTAGGTACACCAGTAGTCTCAACCCAGGTCATATACTTCAATATGCCCATATGGCCCATGGCCCACCTTGATTCTACCTTTTCTGCCACGACTCAATATTATCTTTTCCTTTTCCCTGTTGTTGCTTGGCCCTCAGCTGGAGGTTCTTTCTGGCTTAGCTCTGCATGACCTCATTCCTTCCTTTTAGATTCCAGACCTTCAGCATCTCTACTTCAGTCTAAGATAGCTCATTACTTTTATACAAATTCCTTAGGGATGACCCAATCTCTCACACAATGGCCTGATTGATTCAAGGAAGTGTATAGCCCTCCCTCCCCCCCAACTCCCCCAGCTCCCTTCACACTTGATCCAATCAATTACTTTTAAGTAGGGTGAGATAAGCAATGGAGACCAGGACTAGCACTTACTATATATGTGTGTGTATACACATACATATTTATATAGGCATATATGTTATGTGGTTATACTCTGGCTCTATTCTCCCAGGACTAGGTCTGTTACATTTTGTTTCCCTTACCCCCAGGGTTCTCTCGTATCCTGAGGGGATTAGAGAGTCTCTTTTCTCTGCTATCAGCTTGATTCCTCCCTGGTTGTGTCCTCCCATTTTTAGGTATCCATCAACATCATATCAACTTTAGTTTTATAAAGCGTTTAAAAAAAAACTATAGGAAGGTGGGGCAGCTAGGTGGCACAGTGAATAGAGCACTGGCCCTGGAGTCAGGAGTACCTGAGTTTAAATCTGGCCTCAGACACTTAACACTTACTAGCTGTGTGACCCTGGGCAAGTCACTTAACCCTCATTGCCCTGCCCAAGGGAAAAAAAAAGGGAGAAAGGAAAATGGAGGTAGATATTATTTTGTCAGTTCAGGTCTCTGTGTTTAATATTAATAGGGATGGTTTCTGGAAGACTCTGTGTTAGACACGCTCATTGGAGGCCATCTAGTACACATGCAAAGGACACATGTTTTGAAACACAACCACCAACTTAGTTTGGGCCCTCATTATATATACTGGCAGGTCTGAGGATGGAGTGTTGGACTTAGAGTCAGGGACAAAAGAATTCAAATCCCATCGCAGGAGTTTATTAGGCATGTGATGAAGAGCAAGTCACTTAACTTTTCTCAGCTACTTGCTCACCTGTAGAATGGTGATAATAACCTACCTCACAGGGTTGTTGTGCAGATCAGATAGGAGAATAGATGTAAATTACTTTGTAAACTAATGTATTATATCAATATTTGCTGTGATTATCTTGCCTGGACTATTCTAGTAGCCCTGTAATTGGTTTTCCTGACTCCAGTTTCTTTCCTCTCTAATCTGTCTTCCCCCCAGTTGCCGAAATGCTATTTTTTTTTTTTTTGCGGGGCAATGGGGGTTAAGTGACTTGCCCAAGGTCACACAGCTAGTAAGTGTCAAGTGTCTGAGGCCGGATTTGAACTCAGGAACTCCTGAATCCAGGGCGGGTACTTTATTCACTGCGCCACCTAGCCGCCCCATTGCTATTTTTTTTTTAAAGCAGGCATAGTTCAGTTTATTCAGTGTTTATAAAAAAAAAAATCTTATGTGGTTGCCACAGCAGCTTCCTGGGTCCTCTGGACAGATACCTGAGTGCGAGTCTTCACAAGATGGTCGGTGAATTCCTCATAGGGAGACTTAGTTAACACAGTCTCCTTCCATAGGTCTGGGGTTAGGTAGCTGTATGTTTTGGAGATGGCATCGAAGGTAGCTTTAGCAAAGTTGCCCAGAGTGGCAGTACAGCCCCTTGCAGAAGTATAGCAGTCATTAATTCCAGCCATCATCAGGAGCTTCTTAGGCATAGGAGCTGAGACAATGCCAGTACCTCTAGGGGTGGGGATCAGGCGCACCAAAACAGATCCACAGCACCCAGTGACCTTGCAGGGCACTGTGTGAGGCTTGCCAATCTTATTTCCCCAGTAGCCACGTCTCACAGGAACGATGGACAGCTTGGCCAGAATGATAGCACCACAAATAGCTGTGGCTAGTTCCTTGGAGCACTTGACACCCAAGCCAACATGGCCATTGTAGTCGCCAATGGCCACAAAAGCCCTGAACCTGGTACATGGTCCAGCTCTAGTTTGTTTCTGAACAGGTGTGATCTTCAGAACCTCATCCTTCAGTGAAGACCCCAGGAAGAAATCGATGATCTCAGATTCCTTAATAGGAAGGGAGGAAAGATAGATCTCCTCCAAAGACTTGATCTTCATGTCCTTGACGAGGTGGCCCAGCTTGGTGACAGGAACCCACTCCTTATCCTCGGCCTTTCCTCCTCGGGGGCCCGCGGCCTCGACCAGGGCCCTGACCTTGACCTCGGCCCCCACTGCCGAAGCCACCATGGAAGCCCCCTTGGCCTCCAACTCTGGGGCTCCCAGGGCCTCCAGCTCCTTCTGCAGCACTGGCGTCATCTGCCATTTGGTGTTCGTTAGAAGTAGAAGCCAAAATGCTATTTCTAAAGCACATTCCTTAAGTTTGACCATGTTGCTTCTTTGCTCAAGAAGCTTCATTGACTCCCTATTACTCCAGGATAAAATAGTTTCCTCTGTTTGACATTTAAAATCCTTCTTAATCTTGCACTGACTTATCAAATTACTTCCTTTCATGTATTCCATGTTCCAGCTAAACTGATTTACTTGTTGCTTCCCATACACAACATTCCATTTCCCACCTCTGTCCTTTGCACAGGTAGTACCCATACCTGGAATACTTTCCCTCCTCAACTCTGCTTCTTGGAATCCTTAGCCCCCTCCAAGGTTAGCTTTAATGACACTTCTTAAGTGAGTCCTTTCCTGCTGCCCTCAGTTGTTAATACTCTCCCACCCTACCGAATTATTTTTCTATACAACTGATCATATTTTTTTCTTTTCTTTTCTTTTTTTTTTTTGTGGGGCAATGAGGGTTAAGTGACTTGCCCAGGGTCACACAGCTAGTAAGTGTCAAGTGTCTGAGGCCGGATTTGAACTCAGGTACTCCTGAATCCAGGGCCAGTGCTTTATCCACTGCACCACCTAGCCGCCCCGTGATGATTGTATTTTTCAAGGCAGATATCTGTTCTAGGGAGTCACAAACTCACTGGCAGTTTACACATTCCCTTGGTGGGAGAAATACTGAATAAATATTTCTGTCTGTGTTTTTGTCTCTGTCTTCTCTCACTCCCTCCCACCCCCCACCCCCCTCTCTGTCTACTTCCTCTCTGTCTTCTTCCTCCCTCTCTCTTCTCTCCCTTCATCTCTTCCCCTACCCCATTCTCTTTGACTCTCTTTCGATCCAATTCAGTGTTCCCAGGGTGTGAGAATTTGTGAATTATCTTCCTTGTTATTTCAGAGAGCCCTAGTCTCCTAGCCTCAGCACAATGGAGTTGGAATTCTCTAGAAGTAAACATGTTTGGCTGCTACATGCAGTTGTTTTTATTCTTAGCATAGAATTGATAAACAAATCCATAGTATATAAAACAAGAAGACAATGCATAATAAATATCTCCCAAGAGGCTGCAAACCCAGTGTTCTCCTAGGCCTTGGAATTCCCCAGATAGCTCAGGTGCTGCTTTAAGTCCAGGAGTTTTAGGAAATGTATTAATTCCCCATGGCTGTGCCTCATCTGAATGGCTGAAGGAGTGCCCAGTCTAGCTTGGGATCCAGGGTGAGCTGAAACACAGGAAGTTTTGTGGGACCACTGGCTGCCTCTGATCTAGTTATAAAATGGGGTAAGTAGCCCATTATTGAACTGAGTTGAATTGAACCATTGAGAATGCTTATTCATGGCATGGCCACTTCAGATTACTTATGCTATACTGTCTGTGACTTTGGGGCCCTTATAATATCCTCTTATTAAGGTTGGTTTGACATGCAAGATATTAAGTATGTGGTCATGTTCATGATATATTTCAGGGTTATCAAAAAGATCTCCTTTCTTCTACTCTCCAGTGCCTCATAACCACCTGTTCATCTCAGTCTACCCTACTACCCGAAAGTCCATCATCAAAGTTACTCTTTAGGACTTAAGCAAGAAGACTAATAATAATTTGTATTTACCTAGGGGTTTGTAGTTAAAAAGAGCTTTATTTACATTATTATCTTAGACAAATAAATATTAGAGCCAGTACTTTAACAGACTGTAATAGATTGTGGTTTAATAGACTGTGGTTCACAGAACCCCAGATCAGGAAGACACTCAGAAATTATAGAATCATAGATTTAGAGCTAGAGGGGGTCTTGGAGGTCATCTGGTTGGACTCTCTCATTTTATAGATGTGGAATCAATGGCCCTGAGTAGTGACGTGTCTTGTCTAAGGTCAGACAAGTATTAAGTAGTAGAGCCATGCCTCAGATCTATGTCTCTGGACTTGAAATCTAGTATTCTCTTTTCTTTTTTTTTTTTTTTGTGTGAGGCAATTGGGGTTAAGTGACTTGCCCAGGGTCACACAGCTAGTAAGTGCTAAGTGTCTGAGGCTGGATTTGAACTCAGGTCCTCCTGAATCCAGGGCCAGTGCTCTATCCACTGCACCATGTAGCTGCCTGAAATCTAGTATTCTCACCTTTGGATGAGGCTGCTTCCCTGCAGGGCCTTGAAGACACACTGAGTTTTGATTGATTCAAGAAAAATGTGTGGAGCGTGGGGTTCTTGCTATTTGAGGGCAGGCCATGGTGGTCCAGGGGTTGCATGAGGACTTTTTGGGTCTGTGATGTTTAAAATCTAAATTGTGGTTGCCTTAAATCAGAAGCTTTAGCACCAGTCCTTGGGCATTAAACATTTATTAAAGCATACAGATATTCCCATGGAGTTCAGAAAGTTAAGAAAAAAGCCTATTTAGCCTAGAGTTCTAGCCTGGTCTGGTCTGGTTCTTCCTCAAGTCCTCTGCCACAAGCCTGCTTCAATCATGAACTTTCTCCAGAAAATTAATTGTGGAAGCTTTTTATAGGCCTGGTACAGAGGCAGTCCTTACACACTGCTTCAAGCTGATTGGTTGGCATCATCCAAATCCATTGGTTCTGAAGGTGTTCTCAAGGTGTGATTACAATACAGTTAACCTGAAGTAGGCTAATCAGCAGTTAATCACTCTCACTTGATTCAATCAGTCTAGATTAATCTCCAGGTGGGTCTTTGAGTATCTGCTAAATCTCATTATTTCATCACAGGTCTCATAGAAATTAAAGGGAATGATGAGGGAAAGAAACATTGGAAGCCTCAGGTTGGCTCTGTTTCATCGATAAATGATATCCTCTGATCATTATGATTCATGGTTATTCTCCACCAAGTCTTGTCAATTCTATCTCCACAAAGCTTCTACCCACCCCCTTCTATCCACTCACATTGTAGCCACCCTAGTGTACTTACTTACTTACTTAATTTGTTCATTCATTCATTCATTCATTCATTCATTCATTCATTCATTCATTCGTTCATTTATTCATTTATTCTCCACCCACCCCCATTGCAGTTAAAAAAAAAATCCCTGTTGCCTGGAGCAGTGCAATGGCCTTCTAACTGGTCTCTCTGTCTCCAGTTTCTTCTCTCTTTAATCCAGACTCCACACAACTGGCAAAATGATATTCATAAAGTACTATCTGAACATGTTATTTCCCTGCTCAAGAAACCTCAGTGGTTCCCTCCTACCTCAAGAATAAAATGCAAACTCTTTTTTCCCAAACATTTAAAGTCCTTCACAATCCTACCTTTCCAAAATTAGACATTATTCTCCTTAATAAGTGTTACATTCCAGACAATTTTGCTTACTTAGTGTCCTTTGCAGACAACATTCTATCTACCATCTCCGTCCCTTTGCACAGGTTATGAATGAATAAATGAATAAAGCATGTATTAAGCAAGTACTATATCCTAAGAACCATGCTAAGTGCTGGGTATACAAATAGAAAAGACAGTTCCTGCATTCAAGAAGCTTGTATTCTAATGGAGGAGATAACACATTTGGAAGGTTTCAACAAGTCATATGGAAAGATCCCATGATCCTTAGGGAGCAGCAGCAAATCAGATGGTAATACTTCTTTAATGTAATTTCCATTGAAAAAAGATGATGGGATTATTTACCATTCCTTCTGCTGGCTCCCAAGGTGCTCAGCTCCCTAGAATGTCCCAGTGTCAACTGATCTGCCAGTGAGAGAGTTTAAATGGTTCTATTGAACCATTTCAAAGTGCCAAGGACTTTGGTGACAAGAACTTACATTTCTGGGCCTTCAATAGCTGGGACATTTGTAGGAATGGTTGTCAGGCTGAATATCTATAAGGGCTGCTTCCCAGGATGATGGTTGTGGGCATTGGGCTGGAAATATTGCTAATCCCAGAGGTCTTCGGTTTATACTTGTGGGATATCTCTATGAGTGTCTGAGCAGAGATAGTGGTCTGTGCCCTGCTGAGTTTTCTGCCCCATGAGTGGCAGCTGGTGGGGATGGCTGGCTCCTTCTCCATAAAAGTTAATTCTGGGCTGGAATCAAGACCATTGGTGGGGATGGGGTGTGTGCTGCTACTTGCAGGGCTCCTGTGCCTATGTGCCTCTTGGTGGCAGTGGGCCTTCAATGCTCTCTCCCTCCTTACCTCCACCTCTGAGGATCTCTGGCTTCCTTCAAAGATGAGCTCAAATACTACTTTCTCACTAGATGAGGCCTTTACTGATTCCCCTTGCCTCCTCTGCTGCTAGTGCATTCTCATAGAAATGACTTATATTTACTTGGCATATATTTTATCTTCTTTGTTTCCCCAGTGCCTGACATAGTAGGTGTTTAATAAATGTTTGTTGATTAGTTTTCATTGTCATCATCATAATTTAAATATCTTATACTGTAGCATAGGGTCAGCTTATATCAAAAATCAGCAAGGTAAGAGCAAATCTTTGGACTTGTTCTTAATTTGTGATTATAATATCATAAGAAATTTATTTTTTTGAGTTTCCCTTTGCTTTAAGAATCTGACTTTATCTTTTCCCTGGCATTTCTGATTTTCTAACATTTAGAGTATAACTCTGAATATGCCCATCTTTAATATGCCTCTTTTGCAATCAAATATTAAAAAAGGCATCCTGAACCTGCTCTTGTAGCCAGAGACCTGGGTTCAAGTTTGTCAGTCAGTCAGTCAGTCAACAAGCTTTTAGTTGGCACTATGCCTGGCTCTGCTATTTATCAACTGTATGACTTCCAGCAAGTCATTTCACCTCTTGGGGTCCAGCTTCTTCATCCATACCCTTTTGGCTCTAATATTCTGTGAGCTTATAAATAGAAATCATCCACACCTTTGTGCTAGAGCTGGAGCTCTCAGATAATTGAGAGTGTATAAAGTATACAGTAGTGTAAATGTGTTTCAGCCTTTAGCATGTCAGTTCTCTGAAGTCAGGCACTGGTCAGTGTTAGGCAAAATCCAGATGATGGGACTATTTACCATTCTCTCTGCCATCCCCCAAGCTGATCAATTCCCTAGAATGTCTCGATGTCAACTGGTCTACCAGTGAGAGAGTTCAGTTCTTCTTTTAAAACTTGGTTTTCATTGTAGTGACTAAGTACATCCCAGAGGCTGATAAAGGAAGGCATCTTTTCAATGTTAGGTGGCCTTTAGTAGGTCTCAGTTTTCTGAAGCTTGGTTTCCATTCTTGCTTTTACTAGTAATAAGAGATTAATCTTAACAGCTGAGTTAATTGGGATGAAAAATGTGACATCCAAGCCAGAAATAAGCCTAATGAAGCCCATTAAATAATTTAATGATTACATAATTATGTTCATTTAGAATTCAGGAATTGATCACCCTCAAATTAATTTTACCATCTCTGTACTTTTTGAGCACATTTATTTTGAATAAAGTGAAGGATTGTTTTCATTTCTGATGGGCATTCTGCCATTAATAATCACCTACTATTATAATGGGAAAATGTTGTGTTTTGAATAAGTTCATGTGACCATATATTACCAGATAACGGAGGAGCCTATTCAGAAGAGAGATTTAAGCAATTGAAAGAGACATAATAATAGGGGCTTAATTTAAATCGTAAATGCGAATGAGTAGGGGATTGATGGCTTCCACTGAGCAGAGATCTGGACAGCAAAATCTGGTGTTACTCAGCTAATTACAGTGGAGGGCTAGGCCATCCAGGCAGTTCCAAGTTCATTGCCATATCAGGGAGATGTGATAGGAAGGAGAAAGATTCAAAGGCTTTATGGGCTATCGGACTTTCCTTTTCAGCCCTGTGCTTTGTGAAAGAGAATGATTGCCTGGTGCTCTGAGAAGGTGGATTTGTGGCCTATTGTGGGGAATAATAATAGTCCCTTACATTTGTATAGTGCTTTCATGCTTTTCAAATCATTTTCACATAAACTACCTAACTTTATATCCTCAAAACAATCCTGTGAAGGAGAAAGGACACCTTTTAGGATGTATACAGGATACAGTGAAGAGTACTAACTTTAGAGCCAAAGGACTGGGGTTCAAATCCTGTCTCTGACATATATGACTAGTCTGACCTTGGGCAAATCATCTACTTTTTCCAAGGCTCAGTTTTGTCATCTGTAAAATGGGGTGGGGGAGGGGTTGTACTGGATGTCTTCTGGGGTTCTTTCTATTAGGCAGCTATAGTGTTGGGAAATGAATACTGGATCTATGCCCCCCAGGGTTTGACGCCTGTTTGTGCCATTTACTACCTGGAGGACCTTGGGCAAATCATTGAATTTTTCTGGGTCTCAGTTTTCCTCATCCCACAAATACTGGTAATAATAGTTATGCTATTTATATGTAATTGTGTAGTCACAAAGCATTATGGAAATGGGAGCTATTATTGTTGTTGTAACTATCTGTACAGATGAGGAGACTGAAGAGCAAAGAGGTTAAATAATTTTTTTTTCAGGGTCAAATAGCTAGTTGGTGGCAGAGCAGGTGTGATTTCAAGGGTGGTAGGAAGCCTCCAATATTTCCTTCCCCCAAATCTTCTTCCCAACTTCTACTAGGTGACACCTGAAATTTCACTATCAGAGTGCCATCACTTATAGTATGGGATTTAATTCCTGTTAAAATGCAAGTACCTGGGGGCAGCTAGGTGGCACAGTGGGTAAAGCACCAGCCCTGGAGTCAGGAGGACCTGAGTTCAAATTCAGCCTCAGGCACTTGACATTTACTAGCTGTGTGACCCTGGGCAAGTCACTTAACCTTCATTGCCTCCCCACCCTCACCAAAAAATGAACTAAAAAATACCTCACAAGGTATACTACTTTAAACTATCAGCCATTTACAACTTAGTGTGAATGAAGAGTCTGTGAACACATTTTGATAAGGGTAGGAAGGCACTTAGGGGTAATAAGACATAGATGTGGAGTAAAAGCTGGGAAAAACAATGATATTCTGCAAGGGCAGGCTGGAGGGGGAACCTTGGTAAAGTCTAAATGAATGGAATGACCTTCTTCCACCCCCGCCCCCCATCACTTTGGAACGAAAAGTGGTTGCTTGCTCCTGAGGTATTGCACATTCTTAGGATTACCATTTTTACTGGAGCCCATCTCTGTTCATGATTTCCATCTATAGAGGATCCCAGGATTATGTTCTTATCTTTTTAAAAAATTAATTATTATTATTTTTTTAGTGAGGCAATGGGGGTTAAGTGACTTGCCCAGGGTCACACAGCTAGTAAGTGTTAAGTGTCTGAGGCCGGATTTGAACTCAGGTACTCCTGACTCCAGGGCCTGTGCTCTATCCACTTTGCCACCTAGCTGCCCCCGTTCTTGTCTTTTTAAAAAGAGTCTCATTACTACTCTTTGTTTATCACATCTCCCCCCCCCATATACTTCCTGATGTAGAACCTTCCCTTGTGTCAAACCAAAATCTTTCAGCTGATTGACATGTTGAATACCTTTAACAGCATATGCAGCATCCTGATCATGTAGTCCCCCACCTTTCCAAAGAGAGGAGAAAGGGGAGTTTCATCATCTGTCCCTGGGAGCAAGATTGCTCATTGCATTTAATCCATGAATGGGCAGGATTCTTTTTAGTTTTTGTCCTTTTCTTAATGCTGGCCTCTGAAAAACTACTGGTCAGGCCAAAATCTACTTTAGGTTCTGGGGTACCTGGGCAACTGCTATGTTTCTAAGACAGAGACCTCTTATGGGTGAAGACCTGCTGCTGGTTTTGATTTCCATAGAATATATAAGCAAGGAGAACATTTTCTAAACCCAGCTGTGCTAAAAATCAAGCCAGCCCCAACCCAGCAAACACATCTTTTTCATGCTGGCTAATTGCTGATTATAATTGGGAGGATATTTTAATTGGCTGAATCAAAGTTACATGTGTATCCCACATGATGGCAACACTTAGAAGCCCAGACGAGGAGAGCCTACTCCTGCCTTCATTAGCTCTCTAAATGAGTTTTTAAAGTAAATTAGTCTCTCTACTCTCTGTGGGTATTAACTGAAGCTTTATTAAATACTTACTATGTGCCAGGAACTGTGCTAAGTGCTTTATAAATATCATCTCATATGATTCTCACAATAACCCTGGGAGATAGGCACAATTATTTTCATTTAACAGTTGAGGAAACTGAGGCAGTCTAAGTTTAAATGACTTGCTCAGGGTCACACAGCTGGTAAGGTTTTAAGGTTGCATTTGAACTCAGATCTTCCACTGTACCACCTAGGTCCTTCATGGGAATTATTCATTAGACCTGAGATCCAAAGACATGGGTTTGAGTTCTGGATCTTCAAATCATTAGTTATATGACTATGGATGATCCACCTAACTTTGAGCCACAATTTCCTCACCTATAACATGGATAGGATAGGCAGTGTGGTATAATGGGCCAGCCATGGGATATGAAAGGCCTGAGTTGAGTTCTGCCTTTGACATACTTTCTCTTATTCCCTCCCTCCACTGTAATTACTCAGTAACCTCTCCTCCTTAATGTTATTGTAGTTTACCCTATGGTATAATTATAATGTCCAACCTTGGCCCCAAGGAAAAGATATAAGGGATCATTTCCTACCCTTTTTGGTAGAGGTAGGAGAGTATGGTTATGGAAGACTACATATTTTTCCAGATTGATGTGTTAGTTTTGCTGAATTGCTATTTTCCCCCTTTCTTTTTCATTATTTATTATAATAGATGGTTCTCTGGTTGGGGAGGGTGGGAGGGATAAACTGGGAAATGAAGGTGATGCAATAACAAATGGTTTCAATGAAATTTTTTTTAAAGAAGAAATGGCTTCCTGTGTATATGGCTATCTGAGCAGGAGTCTGGCTGCCCAGCTTCCCTATACCAACTCTAGCAAAATCCTGAATCAGATCATGTAATTATCAAGAAATTAAAATTTAAAACTATAGTAAATTACAGCTTCCATCCCAAAACTGCACAAAAATCAGCCAGAAATCCAGGGTCAAAACCAAAACTTATGACAGTACAACTAGAACATCCAGGGTCACACGGAGCCTGAAAGGTTCTGTGTCCAGGGATAGCAAGAACAGAAGGCTCTCCTGAGAAATCTCCAGGTTAGGGGCTTTAAAAGCCTTAGAGTGTAAGTAGCCGGTGATGATCAGTGTGTTGAACAGCTCAGGAGTTCTATGGTTTTTCATCATTGTCCTGAAATGCCAGAGAAGATCTTGAAGATATAACACTCTCAACTTCAAAGATCCAAGGGATCCGATTCTGGGATTTGGTGAAAGTCAGCACAAGAACCCAGGGGACCTAGGGCAAGAGCAAGAAGAACTGATCACCCCAACCAAAAGCATAGTAGAGGGCAAAGCTTAGCCCTGACACACAATGCCTTAATTCAAGAACTAAAGCTGGAGAGATGACATAATGAAAGAAACATCATCCAGTATCACATATATTTGCAAATCATACTCCATCACAACTGCAAGCAGTCTCAAAGGGGGAAAAACAGACTTTCCATAAGGAATACTACATCAGTGCTTAGGAGAAAAAAAACACATTAGATTAAAAATGAAATAAAAGTTCTTGAGGGAAGAATTGAAATGAGAATAAATAGCTTAGAAGGGATAGTAGTAAACCTTATCCAAGAAATAGAATCCCTGTAAACTAGAATAGAATAAACAGATAATAATAGCAAGAAATACAGAATCAAGAGACTGAAAAAATAAAACATGGAAGGTATCTGATATAAAAAACACAACTGACCTAGAAAACATGTAAAAGAGAGAGAATTTAAGGATCACTGAATCCCCTGAAAACCTCTATTTAAAAAGTCTGGACATTATATTTCAAGAAATCATAGATGAAAACTGCTTAGATCTATTAAAACAAGAGAGATAGTAAAGATAGAAAGAATCTACTGATCATGTCCTGAAAAAAATCCCAAAAGGAAAAGTCCCAGGAATGTAATAGACAAAATCAAGTACTCCCACATAAAAAATAAATATTATGAGCCATCATAATGGATTCAAATACCCAGTAACTATAATCAGGATCACACAAGACCTTGCAGTTTCTATCACAAATGAAAGGAAATCTTGGATCACTATGTTCTAGAAGGCAAAAGACAGGCTTACAACCATGCATAACTTAGCCTAAAAAGCAGAGTATAATTTGTCAGGGAACAAATTGTAGTATATGAAGGTAATTGAATATTATTACTCCATAAGAAATGATGAAAGAGACAATAATTTCAGAGTGTCCTGGTTTGTATGAACTGACATTGAATGACATGAGCAAAACAGAACAATTTATACAAGGATAATAACATGGTAAAGAAAAGTCCCTCTTATAAGAACTCTGATCAAAGCAATGACCTACCATGTCTCTAGAAGATCTATGATGAATCATGTTGTTTATTTCTTGATGGAGAAGTGATGGACACAAGGTGCAGAGACATACATTTTTGTGTTGATTAATCTTGCTTGATTATGTTTATTTATTGCAAAGTTGTGTTGTCTGTCTTTCTTTTGGTTAATCAGAAAAGGAATCAGAGGAGAAGGATGATTTTAGCAACAGTGATGCTAAAAAACACACAGCTATTATAACATTTAAAAAATGCACAGAAGAGAGGCAGGTAGGTAATGCAATAGATAGAGCAATGGCCCTGGAGTCAGGAGGACGTGAGTTCAAATCCATCCTTAGACACTTACTAGTTGTATGACCCTGGGCAAGTCACTTAATCCTGATTGCCTCCAAAAACATAAATACACAAAAGAGAAGGAGATTTAGAAGGAAGTATAGATAAACAGGATACTTTTGAAAGTAATGTGTAGCATATATATGTATATATGGAAGTGCTATGATGGGTGTTTCATTTAGCACTTCTTTGTAGAGAGGAAAGAGGTATATATATATATTTTTTTTTTGGTGAGGCAACTGGGGTTAAGTGACTTGCCCAGGGTCACACAGTTAGTAAGTGTTAAGTGTCTGAGGCTAGATTTGAACTCAGGTCCTCCTGAATCCAGGGCTGGTGCTCTATCCACTGCGCCACCTAGCTGCCCTGAGGTATATTTCTTTATCTGTCTTACTTTCCCTTCTGGGAGAAGGTAAGTGGTGCAGTGGCTTAAAGCACTGACCCTGGAGTCAGGAGGACCTGAGTTCAAATCTCACCTCAGACACTTACTAGCTATGTGACCCTGGGCAAGTCACTTAACCCCTATTGCCTTAAACATCTGGGGCCATCTCCAGTCATCCTGCTGTATATCTTGCCACTGGACCCAGATGGCTCTAAAGGAGAGAGTGAGGTTGGTGATCTTCTACAGCCCTCCCCCACTTAAATCCAATTCAGTGCAAGTCATGACATCACTTCCTGATGTCATAGTCCTCTTCAAGAACCAAAGGGCAAACAACAACTTTCCCTTCCCTTCCAAATGTGTGGAAGATAATAAATAATAATGATAGCTTACATGTGTAAAACTCTTCATAGTTTTAAAAACACTCATTATCTTATTTGAGTCTCGCAATCATCTCATGAAATAAGCAGGATAGGTGTTATTATCCCACTTTTCAGATGAGAAATCTGACATCCTTAAAGGTTAAATGACTTGTCCAAAGTCATGTAGTTGATAAATGTCATAAGTGGGACTTAAATATGGGTCTTCTGACATACTATTTATCTGAATTCAGAGTCTGTATGGTTTAGTACATCATGAAAAAATACTGTTTGCTAACACATACATGTCTGCATGAATCCATAGAAAGCACACTTTTATTAGTAGGGAGAGGGGCCTATGACCTAGAACTACAGAATGTGGATGGGGAAAAGGGAGCTGGATTATTTGTACTGACCAACCTCCTTCATTTGGTCAGCACAGTCCTAGGCTACATTGGGCATGCAGCAAATCCCCACGGTGGTGGTGAGTGATGCGTAGACTCAATGTCCCCTTCACTTGTTCAGAAGCTTAGCATCAATTGGATTTTTATTAGCATTATAAACCTGCCTCCTGCTGCAGTAGAGATTTACTATCTCTGCTTTAGAGCAGCAAGAACCGGAAGGCAGTGATGACATCATGGGGCCCAGCAAAAAAGGACAGTTTTGAATTAAGCTTTACAGGGAGAGGAAAAAAGAGTATGGATTGTCAGATTAGGTTTACTAAGGAGCAAAACCACAGGAACTGATAGATCCAGGGGAAAGTTGAAAAATAATTTTAGGTGGATAAAGATGATTTTAAGTAGTAGATACTTCCTTTTGCTAGCTGATTGCTCACAAAGACTAGTTTTCTTCAATGGGGGCTACTCTGACTGTTCAAGAAGAGTATAAACTCTTAAGCAGAGAAAGAGTTGTAAGGTCCCTACGATTTCATTTCCCATGATACTTGGAGCCAAGAAAACATGACTGGACATAGGCATTGTGGGAAACAAAGTAAATCCTAGGGATTTAAATCTCTGTCATGTTCATTATATCTTATTTCTTTACTATGGGGAGGCATCAAGTGTGTGCTGGTAAATGTTTAACTAATAGTTCTCTGGAAAAAAATGTATGCATAGTATACAAGTTTAATCTGTATTATTAGCATTTTCTTCATTACTTTCTTATTATTAGTTAATCAACAGAATGATAAATCAAATCCTAATGTGTGGTGTTTGCTGATTTTTGAGGTGTAAATATTCTCTGAAAATTTAACAATCAGCTCTCTCTTTCTCTCTCAGGCAGGTAGGAACAGATTCCAGCACATCCTTGGGAGGCAGTTTAGTTTAGTTTAAAGAACGCTAAATCTGGAGCCAAAGGAATTGGATTCTAATCCCTGTTCTGATACAAATGTCCAGTGGGCAGATTGTTTAACCTCTCTGGGAATGCATAATCAGGCAGCAGGATTAGGTGATCTCTAAGGCCCCTTCCAGCTCTAACCTTTTCATTCTTTCCATGTGACACCTAGTAGACTGAATATCATATGTAGAGGTATTCAATTCTTATTTTGCGACTTATTTAGTATTATGTAACCCTTGTGGCAGAGACTCTCCAAAGACATCATGGTAAAGATATTCCAGAATCACTTTGAGAATGTTCTTTCCCTTATAATTAGTCTTTAATGTTTTCCTTATATTTCTTCCTGGATCTTTTATATTGAAATTTCCATTGAATTCTAGCTCTCTCTGGGGTGAGGGGAGAAGGGGGGAAAGGGGGAAGGGAATAAAAAAAAGGGAAAAAAAAGAAATTTACATGATAACAATTATATATTTAAAAGGAACAGCAAGTTGTATATAATTGATTTGTAGTTTCATGTGCAATCACCTTTTTTATTATACTATGTTATATGTCAAGATAATGGAATGTGATAGATGAGATTTGGCAGATACACAAGAGCCCACCTGAGTGGATTACTGGCTGATTTGACTGAATTAGTAGTTGACTAGATTCTAAGCACATCTGGCTGGTACTTGAGAGTACTTAAGAAAGCATGGTTCTCAGAATCTAAAAAAACTTTGAACTTCCGGCCCAGTCAACCAACCAGCTTGAAGAACCTCCCATTTCTGGGAGGGGACAGGAAGGAGGTAGGAGAGCCTGCACAGAGAGCATGGTCTCTTTTGGTTCCTGACTTCACCTTGGTGGTGTGGCATTGGCAGAGGACGAGACAGAGGAGTTGAGGAAAGATAGGATTACTAGGTTGTAGGAATTCTGTTCTCAATCTTTCTCTTTTGCTATCTTTCAATAAACCCTTAAAAACCTAAAGTTGTTTTATCAGTGATTTTAGTCAGTTTCCCCCAAAACTGGGGGAATAGATAAGGACCCACATTTAGAATTTTAAATTACACATATGGAAATGCTTGTTTTATTCCATAAATTAAAATAAAATAAATTTAATAAAAGAGAAATGTTCTTCCCTCAGAATCTCTCTTCTTTCCCTCTTCAACACCTAGAAAACCTGGGGAAAATATGCATAGTACTCCATAATATACTGAAACTAACCTCCCACTTGAAAGAATAGCATATTTTATGTTCATTATATTATAAAGGAAAATTTTTTTTTTTTTAGTGAGGCAATTGGGGTCAAGTGACTTGCCCAGGGTCACACAGCCAGCAAGTGTTAAGTGTCTGAGGCCGGACCTGAACTCAGGCACTCCTGACTCCAGGGCCGGTGCTCTATCCACTGCGCCACCTAGCTGCCCCAAAAATTTTCTTAAAAGGAAAACAAAATAGAAATCCTAGAATGAGCAATTGTTAGTCCCAAAGATATAAGAAAATATCCAGTTATAGCCCAAAGAATAAGGGCTTCCTCTCTCCCTTGTTCTGCACTGATGCTTTTTTTTTCTCTAAGTATTATCTTGGCTAACTGTTGTGGGGGTGATGGGAGAATGGCATGTCTCTAGCCCTTCTGCCACTATAGTGATTCTTTGGTAGGACTGTTTAATCTCTCAGTTTTTCAGGGTAAAGTAGTAAACCCTTAAAGAGACCTCCAATCTTTTGATGCCATCTAAGATAAGAAGAAACTCCATAAGGAAGTTAGGTGGCATAGTCCATAGAATATTGGGCCTGGAGTCAGGAAGACCTGAATTTAATTTTGACTTCAGACACAATTAGTTGTGTGACCTTGGGCAAGTCACTTAACTGCTCCTTGCCTCAGTTTCCTCATCTGTAAAATGAGGATAATAATACTATCTAATTTCTAGGGTAGTGAGGATCAAATAAGAAAATAATTATAAAGCATTTAGCACAATGCCTGGCACATAGTGTTATAAATAAATGTTTGCTATTATTATGAAATTATTCTCTTCTTTCCTTATTGCCACTACTTTTCCCCTTAGACATATTTCCCAGGCCTTGTTCAGTCTCACTTTTTACCATGCACATTCATTGTGGCCGACATCCTCAATATTCTCCAATTATTCAAAAGAGGAAGGGAGGGTGAGGAGACAAATATCCCTTATTCCCCATGACTATTTCTATGACTTGAAATCTCCTAATTCCTCCATTTTAATGGATACTTTATTAGGATCCTTAATGGGAAATACCCAACTGAGTTAGATGCAGAGGAAAACAAAATTAGGGTATGGTCTGAATTTTGTGGAGCCCTTTTCTTTCCCTGGGAAACTAGAAAGAGAACCTGTCCCCTCCTGAACACATACTCATCCCTGCAGGACGGGCAGCTGGACTATCTATTGGCTATTAGAGCTAGAAGCAGATCACCATGAGCTGGATAGAAACCCTGGAATAAAGCCCAGAAATGCTGGAATCACAGATTAAGGAGCCAGGTTAGTTGGAATAAAAGTCTGGCTCTTCAGTGAACATGGAGCAATGACTAGTGTGGTCCACAAACAGGGATTAGAGCCAAGCTGAAGTATAAACTCTATACTAGAGCCATCTGAATGATCTGCATTGAACTGAATCCTTAAATTAATTCAATTTAATTCTATTCAGCAAAAAATTTATTAAGCACCTACTAAGGGCAAAGCAATATGGTAGGTACTGGGGATATAAAGACAAAGATGAAATAATCCTTGTCCTCATAGGGTTTACATTCTGCAAGGGGGAATGCAACATTACCTAAGCAAATATAATGTGTATACAAAGTAACATATTGGAATAATTTAGAGGACCCAGGGCTAAATGCTATCTCTGACACTTGCCTGTATGATCTTGGGCAGATTACTTAATCTCCATGGGTTTCATTGTCCTTATCCATAAAATCAAGGGGTTAGATCCTATGGCCTCTAAAGTCTTTTCCAATTCTAAATTTATGGTCCAATTATAGCACCTCCTACTGGATCACTCTTCTATCTTGCATGTGTATTCACAGTTGGGGTCCCCAGAGGCTGGTGACTTCCTCAAGTTCTAAGGGTAATCCTGTAGGTCTGAAATCCCAACACTGTAGCTCATGAGCCCCCACTAGTATGCTTCCCATTAATAATCAGCCAGTAGATATAATTAGCTTTTAGCAAAATATTTACTAAGATGAGATAGTAAAACAGCAGCTATAAAATATTCCTTACATAAACCTGGCATGTACTATCCCAGAAATACATAGAACATTCATGGAAGAGTGGGCCCAAACTCAGAACACAATAATAGTGAAGCACATGTATAGAGTACATGTATGGCAAAGGCACCCACAACTTCTGGTATTGCAGAGCCTGGAAGTCCTCTTTACCACCCCCACACCCAAATCCTCACACAGATCCCTTTAGTCTGCTCCTTTCCATACTCAATTAACTCTCTTCTGTCAGGGGGTCATATTTCTTTTCTTTTTTTTTTTAAAGTGAGGCAATTGGGGTTAAGTGACTTGCCCAGGGTCACACAGCTAGTAAGTGTTAAGTGTCTGAGGTCGGATTTGAACTCAGGTACTCCTGACTCCAGGGCTGGTACTCTACCCACTGCACCACCTAGCTGTCCCTAGGGGGTCATACTTCTTGAAGCTGATTCTTCCTTCTAGTGGCTATCTCTGTATCCATGTGTAAAGGCTAAAATTCTAGCTAGTCTGTCTAAAATATCTAATGAGTGGTCACCAATAAATTATAAGCTTTTGCAAGAGTTAGACTTTTAAGCATTTATTAGGGAGAATAAGAATTTGGTAAAGAGAGAAGGAAAGGCCTACATTCATCTGTCTATTAAAGGGAGAGTGAATTTCTAGCTCCCTTCTCCGCCGGAGTCCTCAGGAAAGAGAATGAGTCAGAGTGCCAGACTCCCCCTTCTTCCTCCCACAAGCAAACATCACTTCCTGACGCCAAAGAAAAGATGTGTGGTCTTGCCCTCAGAGACCTTCACCTCATGGCAGAACTTTTCTACAGTAAGTCTCCAGCAGGTGGCGTCATTCCAATCATTACCCATGTCTGTCTAGAGCAGTGGCATCAAACCCAAATAGAAATGGATCCTTGGAAGTCACATAATGACTTAAAAAACCACAAATTAACATTATCTATGTTGTGTTCTATTTTAATTTATTTTGTTAAACATTCCTAAATTTTACTTTAATATTATTCAGATCACACTGGAGAATTTTATAGGACACATGCAGACCAGGGACTACAAGTCTGCATCCCTGATCTAAAGTATTTACATTCTTTCTCACTGGATGCAATGTCTCTTACTGGTCAAGTAGTTCCTCTTCAAGTGACATGACCTGTGGGGGAAGGGGAAGATTACTCCATTCTTCTCCATAGGAAGCTTCCTGTTTATAATGTCTCCAATTACCTAGAGTTTTAGCTATTTAAAGCTTCCAGGCACACGGGCAATATGGTTAGTTAGCCAATGAGCTTGTTCCTTTTAAACCCATTAGAGAAGAGATTCATTTTTCACAGAGGATTACCAAACATGGCCCAATCTTTATAGTAAGTTAAATACTTTGTGATTATTTTATGCTTTCTTCTGGGGAGCTAGTTAAAGATCCACTCCCCTACACTATGATCCCATGAAGCATTCTTTTTTTTTTTTTTTTTTTTTTTTTTGCGGGGCAATGGGGGTTAAGTGACTTGCCCAGGGTCACACAGCTAGTGTCAAGTGTCTGAGGCCGGATTTGAACTCAGGTACTCCTGAATTTTTTTTTTTGAAGCTATACATTCTTAAAAATATTTTAATGATACTTTTGACTTTTACATCACAGTTATTTCAGATCAACCCTCCCTCCAGGTTAAATTTTCCTATGAGAGAAAAAAACAATGTCCAACATGGGTTTCTGAATTGTACAATGTAGACAGTATTTTGTACTAGTAGATTCTCACCTGTTTGCCATGAGAAAGGAGGTATATTAATTCATTCTTTGTTCTCTGTGAACTTCAGCAACTTCTCATTTGCTTGAATGAACCTATATATTATTATTATTATTAATTTTTTTTGCAGGGCAATGAGGGTTAAGTGACTTGCCCAGGGTCACACAGCTAGTAAGTGTCAAGTGTCTGAGGCTGGATTTGAACTCAGGTCCTCCTGAATCCAAGGCCAGTGCTTTATCCACTGTGCCACCTAGCTGCCCCTGAACCTATATATTTTTTTGTTTTTGGCAGGGCAATTGGGGTTAAGTGACTTGCCCAGGGTCACACAGCTAGTTAAGTGTCAAGTGTCTGAGGCTGAATTTGAACTCAGGTCCTCCTGAATCCAAGGCCAGTGCTTTATCCACTGTGCCACCTAGCTGCCCCTGAACCTATCTATTTTTAAAGTTATGGAACCTGAATAAAATTGGAACATTAAATATTTTCTGAGGCAAACCTGAATGGAAGTGATATTTTCACTCATTTGAGTGCCATTGTTTGAAAATACAGGTAGGGTAAAAGCCAGGGAACTACAAGATAAGGAGTAACCCCATAGTTGAAGTCATACAACAAAGTGAAAATCAAAGTCAAGGAGGCAAAGGTATAGAAGACAGAATGTGAGAACAACATAAATTATTGTTATCAAATCAATTATGGGCCACTGCCTATTGCTTTCTTTTATGGAAAGCCTGATGTCCCTGAAGGGAGATTGGGGTGGGTTTTCAAGTCTCTTAATCTGAATGCTGCGTATCAGGTATATAGGTCAGTCAATCAACCTCAGATGACTTGAGATAGTACGGTACAGAGGTAAGAGTACTGGTTTTAGACTTGGAGGATTTGGTTTGAATCCTGGCTCTGCTACTTAAATAACTCTGAGCAAGTCCTTATATCTCCTTGGGATTAAATATATCCTTTGAAAAATGATGGGGATGGACTAGATAACCTCTAAGTTGCCTCCTAGCTCTAAATCTATGATGCTATAACTAGGGCAGCCAGACTCCAACAATGACTGAATTAGTATGAACTGTGTTCACCCTAGTTCTATCTGGAAGGAGTTTATACATTTACTCATCATTGTGGTAGGAAAAACATCTCCAGAACTTCATTCTGGTCTCAACTCTATTATATACAGCCACTAACCTCTCTGAGTCTCAGTTTACCAATCAGTAAAATGGGATAATATTCACTGCCTACTTTGCCAGGGTTGTGAGAATCAAATGAGAGAAGGCATGCCATGTATGGAAAGCTTTTGGGAAATTATGTAGCATTACCCAAATGCAAGATTTATCATTAGCCCTTTGATCTTCAACTTTTTCTGATCTTTTGGGATCCAGTTAGAGGCTGAAAATTGGTTTTGAGGAGGTAGTATCCTAATAGGAGATATGAATAGATTAGAAATTTCCAAGTCAGTCTATGAGGATGATTGTGTGAATCCATTATCATATATTTAGCATGTCATTATACATTGAGAAAACCATTTAGATCTACTATCTGCAGAAAAATAAACCCATTTCAAAGCCATTACAATATGAAATAACACTTCAAAAATAATTTCAGTGTATAAGTCTATGATATTCTCATTATAATGCCATTATCATGCCACGATTAGGTAAGATTACAGGGACAAATCAATTTTAATTGAAGTTTTTGGAGATGCTATTTATAATGCTATTGTGAATTTGCAATGGTAAATACTACTTGAGTGGAAAGCCTGTTGAAACCTAGTCATTGGGCCAGTATGATGAAAGATTCTGATGACAAATCAATTCTAGTTCCCTGGAAACCAGAAATTATCAACGAAAGCCATCAACAAAGGGAAACAATGGTGCTAAAACAAGCTTTGTCTCATTGGTAGTATCTGGTGATGGAATAGTGTCATTCACTGGTCTCCCTGCCCTCTCTCCTTCCTTTGTTTTTCTTTTTCCTTCCTTCCTTCCTCTCTCCCTCCCTTCCCTTCCCCTCCCTCCCTCCCTCCCTCCCTCCCTTCCTCTCTCCCTCCCTTCCTTCCTTCCTTCTTTCCCTTTGTTTTCTTGCTTTCCTCCCTGTTTCTCCTAGACTGGAAGTCCAGTGGCCACTATTGGACCTGACCTTAATAAAACGGAAGCTAGTTTACTCCTCCTTAGGCAGCCTGGTGACCCTTTGCTAAAGGCCGTTTACCATATTGGTGCCAGATTTACTGGAACACCTAACTGATTTCAGTCCTACTTCATCACAGAACTCCTAAGCTCGAGTTATTCAGTAGCCTCAGCTTCCTTAGCAGCAGAGACTACAGGCAAGTTTTACCATGCCTAACCTCCAGTGCTCTTAACAAGGAATATGTCAGAAGAAAGCAGACAGCAAAGGAGATTTTGTTTAGATTTAAGGTCAGATTCCAGTCTGTGATTTATTATCAGATAGTTCTCCTCAAATAGTGTGTATACACACATATATAATATATGTATATATACACATTCATATGCATACATACATGTATATACATAATACATACTTATCTGTTTATAACAATTATATGTTGTATCCCCCCTATATAATGTATGCTTCTTGAGAGGAGGAGCTGTTTTTAGTTTTGTCTTCGTATTTGCTGTACCTAATGCAGTACTTTGTACATTGTAAATGTTCAATAAATGTTTCTTACATGTAAATTGGATTAAGAGCTAGCTAGTGGAATTTGATAACTTCTTTTAGACTTTATATAATTTTTCTTTAGATAACTCTCTCTACTTGGTGATTTCTTGAATTCCAAACCAAAACCTTCATTGAAATCCTGATACTAAGGAGGTGACGTTTTTGCTGGCTCCCTGATCTCTGTGAGGGTCTGTCCTACAATGGTCAGAGACCCTAGAATCATTTTGTATTCATGTAGATATGGCCACAGAAGATAAACAAGATCTACTCACTTAACTGTAACACATGATTCAATCAGTCATAGTAATTCAAGTTTAAAAAAAAAATGGGTCAAACTGTTTGGAAGGAGTGGTTCAAGAGCCCTGTGTAGATACTTCCCAAGACTAAATCTCCATTAGAATTTATTTTATCCTACAAAGCATGTTCCTTTTTTATTTCTATTGTGTTACAACTCATATTTATAAGCACTTTCAGACTTTAAAAAGACCTTGTCCTCCCAAACAACCCTGTGAGGTAGGTGTAAATATTATCTTCCTCATTTTACAGATGGGAAAATGGAGGGCTGAGATATCAAGTCATTTGTCCAGAGTCACAAAGCTAGAACTGAGCTAGCATATGAATCAAATTCTTGACTTCAAATCTTTGCACTACACTCCCTTTTAACTAATTTCTCTTTTTAATTGTCAAAAACATAACCAGCATACACTTTTTTTTCTTTTTTGGCAAGGCAATGAGGGTTAAGTGACTTGCCCAGAGTCACACAGCTAGTAAGTGTCTGAGGCTGAATTTGAACTCAAGTCCTCCTGAATCCAGGGCCAGTGCTTTATCCACTGTGCCACCTAGCTGCCCGCCGTACACTTTTTTATTTTTTTATTTTTATTTTATTTTATTTTTTTAGTGAGGCAATTGGGGTTAAGTGACTTGCCCAGGGTCACACAGCTAGTAAGTGCCAAGTGTCTGAGGCCGGATTTGAACTCAGGCCCTCCTGACTCCAGGGCTGGTGCTCTATCTACTGCGCCACCTAGCTGCCCCCGTACACTTTTTTTTTTTTTTTTTGCTTTTTTTTTTTTTCTTATGAGATATTTTATTTTTTCCTTTACATGTAAAGATAGTTCTCAACTTTTGTTTATAGCCCGTACACTTTTTTAGAAACATAGTTCTCTCTGTTCCCTTGAGCCTACTGTTATTTTCTTCTTACCTTTTAGCCTCCAAGGGGGGCTCTTCAGTTGAAAAGAGGGACAGACCTTTTGGACAGTCCACTCTTTCCTCCCTCTTCTCTTTCTTCCTTTCCCCCCTAAAATTTATTTTGTTTTTCCTGGATTCCTCTTTGTAGCAGACACCCTGTTTCATTTACTCTGATCTGGTCTATCTGTGTTCAATTATATTCTCTGGTTCCCCAGACACTGCAATTCTGGGCTGTGGGTGCAGTTTATTGATGCATTTTCATATGTACATTTTCCCATGCCAAGATTTGCATGCATAAAATTGGCTTGGGTGCATTCTTTTTTGGAGGGTATGTTAAGCCATGGGGTATGCTGGTAGCTGCTTCCTGCATACAAATGCCAATTTTGGAGGGGCAGGATTTGGGAGTGTGAAATTAGAAGACAGCCTGAGGTTGGTTGAAAATCTGGCTCATGATGTCAAGACAGAATGTCAGTGCACATTACCCAGCTATGGGGAAGACGGTGAAAACTAATTATTGAGGGAGGGAAGACTATCACTGGAAACTTTTGATAATCTCAATTTAAAATTCTTGCTGCTTCATCTTTAATTTAACTATTTGGGGCCTATCTTGATAAGCCCACATACTATAGAAAGAATGATCCAGAACCAATTAGTGTGATACATTTGAGAAAACTGGATTAGGAGACTTGGGTTCTATTTCCCTTCTCTTCTATTAACTGTGTGACATAGGACAATTCATTTCCTCTTTTTGAGTGTCAACAGATTCTTCAGAGTTTACCTTTGGATGTTAAATAATAATCATGTTTCTATAGCACATGTCTACATGTGCTACTATAGCATAGTCTACAAAGCACATTTCTCAAAACTCAATAAGGTCGCGGCAGCTAGGTGGCACAGTGGATAAAGCACCGGCCCTGGATTCAGGAGGACCTGAGTTCAAATCCGGCCTCAGACACTTGACACTTACTAGCTGTGTGACCCTGGGCAAGTCACTTAACCCCAACTGCCTCACCAAAAACAAAAACAAAACAAAACTCAATGAGGTCATCGGGTTATCAACCTTGTTTTGTAGATGAGGAAATTGGAACTCTAAAGCTTGGAGAAATTAAGTGATATGTTCAAAGCCATACAACGAGTAGTTTCAGAATACTTGTTAAACACAAGTTTTCGTTTATAGTTTATATTCTTTTCTGTTATACCATTCAATTTTCTAAAAGCCATCCTGGTGTTAAAGTCCCATAAGGAATATTAGTATGGCATAATGAACACAATGCCTACCTCAGAATCAGGAAGATCCCAGTTCAAGTATCCAGCCTATGATAGGTGCCAGTTACCCTGGGGAGAAGTTACCTAATCCCTCCTTGTTCTGGGCATCTGACTATCCAAGACTCTACATAGTTGGGGTTTTTTTTTTTTTTTTTTGGTGAGGCAATTGGGGTTAAGTGATTTGCCCAAGATCACATAGCTAGTAAGTGTCAGGTGTCTGAGTTCTGATTTGAACTCAGGTCCTCCTGACTCCAGGGCCGGTGTTCTATCCACTGCGCCACCTAGCTGTCCCCTTTTCCAAGACTGTAAACTGGAAAATGGCTGCTGAATAGGGAGGAATTTCCTCACAGAGGAGATCCCTATACCAATAAAATGAGGTGTGTAGACCAAAAAAGAAGTGGAAGGAAAAAAGAAAAGGGAAAGGGAAGGAGGAGAAGGAGGAGGAGAAGGAGAAGAAAAAGAAGAATGTTTTGAGTTCTATTCCCAGGTTAGCCAGGGATCTGCTCTGTGGCCTCTTTCCTTATTTCTCCTTGTCTCTGTTTCCCCATCTAAACTACCAGCTATCTGCCTGGATGATAGTGAAGACTAACCAATGAAAAGGATAGGAACAAGGAACATCATCCAAAGTGGCAGCAAAACTAGAATTTTACTCCTTGTGCTTTGTTCCCAACTCCTTTCTTTCCCTCACTTGGCCTGTTTCACCCTTTCCTTCTTTTGGCTGCTCTCCCCTTCTCCCCAAATAAGGGAACCAAAATGATGCAGCAGAGCATCTCACTGAGAAATTGTCATCTCACTGAAGGGGTGTTGGCCCTGTTGTGATAGCCCAGGCAGTTGCAGTACCACTTGCAAGAAGACAGATGCATTCACCTAAGGGAGCGCCATCCCCCTTCCCCCACTCTTCTCTCCTTCCCCTCCCCCACTCCCAAGCCTAGCTAACAAAGAAGCAATAGATAAAAAAGGGCACGGATAGTCCCAGTCCTATTGTGTGCCTGGGTGCAGGATTGCTCCTGCTTCCACTGGACAGATGCCAGAGTAAAGGTTATAAGAAGACTCGGAATGCTTAAAGAACAAAATTGCCACTGTGCTGGAAATGAAAGGAACTCCGTGAACATAAATAACGCACACAATATTGATTGAAATAAATGATGTACTTTACTTTGGAAATGTTATTTGAATAACCAATATTGTACTATGTCAGGCTATGGTTTCAAATATATTTGATTATACATTTTAATGTTTTCCCCAAACATTCTTTCAAATCAGTATAAATTACTGTATGGAGCAGGCATTCCTTGATCTTTAGCTGCCATGACAACAGGATACAGAGAAATACATTTCCATAACAATCGCTAGCAATGTTTAGTATCACTGCTACTTTGTGTCAGAGAACTGCTGGCTTGGGGAGGAAAACAGCCTCGTTTTTTTGAACCTGAAAGAGGCTTTTGTTGTAATAATTGAAGAAAAATGTGCATAAAAATGATCATTTAGGGAGGAGGGGGGGGGAGGGAGAATGAACCAGAGCCATTAAAGGAGAATAAGCCTAAGAAAAAACCCAAACTAGGCAGTCCATTGTGTAGACTTACCTACCAATTGGAATGTGCTTAGTATTGTCCAGAAAGTTAGAGGATGAACCAGGTTGGTTTGATGAGGCCAGATAATTCATTTAAGAAACCCCAACCAAAACCCCAAACCCAACCTAAATGTCAAATACTTACAAAGTCATGGGAATTTGTATGTTTTCCCTATTCCTTTGCTGTGATTCCAATCTTCTGAAATTTCAGGGATCAGGGAGTGGGGAAGAAAGGGGTGAGTGAGAGATGAGAGGGAAAACAGGGGAAATAGGGAAATGGGGATAGAGAGAGAGAGAGAGAGAGAGAGAGAGAGAGAGAGAGAGAGAGAGAGAGAGAGAGAGAGAGAGAAACATTTTGAGAATAATGCATTCTACATATTATTCCAGGAAAATATGCACTCTATAAGACAGCAGGAATGGTTCTCATACCGGCTCCTTTGAAATGGTTAGTTATCAGTGACAGAAGGCCCAGGCTGCTGATGTTTCATAGCTTGATTGGAATTTCCAAGACAGGCAGGTTCACTTTATTTTACTTTATTTTTGCAGGGGGTAAGGCATAGGAAATTTGGCGGTAGGTTGGGGGAAAGCAGGGAGTGGGACAGATTTTGATCAATAAAATGCTTTGAAAGCCGATTTTACATGATGCTGAATGAATACTGGAAGGGGAGGGAGGAGGAGAATATATTGAAAAAATCCAATTTCTTTTCACAGACATGGGGTCACATGAAAGGACATGTACCCTTGGAGTTCAGTGAGGGCAACATGACATAACTCTTGGTGTGCAAGAATGAATGGAAGATCTAAGCCATTTTCTGGATAATTTAATCAACAGAGACAGCTGTTCTGTTTAATTCAGATATTTCTCTCTCAACCTCCTTCCTTCCCCTCCTGTTCCCCACCTTTTTTTTTTTTCCAAAACCATATCAGGTTTCTTTTGATAGTGTTGTGGCATTCATTAGATTATATATATATATATATATATATATATATATATATATATAAGAGAATTAATTGTTATTTGAGGTTTTTATGACTCCATCTTTTGACTAGAATTAAAAAAAAAAACCTCGGTGCACGCACTGGCCTCTAGGGTTCCTCAAACAGCACAGTTGTAGCAGTCGCCATGGCGCTGGCACCTCACATCATCACCACTCACTGATGCCTATACGAGCCTGGCAAAATTATAATGACTGGAAGCCTAGTGAGGGCAGTCATGTGACTGTCAGAGCGGCCAGCTAATTGGTTGGGGGCTTCTGGGGTTTGCTGGGAAGGGGGAGGAGAATTTGCCATTCTAGCTGGAAGCTGGAAGGCGACAGGAGTGCTGTGCGTATTCTCAGCTGATTCCTGGTCAGTGGTATTTTTTCAGGTTGTATAATTTCCCTTTCTCCAATTTTATTTCCTTTCCCTTGATCCTACTGATCCTGTTTGTGTTTTTTCTAAGTTTGTTCTTGTTAAAATAAATCCTGTTCTGTTTTGAGGGAGGCTGCTGGTCTCCTTCCTTGCCCCAATATTGTGGCAAGCCACTTAGCTAACACTCCCCAATTAAAAATTGGTCCCCACAATACACACACACACACACACACACACACACACACACACACACACATATTTTCCTTTTTTTGGTTTCTGATATGTGATTTCATCGCTGTAAAGAAGTTCCTGAGTTCAAACCCCTCTACTGATTTCAGATAGGTATCTCATATGTAACATTGTCTTAGAGAGTTGACTGGGGCACTGGGGAGAAGTGAAGTGACTTGCTCACTTTCACATAGTTAGTATGTGTCAGAGATAGTACTTGAACCCACATTTTCCTGATGCAAAGACTAGACCTCTACTTCCTTCTCTAAGGTTGCTTCTTGTTATACATAGAATCAGTTTCATATTTTTCTCCCCCTTCAATAGACTTCCAGAAGAACAAGGACAGAACCTGTGATTTCTTTGGTATAGGGAATTCTTGGATGGGGAAACACCACAGACAAAATCTGAACCACTCATTTTGATATGCCTAATTTTGTGTTATTGGGGTAGCTAGATGGCATAGTAGATAGCGCTCTGGGCCTGGAGTCAGGAAGACATATCTTTGTTGGTTCAAATCTGGTCTCAAAAATAGATTACCCTCTCAGGAAGAGGGGAAGGAGGGACACAGGAATAGAATTTGGAAATCAAAACTTTAAAAAAATGTTAAAAATGGTTTTAACATGTAATTGAGGAAAAAGAAAATATATGAAAAAACAAATTGCCTCTAATATATACATGTGAGGTAATTTGTTTTTCAGTTTTACATTAAAAGAAAATCTGGCCTTAGATACTTACTAGCTATGTGACCCTGGGCAAGTCACTTAACTGTTTGCCTCAGTTTCCTCATCTGAAAAATGAGTTGGAAAAGGAAATGGCTAACAACTTTAGTATCTTTTCCAAGAAAACCCCAAATGGGGTAGTGAAGAGTCAGACATGGCTGAAAAATGACTGAACAACAACAACAATTTTGTATTGTTATTTAAATATTAAAGCATAATAACATTACATCCCAATAAGAAGTTAATTTCTTCAGGGCAAGGACTATATTTGAAACTTCTCCTCTAACTCCCATGATACCTAGTGTTTTATTTCATTTTGTAAGTATTAAATATAGATCTATCAATCAATCAACAATCAGTTATTAAGAGCCTGCTATGAGTCAAGAAATGTGTTATGTTTCAGAGGATAGGAAGGAAAAAATAAAATGGTTCCTTTCCTCCAGGAGCTTACATTCTGCTGGGGGGAGGGTAATGCAACATGTAGACATGTATTTATGCATGTACATATGTATGCATGTATGCATGTATATGTGTATATGTATGTATAGATGAGCCTTCAAAGAAGGTAAGACTTCTCACAGGAGGAATTAAAAAAAGAGGGCATTTCAGATGTGGGACAGTGTGAATTTAGGGAGGAGGAAGAGGTAATGCTAAATTTGGAGAACAGCTGGTAGGTAGTCAGTCCACTGGTCTGGTTTGCTTGATATATGTAAGGGAATACTGTGAAATACTAAATGTTTGTTGAATTAAATTAAAATGAGGTCAGAAACAAAGGTTTGAGCCACACTGGAAGATTTTAAGTATCAGACTGAACTGTTTATATTTTATCCTAGAAGTAACAAAAAGGCTTTGTGGCTGATTATATCTGCCAAACCTAGACAAGCAAAGCAGAAATGCATAACTAAAAAGTGTTAAGTTGTAGAGAACAAGAAGTTCCAGTAGACTTCACAGAAGAGGTGGGTTGTTTTAGGGCCTTGAAGGATGAGCAGGATTGGATATTAAACCACCAGGTGATGCTGATAGCCACTTGCTGGGGAGTCCCAGGTTTACTGGCTATTTCTGCATGTTCCACTGGATGACTCTACCAAGTAAGTGTTCTGCTAAGTAAGTACTCTGTTATGGTTACAAGATAATCTTTCTATCTTTCAGCTCTGTTTCTCACTACGAAGAGTCATACTTGTTGTCTATATATGTGTGGATTGATTGATTATGGAACAACCAATTAGGACTTAGCTCTGAGCCCCCACTCAGTGGCTAACACTGCCTTCTTTTTACTGTGCTGTATTTCAATGAGTGCTCGTCATGTGACATTAGCATAATTTAGCTGGTTCCCCCAAAGGAGAAGATCTACATGCTAGTATGCTGCATATAGCAGTTTCACTCAGCATAGACTAATTTAATAAAAAATTCAATAACAATACAACACATGACAAACATAAAACCCCTTCTGAGTGGCTTTCCTAAAATCTAAAAATTCTCACAGACATAGAATACCATTTGAATCTTTCCTAGAGCAAGCAAAGAAATGTACCAACCAATTCCCACAGGTGGCTCAAGCCACTTTCCAAAAGTTTGGTCATCAGGTTATGATAAAGAAACTCTCCAGAAAGAGTCTCATCTAAATCTTGGCATTGAATTATGGAATTCTAGACACAGTGTGAATTGGAATTCAAGTAATTTAATGCTTTGATCATCTCATCTATTTGGCCACTGGGGGACCTCTGTCCTCATCTGGCCACAACAAATCCATCAAGGACCAGAGTAAGTAGGATTGGCAAATAGCTCCAGCACTGAGTTGTGCCATTATCACATGGTCTACATTACTCAGACCTAAACCATCACTCTGGTGGTATTGTACCACATCACTTTCTCTCTGCATACCTCAGCTTGATCCTTATAGGCTTAAGGAGGAGCAACTGTATAGCCAGGGGAGGAAGAAAGGGAAAGAATATGAGTAAAGGCATGTAGGTGGGAATATGCATGGTGTGGGGGAGATTAGACTTTTTTTTTTTTTTTTTGGTGAGGCAATTGGGGTTAAGTGACTTGCCTGGGGTCACATGGCTAGTAATTGTTAAGTGTCTGAGGCTGGATTTGAACTCAGGTCCTCTGGAATCCAGGGCCAGTGCTCTATCCACTGTGCCACCTAGCTGCCCCGGGGAGATTAGACTTAAAAGAGCTGAGGGTGCATTTCCTGTAGTCTTGCTTTTGTCTATGGAGGCATTCTTCCCAGAGCTGATAATTTAAAAATACCTAAGATTGTGAGTTCCTATTATTTATAACTAGAAAGCACTTTAAAGATCATCTAGTCCTGGGGCAGCTAGATGGTGCAGTGGATAGAGCACTGGCCCTGGAGTCAGGAGTATCTGAGTTCAAATTCAGCCTCAGACACTTAACACTTACTAGCTGTGTGACCATGGGCAAGTTACTTAACCCCAATTGCCTCACTTTAAAAAAAAATCATCTAGTCCAAACCTTAAATTTTACAGATGTCCAAGGCCATGAAGCTAGTTAGTAGAAAAGCTGAGATTTGAACTCAGGTCTTTTGACTTTAAATCCAGGGCTTTCCCCACTATACCACACAGAAGTTTCAACAACAAAAGCTTCTAAAAATTAGATATTTTCCTTTCTTATTTTGTACATCTTCTTATAGCATTTAGAAACAAATAGAGAAGTAAACAGATTTAGGGATTAAGGATGGGACTGCTTTGCCATAAGAAGTTTTAAAAGAATCCAAATGGTAAAAGAAAGAGAAAAATGAAAAAGGATTAATCTAAAATTTCTTATATTTAAGTTTCTATTTCCTTTGCACACAATAAAGCATTAAGGCTGCTTTGCACTCAATTAAGTGACTAATTCATATTTTCCAGACTACATATACTCAGAAAGCCTTAGGCATGTTCACATAGTCTGAGCACTGCCTACATAGATGGAGGATAAAATGGAATTCTGGGATGATCCAATTGGAATAATTATGTTATAGACTAATGTTTCACTGGGCTAAAATTCTATAGCTTTGGGGATGGGTAAGTGTACCTCCATTTTTTTTTTTTGCTTTAGATGTGTGAATAGATTCACTTACCCACAAAGATGTATAAGAATACCTTAAATGGGGGCTAAGATCAGAGGCCAACAAACAGAATAGAGCTGTCAGCATGCATTCAGACAATGGATGTCAGACCCTTGGCAGGGTGGAAGGGCAGGACTCAATGGGATGAGGCTCCTTTCATTCTCATATATGCTGTTTTGCCTTCATAGGTCCACCTTCTTGGCCAAAGCTACTGGCATCTTCAGGGAGGCAGTGTCACATGGGAGCAAGTAATGAGAGTCAGAAGATGTGGATTTAAATCCTGCTTCTGTCACTTTCTGGTTATGTGACCTGGAGTAAGTCACAATATCTCTGAGATTCATTTCCATCATCTATAAAATGAGGTTGATGATACTTGTACCACCCACCTCACAGGATCATAGTGAGGAAAATGCTTCAAGAGATAAAGAGATGTGAGCAATGCCTATATTTATATGATAGGGTTATTCTTTTCAAGCTGAATATTTTTCCCCTGGGTTGTGCTTTCCCCTTAATTAGCTCTGTTCTTTCCCTACCTGGAATGTTTAGAAACTGCATCCCAGGGAGAAATGAGTAATAAGTATCACCACAGGAAAGACAATGTTGTACAGTGGAAATGGCCTGGGCTCTCAAGTCAGAGACCTATGTTTAAATTTTGCCTCCAATGCTGACCTTGGGCATGTTAAAACCTTTCTGGGCCTCTGTCTTTTCTTCTGAAAAATGAAGGGGTTGGACTAAATGTGTTCTGAGGTTCCTCTTAGCTCTAGAACTGTGATCCTAAGTAAGTCTATGATCTACCTCTGAAGTAGGAAAGAAAATAGTGATAACAACTGTGATTTTAGTAAGAGACTTCTTCATTCCAGTCTTCCTCCAACATACCTCATTATGGTGGGGCAATAATCTGGGCTTATTAGAGGCTTATGGAACATTAGTACAGTAGAAGCCTTCTAGCCCAATACAGGGCAAAGAGACTTGACTACCAAGAATTAACTGCTTTCTCCACAGCAACTCATGAAGCTCATCAGCCAAGGTGAGGAGGAAGTTTTAATCCGCACTGGTAGAAGGAGGACCTATATCAATGGACTCATGGATTTTTTTTTTTTGAAGGATGGATTTGAACTAAACAATAGAGCAGGTAATTAAAAAAATTTAAATTTTTTTCCTCAATTACATTTAAGTGAACATTTCTAACAGTCTTTTAAAAAATGTCTGAGTTCCAAATTCTCTTCCTCTCTCCTTCCCCTCCCCCCTCCATGAGAAGGCAAGCAATTTGAAATAGCTTATACATGTGCAGTCATGCAAAACATTTCCACATTAGCTATGTTGCAAAAGAAAACACAGGCTCCAAACCCCAAGAATAATAAAGTAAAAAAATCCCTTTCAATCTAAACTTAGATTCCATCCGTTCTTTCTCTGGACTTGGATATAATTTTTCATCATGTCCTTTGAAATTGTCTTAGATTATTATATTGCTGAAAATAGCTAAGTCATTTGCAGTTCATGATTGTATAATGCTGTTTCCACGTACAACGTTTTGGTTCTGTTCATTTGAGTTTGCATCAATTCCTGTAAGTCTCCTCAGGTTTTTCTGAAAGCATATTGCTCACTACATGATTATGTAAGAAAGTGCTTCCCATTGCTTATCAGCCAAATAATAATGTTTTGAGAAGCTGATATTTACAAAGCTGATATTTATGAAGTAGTAAATATTACAGAAATCCCCCCCAACCCCACCCTGCCCAGACTGGAGGTGCACCACTCTCCCTTTCCACATGCAAGGTCCCTGGGGAAAGTGGGCTCAAACATAGAAATTACATGTGGTAAAAGAGTAACCTCATAACTCTTAGTTACTGGAAGTGGATCCTGAAGCTTCTTTTCCTCTGTGTGTTTAGTTTCTCAGCTTCCAATGAACATGTTTCCATGTGGGTGGGAAATACCCATCATCCTACCTGTTGACATTTACAACATCCCATCAGTGTGAGGTAGGAAGAGAGAAATTTGATTCTTCCCATCCAAGGACAATTCATTCTCAAGAGTTTTTTACTGTTTTATTTGTCTACCACTGGACTGGTCTACCACTAGAACTCCAGGACCACTGGTTTATCCAGTCCCATGAAATATGACTGATTCTCCTCAGCCAGTCACAAGATATTTCCTGTATGTTATTATTCACTTTCATGCAATGATTAAAGTACTTCACGACTCTCCAACTGATTAAGGCTTGAGCTGTCTGTGATTATATTAATTGGGGAGAGGGTAGAAACCCCCATCATTACACAATAACCCTATGGACACCTGCTCAATTAGGTGTTTTTCAATATTTCTATTTACTTGGATAATTCAGCTTAATTCAATTTAATAATATATGCATTTATAGAGTAAATTCTATATATGTAGGGCTATGAATCTGTCTTGTTCACATGGATTTCAGAAGAATGTCAGTGTTGCTACATAATATACATCCTGTCCCACCTCCAGCCCTTTTTGTAGAGGAAAGTGTACATTATCAACGTAGTTAGAGGCTGAGTCAGAATTTGAACTCAAGCCCTGTGACCCTAGGTTTAGCTCTCTGTCCCCTCTACCACTCTCTTTTCTACCCATGTCCATTTCCTGTCCATATTTCTCTTCCAGGCACCTATTTATCTGGCTTGTTTTTCCTCAATAAGGAGTAAGGGATTTGGTGCATTATACCCTCCAGGGCTTTTTCTCTTTTTTTTAAAAGGGGACCTCAGGGAGAAATCTTTAATCAAAAGAAGTAGATTGCTAATGATTAGGTATTGTGCATTAGTGAGGAAGAGATATTTTGGGCATTTAAATCATACCACATAGGCGGCTACTGTACTGTAACTGTATGAGGCTGGTCCTATTTCTGATGAAGAGTTAAAACTTTCCATTTAGGCAAAAGCACCCACATTAGAGAAGAGTTTACCTACATCTTGCTTTTTCAAGTAGGACAACTGAAATATCTTCTAGCTATTTGTTCCAGTAGTTCAATATATATTCTTGGTTATATCAAATATTTGATATTTTAGGAAATCAGCCTTGTTAAATTAAAGTGGATAAGATGGCATTTTAAGGTCACCTTGGTATGATCAAACATGATGCTGACATTTACAATACATTTCCATTGCCTCTCACATGTTTCCTTGTCAGTTAAATCCAGACTCTTCAAATTTAAACGAGTTTCAAATGTAATAATGCAATTATAAATATTGTATCTGAACTGCCAACTGCCCATTGATTTCAGAGCAAGTTACAAAATCTTCACAGGCTCCTCATTCTCCTTTTTACCTAATGTTTGAGTTGGTTCTAAGCAGAGTTGAGCCATCTTATCTGAATAGTGTTATTCCTTGGGAGAACTCTGGGGATAATTGGGCAAGACACTCACCCACCTTCTTTAGAATATCACTTCTGAGAACTCTGGTCTGTCTGTCTGTGAGGAAAGAGGGCTTTAATAAAAATTATCTGAGTTTTAAAAAAATCTCAGTCTCATTTTTATCAGGGAAGGAGGGTTGTGGGTCATGAAGGAGGCTTTTTTTAAAAACATGGAGTTAAAATTGCGTTGTACTCAGTTTTGTTTTTAACTTCCTTTTAAATATCTGTGACTTTATCAGCATAGGCATTTCATCCTTTCAGATCAATTTCTCCATAGCTTCAAATCTTGTATAAATCTTGTCCAGGTATTCTCTGAAGTCTTCCATAAATTACCTATCTACCTATCATGAAAACCAACCATCCTGTCAATCAACAAATGTTTAAGTGCCTACTATGGGTCAGGCTCTGTGCTAGGTTGGGGGATACAAAGACAAAAATGAAATAATCCTTGCTCTCAAGAAGCTTATGGTCTTTCTAGGGAGACAACATATGCACAAAAAAGCATGTGCAAATCAATCTTCCTCCCTTCCTATCTATCTATCTATCTATCTATCTATCTATCTATCTATCTATCTATCTATCTATCTATCTATCTATCTATCTATCTATCTATCTATCTATCTATCTATCTATCTACACACAGAGTAAATCCAACACAGCACCACCCCTACAGAGACGGGAGGAGGGGTTGGTAGTGTTCTGATGAAAGGTGGCTTAAAGCTTAGGAGGCTTGTTGCCAGTTCCAAATACATGATAAAGGTAGGAATATTGAGCAAAGGAGCGAGGGTGAGGTCTCATTGTGCTCTGGCTGGGGTTTGTTCCTCCTTACTTTTCTTCCTTTAACTTTCATTTGCTTGGTGGAGTATTTCAACATATACCATGGCCACCCATATCCTTTATCTATGTTCTTCTTCATAAGCATGCCTTTGACACATATGTTCCTATGTACTCCCTAGCTGTGTCCACTCTTCTCATTGCTGGTATGTGCATTCGTGTGAGAGTGTGCCCCAAGTTTAGGGAGGAAATGTTTTGTTGCAAGGCCTGTTATTAGGCTCTGCCATTAAATGTCTTTGCTGTGAATTGATGGTGACCTTTGGATAGCTAGTAAAATAAATATTATCAGTAAGAACACCTGAGTTATGGCTTGTGAAGGAAATCCACAGAATGCTTTGAACCTGGGATAACTTCTTTTGGGACCTTTATTAAAGAGAGAGATGTCTTAAGTTAGGGGTTCTTAAACTTTTCTGCATCATAGACTCCTTTGGTGGTCTGGTGAAGGTTATGAACCCTTTCTTAGAATAATGTTTGTTGCCTACAATTCATAACTGAAGGAAATTCTAAATTTCACTTAGAGATTAGTCGGGCAGAAGGGAAGTCAATAAATATTTTAAAGTGCCGACTATGTGCCTGGCACTGGGTATACAAAAAGAAGCAGGAGACAGTTCCGGCTCTCAAGGAGCTCACAATCTAATGGGTTTGTGAAAATAATGTATTTTTTTCTCATCTGAGTTTATAGACCCCCTGAAATGTAGCCATAGAGTCCTTAAGGGTCCATGGACCCCAGGTTAAGAACTCCTGCCCTAGATATTTCATTACAGAGTTGAAGGAGCACTGTATTTGGAGTAAAAACACACAGGGTCAAGTCCCAGCCTTGCTACTAACTAGATGTGTGCCTTTGGATTAATGACTTACTCTCTGAGCCTTGGTTTCCTCATCTGTAGCTCTAGACGAGAGCAGTCAAAACTCCCCTCCTCCAGATTTTGACTATGGGTAAGAAATTGGTGATTAACATCCTCCCAGCAGCCTGAGTTTGGCTTGGTGGATCTCAGCAGGCTTCTGCTTCAACTTCCCCAGGGTCCCCCAGAAAAGCCAATATGAAGAAGCCTTTGTGCTTTTTTGGGGAAAGGAGGAGGATAAATAGTAATAGTAATAAACATTCTCTGTGTAATGATTGGAATGATGCCACCTGCTGGAGACTTGCTGTAGCAAAGCTCTGCCATGAGGAGAAGGCGCCTGAAGGTAAGACATGCGGCTCTTTGGCATCAGGAAGTGATGTTTGCTTGTAGGAGGAAGAGGGGGCGAGGCTGGCGTTCTCGTTCTTTTTCGCCAGGACTCTCATGGAGAGGGGAGCAGGAGAACTGTATCTCCCCGAGATAGATAGTTGAATCTAGGCCTTTCTTTCTCTCTTCACCAAATTCTTATTCTTCTTAATAAATGCTTAAAAGTCTAACTCTTGCTAAAGCTTATAATTTATTGGTGACCACTCATTAGATATTTTAGACAGTATAGCTAGAATTTTAGCCCTTTACATCTGCCAAAGCCCTCTTGTGCCTAACTGGGTTCTCATAGGTCATGTCATTGAACTGTAAGTTCTGACCATTCCTACCAAACTGAAGAGACTTCAGTCATGGTCTGGTATATATGTCTGTCAGCCAAGAACTAATTTAGTCAAGTGTAGAGAGCAATATTACTAGAGATGTGATCAGCAGGTGGTGATTTTTTTTTTCCATGGGGATGGGTACAGGAACACTTAAAGACTGCCTACTGAAACATACAGGTTTGCAATTGTGCATTAGTTGAGGGAGAGCTCCACTGATGAGAGAATAGGTTTCAAGTGGGAAGGGATTTCAGAGGCCATTAAATCTAACTTCTTTCTTTCTTTCTTTCTTTCTTTCTTTCTTTCTTTCTTTCTTTCTTTCTTTCTTTCTTTCTTTCTTTCTTTCTTTCTTTCTTTCTTTCTTTCTTTCTTTCTTTCTTTCTTTCTTTCTTTCTTTCTTTCTTCCTTCCTTCCTTCCTTCCTTCCTTCCTTCCTTCCTTCCTTCCTTCCTTCCTTCCTTCCTTCCTTCCTTCCTTCCTTCCTTCCTTTCTTTCTTTTTTTTTTGCGGGGCAATGAGGGTTAAGTGACTTGCCCAGTGCTACATAGCTAGTAAGTGTCAAGTGTCTTATGCTGGATTTGAACTCAGGTTCTCCTGAATCCAGGGCCAGTGCTTTATCCACTGTGCCACCTAGCTGCCCTAACCTCTTTATTTTGTGGATGAAGACACTGAGGCCCAGGGAAGGTAAGTGCCTTGACTGAGGTGACCCAGGGAGTAAGTAGCAAAACTAGGATTCAAACCCAGGTGCCCTGACTTTATATCCCCACCCACTTTCCAGTGTACCATACTGCCTCATGGTGGGATCCATCAAGAAATGAAGTGATCCTGCAGTCCTGTGGATGTTATATATCACTTCATAGTTTACAAATTCTATTCACAGCCACTCTCACTTCATCATCACAATAGCTCTGAGAGCTAGGTTATATCATTATTCCCATTTGACAGATGAGTAAGCTGAGGTTTGGAGGTAGAAATCTTGCCCAAGGTCACATGGTTAGTGAAGTAGTAGTTCAGAAGTAGAGGCCAGCTCTTCTGTCTCTTAATCTAGTGCTCTTGTGAGGATGCCTCTCTATTTCTTTGCCAGGTGATAATCAGGTTGGGTTTCAGATAAACAAACAAGCAAACAGCCTTCTCTGTTCATGAGATGTTTTGTCCCTTGACTAGTTCTGGGTTTGGGTAGAAATTAATTGAAATGGTTTTCTTTAACTCTCATTAATGAGTTTCTGTTTTCCTCATGATTTTGGCCTTTTTTTGGGAGTCAGGTGAAAGTACAAGAGGGATAAGAAGAAGGTATACTATACAGGGGAGGAAAGAGATATGAGAAAAGGAGGAGGGAAGGAAGAGAAGAATTGGATAGAGGGAAAAGTAAAAATGGAGGGCTCTGTAGTGATCATAGACTTCTAAGCTAGAGCTAGAAGGGAATGTGGAGGTTATCTAGACCAACCTGCTCATCTTCAAGATAAGCAAACTGAGGCACAGAGAGGGTAAATGACTTACCAAGGTCACACAGGTAGTAAGTAGCAGAGCCAGGATTTGAACTCAGATTCTGTGGCTCTAAGGTAAGTCTTCTTTCCAATGCAGTGGATTCTGAAGTTGGGGGAGAAAAATTAATTCACCCCAAGGGGTACAGGAATGTTATTCTTCCTGATTGTCCCCTCCCCTTTCCCTCTCCCACCCCCTAGTCTAGGCCAAACACCCCCACTACCGTTTTTTGGGGAAAATTTGACAAGCAGCATAAGATTTTTCTGTAGATTAAATAAATATCTGTCGGGTTTTTCTGTCTCCCAAATTAATTCAACTTCGAGTCTCCCCAGTCTCATCGTCCAGAGTTTAACGTGACCTCTGGTGCCCACAAATGGAAGAGGTGGGCCATAGCATCAGCAGGAGCCAACATAAAAAGTTTTTGTTCCCCATTTTAGTGCCCTTCTCCACAAAACAATATTCATGCATTCTGTCAAGCAGTTATGGAGTAGAGACAGCTGGCTGTTATTCAGCTTGGTGTATCAAATAGATATTTTTGAAAATATATGAGCTTTGAAGATTTTTATTCTTCAGACAACTTTGGCTCTGAAAACTCCGTATATCTTAAAAGCAGTTTCATAACATCAGTAGTTTCCTGTGATTGATAGTCACAGCACACTGAGCTCACTGAGACATTAAAAATGTGGCATAGGCAAAAAATAAAAAATAAAAAACCCCAACCCTTTACAATATTGGATTCTGTAGCAGTAAGTAATCTCCTCCTGGCTCTCTTTCTCCATAGTAAGAGTTTTTTTTTTCTTTTTTTCCCTTCCTCCGAAAGGTCTGTGTTTTATTGCGTTCTAGTTCTGGACATACTAATAAAAAAAGCATAATTTTTTTTATGTTTGCCAGCATCCTGTTTCTCAATATAGACAGTATTATTGGATAAGTGCTGTAATTCTGTTTCGATTTGGAATGATAGAAACCAAAATGATTAAAAAAATGAAAAATAACCAAGGAGCAGGGATCCAATGTGAGGCCTTGAGGTTAATGTTCCTGTCTGCAGATTGGTCCCCAGAGAAAAGGTACCAGGAAGATGGGATATAGGGACTGGGGGTGGGGGGTTGGGAAGGGAGTGGGGCTTCTCTGGAGTTATTAGGATTGAAGGAGTGACTCTGCTCCACCCCACCATCTCCCTGAGAAACGTGGCTTGACACGATGGAGTGCTGGAACATAGAAGAACTGTGATACTTTGGGTCAACATAGAATGACTTCCAGATGGAGGGGGGGGGGGTCATTCTCTTTCATAAGTGGAACATCCAACATTCTGTACCTTGGCATCTATCAACCTGGTCCAGTAATCCAGGGTCTATCCTGAAACTAAACTCCCCAAATCCCCATCCTCACACAAGGAAGTCCCGGAATAATATAACCTTCCCTACAAGCCTTTGGGCAGAGTCCAACTCAAGGCTATGAGATCTTGATGCATTAGCCCCTGCTGTCTAGAGAGAGGAATAATAATATGTAATATGGCTTTGCATTTGGATAATGCTTAAGTGTTCACATCAATTACTTCCTTGATACTCACAAACAACTTCATGAGGTAGTCAGGGCAGGAAATGTGATCCCCAAATGAAAGATGAGGGAACTGCAACGCAGAGATTATTACTTCCCCAACATCGCAAAATAAGTCACTGGTGGAGCTGGCAACACTACCCAGGCCTCCTGACACCTTAGCTGCTGCTTCTTCCACCATGCCATGTTGAGCTAGTGGTGTAATCATGCTATTTCTGAATAAGAGAGATGGGAACGTGTAACCTCCTCCATTCTGGTCCAGTTTCCTCTCTCTCTTTACCTGTAAAATAGTCTACTCCTTGTTCTGCCTTCTCTACTGCACATCCAAGAAACATATTTCATGTGGTGATACAAACAGAAGCATTTTATTTCATTTTTTCTTTTCTATTTTAACATCACAATTATTGACCAATATCCTTATGCCCTCCTCTTATCACTCTTATCACTCTCTTGAAACAAAGAAAAATAGGCAAAAGCAACCAGCAAAGCAATGAAGTCTGATAGTGTATATTATATTCCATACCTATGGCCTCTCACCTTTTTATTGGATCATAAATCTGGATTTGGAAGGAAACTAATTGGCCATCTCTCCCTCCCTCCCTCTCTCCTTCCCTCCTCCTCTCTCTTTCTCTGTATGTATGTATACATTTGTTTATGTGTATATATATATATGTATATATATACACACACACACATATATACTGTATATATATATATACACACATACATACATATTCACACACACACACACACATATATACATAACATACATACATATTGAAATCTAAGGAGATTAAGTGACTTGTCCAAGGTCAGTCAGTCAATCACTAAGCATTTATTAAGCACTTTCTATATGCCAGGTACCATATGTACTAATCACCGGGGATACAAAGAAAGGTAAAAGATAGTGCCTACCCTCGAGGATCTCATAGTCAAAATGGTGGTGGTGGGGACAACATGTAAATAACTGTACAAACAAGTTATAAAAGAATAGATTGTAAGTAATCAACCAAGGCAAGGCACTAGAATGAAAGGGGATCAGGAGATGCTTTCTGTAGAAGGAGAGATTTTAGCAGGACTTGAAGGAAGCCAGGAAATCCAGGAGATGGAGATGAGGAGAAAGAATATTTCACATGTGGCAACAGCCAAACATAGGTAGTCAAGTTTCAGAGGTGGCTTGGGGACCTAGATGTTCTAACTCCAGAGCTACTGTTTTCACCCACTGTAGTACATAGCTTTATCCTTCATTTCTCAGAACCAAGAGTAGTAATTGATCTGAATTCAATGAGTATTTTCATTCACATTGTTGAAGTCATTATATATTGTTCTTTTAGTTCTGATTTTTTTTGGCCTTGAACCACTTCATGCTGATTTTCCCATGTTTCTCTGAATTCCTCATGTTCTTCCTTATAGTGTTAATATTCCATTATATCCATATGTTAAATCAAACCCTTTTCCATTTGATGTGTACCCACTTTCTTTCCAGTTTATTGTAACCACAATGAATACCACTGAATATTTTTGTTTATATGGAGGTTTTATTTCAAACAGAGATGTTTAAGCTACTTAGCTTATGACTGAATGTATTTGTTATCTACCAGTACCCTAGAGCAAGGGTTCTTAGCCTGGAATACACAAACTTCCAAGGGATCCAAGGACAGATTCCAGGAGAAGGGGTCTGTGAAATTGGCAAGCAAAAAAATACATCTCTCGTTTCATCTTTTGTTTCCTTTGCAATACTCTTGATTTTATTTTATGCATTTGAAAACATTATTCTGAGAAAGGGTCCTTAGGCTCTACCAGGCTGCCATAGAGATACATGACATGAAAAAGGGATAAGAACTCTTGCCCTAGGTCTTAGGAATTAAGCAAAATTGTAACTTTGTCTAATGGCTATTATTTTATTTTTCTACCTCCTTTTATTATATTTGATTATTTTCTCTCTTCTTTCCTCCTTCTACCCTTCCTCCTCTTTGTTCTCTTCCTCATCCTCTTCCTACTTCTGTTTCTCATCTTCCTTTCCTCTTTCGTTATCATTGTCCTGACTCTTTTTTGGGTTTTGACCTGGCTGGGGAACAGAGAGAGTGATTATGATGCAACATTAGTGAATTAGAGAAGAGTAAAAATATTAGCTTGGAAAAATATAATCTCAACTATACAGCTGAATGAAGATGACAGGGCTAGTGGGGGTGGGGAAAGGAGCCTGTGGGCCTTTCTGAGAATTCAGGTCTATCCCTTGACCATCTATGACAGCAAATGCCCTCTTTCCTTGGATGACTTCAACATCCCTCAGGATTAGAAACATGTAATCTTATCAACCACGTTTGGTTCCCATCTGCAGGAGAGCTGGGCTTTTCAATTTAACCACTGACTGAAAGAAAAGGAGAAGAGGAGGGGGAAAAAAGCCAACACAAAGAAATCCAGTGTCTCTACTGTTCCTTAAAATGATGAATGCTTTTTTAGGGCAAATCCATCATTGGTCACTTAAGGGAGGAAATGTCAAGAAAAGTTATGGTTTGTTAGCTTTTACTTCTTGACATTATACAAGAAAGTAATTGAAGTACAGCGAATGCCATGTTGTTTTACCTCATCTATTTATATAACAATCTGACAAGATGAATATATGTGTTACAGTGGATTTGGGGAAAAAATGACACCAGAGGTATGATTCCTTCTAGTGACTTATCAGTGCTGATCAAATGTGCTTTTCCTCAACTGGAGACAGGGCCAAATGAGTGAGTTGGGTATCTCTATGTGCACGATGTCAGATTGGCAGTCTCTGAACTTGCCCTACCTTCAGATGCCTTTGCATCTCTAATCTTTGGTCTGTGGAGTACCAGGGCACAGTATTCCTCTTATTCATTCAGATCCCACTAATTCACAATTGGCAATAATAGAGAGGGAGGGCTAGGATGGCACTGATCTTTATGTTTTATCTAATAGTAATAGCTGACAAATCTACTGCACCTTAATCTGCAAAGAATTTTACTAAACATTTTCCTCATTTGAGCTCCACAACAATGCCATCCATTATGGCATTAGAACCATAATGGGTATTATTATTCTTATTTTACAGATGAAGAAACCAAGGCTTAAGGAAGGCTTAGGGAAGTTAGGAAGTTAGGGGGCTTAGGGAAGTTAACTGAGTTACTCTGGGTCACACAGGTGAGATGAATCAAGAGGAAGAGATCTGAATCCAGATCTTCCCCTCACCAAGTCCAATGCCCTTTCAATTATTCTAGATTGCCTCTCTAGTAAGTGAATGGGCTGACTTTGCTTCACATAGAAGCCATGATCTTGAAAAATCACATTTTTGTAATCAGATGACAGTTTAAAAGCATTATGGGAGCTTGCAATTTGAGGGAACACTGTAGTGATTATTTTTGGAAATGTGTCCGTGTGTATGTATGTGTGTTTTAAATACCTGAATGCTGCTGATGTCAATTTTGCTTAAATTGAGGTTTACCAGCATAACCAATCAATAGTGAGTACTTATTTGTAAATTCATTAATGAATTTACTAAGTGTCTAAAATCCTCCCCTGAGACCTCATCATGGAGTTGAGGGGACCCCTGGGTTCTCATAGGTTATGCAAGCAAATCACAAGCTCTGGCAGATCCCACCAACCTAGAAAGGTTTGGAATGGTGATAAGAGGGAAAGGAAATAAACCTTTACATAGCACCTACTATATGCTAAGCATTTGATCCGCACAACAACCCTGGAGGTAGGTACACTTATTAACCCCATTCTACAGTTGAGGAAACTGAGCTAAACAGAGATTAAATGATTTGCCTGGGGTCCCACAGCTAGGAGGTATCTGAGGCCAGATCTGAACTCAGGTCTTCATGACTCCATGCCCAGCACCTTCTCCACTACACCATCCAGCTGCCCCATGCCTTTCATCCAAGGACCAGGATAGCTATGTGTGGTACATTTTTTTTGGCTGCAGCAACTTTGGAAGGACGAAAAATAAAGCTTAAACTTAAATACTGGCCACCCAATGAGAACACAGTGCTCATTAGAAAAAAAAAATCCCTTATGTTGGGAAAGATTGAAGGCAAAAGGAAAAGGGGATAGCAGAAGATGAGACAGTGTCATGGAAACAAAAAACCCATGAGCCTGGACAGACTTCAAGAGGACAGAAGGGCCTGGTGTACTATGGTCCATGGGGTCATAAAGAGTTGGGCATGATTGAATGACTGAACAACAACAATTTTTGAAGACCACACGTGAAATGGTAGAAAGGTTGTCATAAGATCATGGGAACATAGGTTTTAGAGCTGGAAGGATCCTTAGAGGCTATCTAGTCTAATCCTTTCATTATCCTTTTATTAATTTTTTTCAAATTTTTGTGGGACAAGGAGGGTTAAGTGACTTGCCCAAGGTCACACAGCTAGTAAGTGTCTGAGGACAGATTTGAACTCAGGTCCTCCTGAATCCAGGACCAGTGCTTTATCCACTGCACCACCTAGCTACCCCCTTTCATTTTATAAATGGGGAAACAGTCTCAGAGAGGTGACTTGATCATAGTCACACAGGTAAGTATATAGCAGAATCAAGATTTGAACCTAGGTTTTCTGATTCTAAAGCCAGGGTTCTTGTCACTCCAATAAACTATCTTCTTGAACAATACCTTCATGTCTCCAACACAAATTGTAGGGAAAAGGAATAGCTAGGGTATCGTATTTAATGAAAAGAGAAGCAGACAATATTTTTCAAGGGTCCCAGCCTCTACTTTGCTGAGGTTGCCCAAGAGATAATAGCTGAGCTATCAGGAAGCAACTGAACTGTCTAGTACACGGCATGAAAAATTATGAAAAAATGCTGCATTTGCCTAATATAGTTTAGAAATGTACATTGTGTTAACTATTTATATGCCATGATTCTTATTCCAGGATCCATGATCACTGACTACTGGGATCCCATGATGCCTGACATAGGCATGCCCAAGAGAATAAAGGGGCTCAGAAGGTGCTGTTAAGGCCAGACATAGTTGTCATTGACCTTGTGACAATGCCATTGCCTTCTAGCTCTTTGGTAAACCCCATGACTGAAGACCTCTAGCAGCCCAAAGTACATTGCAAGAGATTTGCCCCAAGAACACATTCAGCATAGGGGAACACAAACACAGACACAGAGGGAAAGCTATTTGGACAAGCCAGAGTGCCGCTGTTTTGCCATTAAGTGATCGCATCAATCTCATGCTTTCTGTAGTGTAAGGGCCAACTTAGGAAATCCTGGTTTGCTGGGCTAACTTTGCTCTTCTAACTGTCTATGGGCAGCTGCTGAGAGAAAGTTCCATTGGCAACAGGTTCTTTTTTCCTGCCTCACAGAACAGTTGTTCTGCCCTCTTTGGATATGGTGATGCTTTATGTGGAAACCAGATCCTTTGCACATGGATGTACCCATTAGCCAAAGGAGCAGATCTAACCTGTCCTAAAGGAGGAAGAAGTGAAGAGCCATTTCAATTAACAAAATTGCAGCACCCTTACAAAGAGGGCTTTTGGCTAATGCGAACACAGTCTGGTTTGTGTACTTATAATGAGGTAGTTGGACTGGGTGACCTCTGAAATGCTTTTTAGCCCAGTCTGTGGTTCTATGATGCAGATTACCATAAACAAAGGAATGAAACCCTTTGAGCTGAATAATTTATGATAGAAAGGTAGAGAGAAAAGAGAACTATGATAGGGTCATACATTGAGAACTGGAAGGCATCTTTGAGGCCATCTAGTTAAACCCTGTCATTTTGTAGGTAAAGAAACTGAGGTCTAGGAAGAATAAATAATTTGCCCACAGCCATAGAGGCAATAAACATTAGATGTGAGATTTGAAATCAGATCTTCTGACTTTGGGGCAGCTGGGTGGTGCAGTGGATAGAGTACTGGGCCTAGACTCATTTTTGTAAGTTCAAATCTGGCCTTAGAGACTTATTAGTCATGTGACCCTGGGCTAGTCACTTAACCCTGTTTGCCTCAGTTTCCTCATCTGTAAAATGAGCTGGAGAAGGAAATGGTAAACTACTCTAGTATCTTTGCCAAGGAAACCTGAAATGGGGTCATGTAGAGTCAGACATGACTGAAATGACTGAACAACAACTTCTGATTCCAGAGCCTGTCCTCTTTTTACTATATCATGTTCCCTTCTCCTTCCCTTTTCTTCAGGAATTTGCTTATATGCTTATCAAGTCAGAACTACCAACCTTGATTAGTTTGGATGACCCTAAAGTCTTATCTCTAATCTGTGGAAGGTTGATGGACCAGTTTCTCCACATATTATTATTATTATTATTTTTAGTGAGGCAATTGGGGTTAAGTGACTTGCCCAGGGTCACACAGATAGTTAAGTATTAAGTGTCTGAGACTGGATTTGAACTCAGGTACTCCTGACTCCAGGGCCAGTGCTCTATCCACTGTGCCATCTAGTTGCCCCTCCACATATTATTTTAATAGATACTGTACTTAGAATAAGACTTCTTATTTAATGATCTTCTATGATGCTAATTCCATCCCTCTGTTGATTATCTCCAATTTATCCTGCCTATAACCTTATTTGCACATAGTTTTTTTCCTGTTATCTCCCCTTTTAGATTGTAAGTTCCCTGAGTGCAGTACTGTCTTTTGCCTTATTTATATCTCCAGGTCTTAGCACAGTGCCTGTACTTAATAAATGTTTCCTGTAGGCAGTGAAGCAGGAGCCCATGTGTCATAATTGTGTTTCCCTGGATATTGTGTAGTAGTTCACAATCAGGTCTTACATACCTGAGGAGACAGGAAGGAAAACACACGCAAGAAGGTAAATGAGCAATGATGATGTCCGCAGATGCTGTTGTTGTTGTTTGTATTAGGACCATGACATCAGGAGGTGATGTCATGACTTGTAGTGAATTTTTTTTTTGGGGGGCAATGAGGGTTAAATGACTTGCCCAGGGTCACACAGCTAGTACATGTCGAGTGTCCGAGGCTGGATTTGAACTCAGGTCCTTCTGAATCCAGGGCCAGTGCTTTATCCACTGCACCACCTAGCTGCCCCTCAGTGAATTGTTTTTATGTGAGACAGGGCTATGCAAAGCCACCAACCTAGAGCCATCTAGGTCTAGTGGTAAGATATACATCAGGACGACTGGAGTTGGCCCTGGATGTTTAAGGCATCTGGAGTTGTGACTTTCCTAGGGTCACACAACTAGTAAGTGTCTGAGGTGAAATTTGAACTCAGGTCCTCTCAACTACAGGGCCAGTGCTCAATCTACTGTGCCACTTAGCTGCAGATAGTTTCAGAGAGATGTATCTTCTCTTTCACACATCAAGTCAATGCTGTATCACTGAATAAGGCTGTCATCTTTGTTATAGGCTGTGATTCCCTTTCCCTACCAAATCAAATATAAACTTCTGCCCATCATTCAAGGCTCTCTAGCAGCAAGTTTTACTGGAAAGGGAACTGTTTATGGAGTCATAATCAAGAGGGGTCAAGTCAAAGCTCTGATGCTTGCTATCTAGGTGACTGTGGGCTAGTCAGTTCTTCAGTTTTCTCATGTATAAAATGATTCTATAATTTCTAAGGTCAACTTCCAGCTCAAAATCCTATCATCTTGGTCAAATAGCTTTCCCTTCTCTGGACTTCGTGTCTTCATTTTGAAAATAAGGTAGTTGTATTAGATGATTTCAGTGGATCCTTTCAGCTCTGGCATTTTGTGGGCCTGTCATGCTAACGGAAGATAGACAGTGAGATAGGGAAAGAAGAGAGGGGCAAGTTTGTTTTTTTTTCCTTCCCCTTAGTGATGAATATTGTGTAGTCACTGTGAAGGTTGACTTCAGGAGTCTGGCTGGAAGCTTTCAGCTGAGATGCTAATGACTAAAACAGACATATAAACACAGCTGTAATGGAATGAGATTTTGCCAGTTCATCATCTCTAAAAAGAATTTTAAATCAAATGTCCTTTACTATGAAACAGAGTCAAATCTTTAATAACTCTTCCAAAGGGCAGGATTTCAGGATGTTTTTCGATCATTTTTCTCTTTTTAAAAATTAAAAAAATTTTAATTTAATTTAAATTTTTGATCATTTTTCTCTTGACAGAAGGGCAGAAGTGTGGGAGTTCATCAAGGAGCAGGAAGGGGAGTACCCTCCTTTTTTAAAACCTTATTTAGGGGGCCTTCTCATTCTGAAATCACTCCAGAGTCAGTCAGCTGTCTTCTCAGACCATGTACAAGGTCATTGCTGTTTAAAACCACAACCCAGATGTGGGCAGAGAGCATGATAAAAACCAGAATAGATGTCTTTCCTAAACCACTGGCTGTGTGTGTGATTCAAATGAAACAGAGCTAGCAGATGAGGGAGAAATCAGGGACTTGTGGAGTTTTCCATCCAGAATTCTTGGCTGACTCTCTCAGATATTATAGACTCTCAGACCTGGCAGTGACCTCAAAGACCATCTAGTTCAAGAGTTCTTAACTTTTTTTTGTGTGTGATGAGCTCATTTGATAGTCTGGCGAACTGTATGGACCCTTTCTCCAAGGAATGGTTTGTTGTCTTTATTTTTAATGGATGGAAATGCTAAAGTTTCCATAGTGGTTACTGAAAATAAAGATGTAAGTTTGCTCCTATTCATTGATGCCTTAGAATCTATTCATGGACTAGATCCCATGTTAAGAACGCCTGGTCCGGTCCAACCCAAAGCCGATGAGGAATACCTTTTATGACATATCTGAGAAATCATTACTCAGCTTTCCCTTGAGGACTGCTTGTGAGATCTTCCTTCCTGAAACAGTCCACTTCACTTAAAAATCCGTCTCAGGTTTTATTGATAAATTTTGTTTTTGACACAATAGACACATCTCAACAGCTATCTACAGGATATTCTTTGAAAAGAATTAAAAAAGGGACAGCTAGGTAGCACAGTGGATAAAGTACCAGCTTTGGATTCAGGAGGACTTGCGTTTAAATCCAGCCTCAGACACCAGACACTTACTAGCTGTGTGACCTTGGGCAAGTCATTTAACCCTCATTGCCCCACCCCACGCCCCCAAAAAGAAAAGAAACAAAATAGTCCCCAAAAGGTGATTATATGGATGGTAAAAGATCACTTTTCACTTTTGTGGTTTATTCATTGTGAACAGAGAGAAAGAATGTATATTTTGCAGTTTAATAACTTGGTACTAAAATTATCTGTTATATTCACCCGAGTTTAGTCTTCTAGCATTTTCTTTATTTACATTGTTGTGGTCATTGTGCATATTGTTCTTTTGTCTTTGCTTTCTTTATTCTGTATCACTTCATATATTTTCCCAAGTCTCACTAAATTCATCAAATTTATCATTCCTTACAGTACAATATTATATTGCATTATATTTATATAGCATAGTTTCCTTGGTTATTTTCCAATTGTTGTGCCCATATTTTGTTTCTGGCTTTTTATTATTTAAACAATGCAGTTATAAATATTTTTGTACAGCTTGGTCTTTTTTTGCTATCATTAATCTCCTTTTGAACTATAAAACCAGTATTGAGATTTCTGGGTCAAAAAGTATGAACAATCTAGTAACTTTTGTTGTATAATTTCAAGTTATTTTCCAAAATGGTTGGCCCATTTCACAGCTCTACCGGCTGTGAGATAGTTTACCTGTTTTCTCCTAGTTTCTCCAGGCAACTTGATGGGTTTGACATGATACTTCAGAATTGTTTTAATTTATATTTCTCTGATAGTTGTGTGTTCTTGAACAATTTTTGAGGTGGGTCTTATTAGTTAGCTTTTTTCTTTTGTAATCTGTTTATATTATTTGATCATGTATACTGAACTTTTTTTTTTTTTTGGTGGGGCAATGGAGGTTAAGTGACTTGCCCAGGGTCACACAGCTAGTAAGTGTCAAGTGTCTGAGGCTGGATTTGAACTCAGGTACTCCTGAATCCAGGGCCAGCACTTTAACCACTGCGCCATCTAGCTGCCCCCCTGAACTTTTAACAATAGAATTCATATAGTTCCATGTTGGTTTTGAGTATTAGACTTTTATCAAAAATGTTCAATGCAAAGATTTCCCCCGCAAACTGTATAGCTACCAATTTCTCTACTAATTTTAGCTATGTTAATTTTGTTTGTGTAAAACTTAACAATTTAAAAGCAATTAGTTAATACACCATTTGATTTAGTAAGCATTTACGATATTCCAGGTACTGTGCTATATGCTGGGGATACAGAGAAAAGACAAAAATCTTATTTTGAAGGTGCTTACATTTTAATGGGGACAACACGTAAATAAACAAATACAGATAAGATACACAGAGAATTGAAGTCACCTATTTTGTTATGTATTTTACAAGTATCTTCAGGGGAATAATCAATAAAGAACATGGCAGAGAGGATTTTATAACATAATAATTTACCATTTTATTGAAAGCATTTCCCCTTTCCACAGTTAAACATATAATGTTCTATTCTCTATTTTTAGAATGATGTTTTTTTCTAATTGGAATATTTATCTATTTGAAAATTTTAGTATAGTATAATAGTGAATATTTTAGCATAGTGTAACATGCTGTTCTAAACCTGTTTTCTGAACACTTCTTGTTGAGTAAATAGTCCTTTCTCCAGTGGTCTGTATATCGGGGTTTACCAAATCCCACACTGATGTAGACATTTGCTTCTCTTTCTTTTTTAATCTAACCTACTAATTAATTTTTATTAATTTTATTATTATTATTATTATTAATTTTTTTTGGCAAGGCAATTGGGGTTAAATGACTTGCCCAGGGTCATACAGCTAGTAAGTGTCAAGTGTCTGAGGCTGGATTTGAACTCAGGTCCTCCTGAATCCAGGGCTGGTGCTCTATCCACTGTGCCACCTAGCTGTCCCCTACTAATTAATTTTTAAAAATCAGTTCAAGATAATTTTAACTATTGTTTTATAATGTAGTTTTAAGTTTGGCAATGCTGAATCCTTCCCCATCATTATGATTTTTTCCCCTCATCATTTTCCTTGATATTCTTGACCCTAAACATTAGGGAGAGAGAAGGGATGATTAAGGGGCAGCTTTCTTCTAATTTAAAACTACTTTTACACTGGTTACTTCCCTTGTGCCTTTAAATACGCCCATATTTCTTCCATCCTTAAAACCAAACCAAACCAAACCACCTCCCTTTACTCTATTATCACTTCAAGCTATTGTCTTATCTCCTCCCTTTCATAGCCAACCTCCTAGAAAAACCTGTCTCTGCTCCCTGCTTTTCTTCATTTCCTACCTCTCATGCCTTTCCAATCTGGCTTTTGTCTCAACTTCACAGAAAGTGCTCTCTGCACTTTCTGACCAGTTTCTTAATTGTTAGATTCAATGTTCTCTTTTCAGTCCTCATCTTATTTGACCTCTTTGCAACATTTGATACCCTTCCAACATTATTCTGTTAAGATTCTTTTCCATTGTGTTGGACCATTCTCATTTTGCATTAAAGGTTCATTATCAGTGTTGTACCCCCTGTGCACGGGTACTCCAACCTGGGCCTTCTCCACTTTCTATCATTGATCTCATTGATCCTATGGATTCAACTATGACCTTTATGCAGACGACCCTCCATTCTATATATCCAGCACCTCATATTTCTCCTGAGCTCCAGTCCCAAATTTCTAGCTGCTGACTTGACATCTTTACCTGGATGTCTCATATGTATCTCAAAATGTTTAAAAGAGAACTAATTTTCTTTCCCCCTCATCCTAACTTCCCTACCTTTTCCAACAGCACCAATATTCTTCTGCTAACCTAGAAGCTATTCTCTACTTTCAGTTTCCTTCACTCCTTCCCGGGGAGAAGCTCAGTGGCACAGTGAATAGAGCACTGGCCCTGGAGTCAGGAGGACCTGAATTCAAATTCAACCTCAGACACTTGACACTTACTAGCTGTATGACCCTGGGCAAGTCACTTAACTCTGATTGTCTCAAAATATCCAGGGCCATCTCCAATTATCCTGATGTATATATTGCCAGTGAATCCATATGGCTTTGGAGGAGAGTGAGGCTTGTGACCTTGCACAGCCCTTCCTCACTTAAATCCAATTCACTGTAAGTCATGACATTACCTCCTGATGTCATGGCCCTTTTCCAGAATGAAGGACAAAACAACAACTCCCCCATATCCAATCAGTTGCCAAACCTTGCCCATTCTATTTTTTCAACATCTCTTGCATCCAACACTCCCTGTACTTATACAGCAGCTACTTTAGATCAGTCCCTTACTAATTCTCACCTGCATTGTCACAAGAGCCTCCTAAATGTTCTCCTGCATCCCATCTCTCTCTTATTTAGTACTTCCTCCACGGGGCTGCCAAAGTAATATTTCTAAAGTGCAGCTCTGACGATATCACTCAGCTCTAGAAGCTTCTGTGACTATTGCTTCTAGGAATACACACAAAGCCTGCCATTTGACATTTAAAAACTTTCAAAATTTGGCTTCACTTTATGTTTCTAGGAATATTACTCATCACTCCCTCTGGACCCCCCCACCCCCCACTCCAGGCTCCAATCAAACTTCTCTACTCAATACTCCCTAAACAAAATGGTTTCCTTCCACTTCATGTACCTTTGGTGGGTTCCTCCTGTGGAATGTTCTTCCTTCTGCCCTCTATCACCTAGAATCCCTCCCTAGCTGCCTTCAAGCCTCCGTTCAAGTACTACATATTTCAAGCGACTTTCCATTATTCCTTCACTTATTAGTGTCCTTTTTTCCCCCTTCCTCCACCTTCCCCCTGTGTCTCTTTGGATATATATCCTGTCTATACTTATAATTGAACATGTCGCCCTATGAGAATATAAACTCCTTGAATTCAGTGACTATCTTATTCTTATATTTATATCCATAGCACCTAACAGAGTGCCTAGAATATGGTAGATACTTAATAAATGCTTATTGGTTTATTGAATTCCCCCATGTTAATTTTGTTATTTTGTTATTTTTTCTAATTCTATCATATATCTCCCATGTAATTTGATTGGTATAACAGTAAATCTTTAGAATAACTTGGGTGTCATTATTCATTAGTGATACTGATGTATAGTTCTCTTTCTCTGCCTCACCTTATGCTAGTTTGGCCCGTATTCATCCCACAGAAGGAGAGTTGTAGGGTGCCTTTTTAATTTGGCTAAATAATACATGTTATTCTAGTCTCTCTCTGTGTTTTAAGTATATTTCTTATATTCAGTAGTTTTTGGAATTTGTTTTCTAGTCCATTCTGAAACTCTCTTTGAGAAGAGAACCACCCTGAGGATTATTGCAATAATGATAACTTCATTGTTATTGAAGTAGTATTCCTTTTTTTTTCTAGATATTTGGCATCACTTCTTTAAGATCACAGCATCTAGTCATCATTTTGAGGCATCTTTTTATTGCTTCATGTCTTCAGTCTCTTTTTTGGGGGGGGCTTTTTTATAATTTTTGACTCATGAGGATATTCTTCTTTTCCCTTCTTTCTATATTTGCTGTTCTTTTATGAAATTTCCTGCTGTTTTGAGGTGACAAAAAGGAGCTAGACATAAGCATGATCATTCATTCATCTATCTTACTGGAAGCTACTCCTTCCCCATTCCAGTTTTGGATAACTTTAATCATTAGAAAGCTTTCCCTTATATTAAGCTTAAAGTCTCTCTCTTTGCAACTTCTACTTGGTGTATCTAGGTTTTTCCTTTGGTGTCCAACAAAACAAAAGGCAGCCTATCAAAAACCAGAGTAGCTGGGTGGCAGAGTGGATAAAATGCTAGCCTTGGAGGCTGGTAAAATCCGAGTTCAAATCCTATTGCAGACATGTACTAGCTATGTGACTGTGGCCAAGTCATTTAATCTCTCTCAGCCTCAGTTTCCTCATTTGTGAAATGGAGATAATCACCACACCTACCTTGTAATTTTGTAAGGATCAAAGCAAATATATAGTGCTTTGCAATCCTTAAAGCACTATATAAATGGTAGTTATTATTACACCTCCCTTACCCCTGGAGAAGTATTTTCTCCAGTAGGCTAAACATTTACACTTCATTTAATCGATCCTCATTTGGCATGGCCTTCAGTTCTCTTTGGACCTTCTCGAGTTTGTCAACTTTCTTTTTAAAATTTCAGATCTAGAATTGAACATGATATTCCAGATGTAGTATGACGATGGCAGAATACAGTGGTAATATCACCTCCCTTGTGACCCTCCTCAATATAGGCTAAGACTTTATTAGATAATATAGTTCATCCTCATAAACTACCCTGAATACCCCAGGACAGTCAGGTCATTATTGTACTCTTGGAGTCCTCTTGGTGAGGAATCTTCTGGAGTAACATTTCAGGGCTTAAGAATCTTCACTGACAGCAAGTTCTTTCTTATCTTTGACAAGAACCCTCCAGCTGTAATATAAACCCCATCTCTAAGACAGGGCATATTTCTACTATAAGTTAAAGGGATGGGCCAGATGACTTCTGGAAGCCCTATGTTTCCACGATTCTATGAAAATTCTGTTTTGTCATAGTTTTCATAGGATTTTGAGCCATAAAGACTCTTAGAGAGAAGCTAGGAGTTTTAAACTTTTTTGTCTCATGGACCCCTTAGGCAGTCTGATGAAACTTGACACCCTTCTCAGAACATTGTTTTTAAATACATAAAATAACATACATAGGATTTACAGAGGGAACCATGTATACTGAAATAAAGATAAAATTTTCACATCCACGTTCATGGGTCTGATGGACCCCATTATAAGAGTCCCTGACTTATACTAGCAACAGAAGACAAAACTGAGACTCAGAAGTTAAGTGATTCTCCCAAAGTAAAAAAAAATTCGTTCTAGTCCAAAAAAGTCCATAAAGTTTAGTTCTGTTTTTTTCTATGTACAAAGTTTTCTTTATTCTTCAGCCTGGTTCCCCTTCCTCTTTCCCCTCTCCCTTCAACCTCTGCATTTTGAAAAATTTTAATCTACCTCAAAGAGTCCCAGTTTTCCTTAAGACTGCTGGTAATTTGGGGTTTGTTGTCAAAAGAGCTATGTTCCAAGTTGGGTCTTCAAAGCTGCGGTGATGCTAGCAACAGGGTATTTCATCCTGGGTTTTGTTTTGTTTTTTCACTTGTTCTAAACCCATGGTTGCCAGCAGATGGCGCTTTGAGCAAGTGAGTGTGCCTGGGCGTGATTTACACAGGTTTCTGAAAACATTAAATATTTATCCCCAAAATTCAATAAAGCTGTTCATCAAATCTAATGCTTAGAGTTTGAGCAGCCCATGAAAATATAGTAATATTGTCCATGATTCTGGATTCTCTTTTTGTTCCAGGGAGTTGGAGCCAGGCCAGCGACATTTGTCTGCACCAGTGGCAAGCGTTATCTGATCCATTCTACAGCAAAATCATGTTGTGCTGGGGATCTTGTATTAGCTCAAACCCTGAGAAGCCGGGTAAAAATTCTCTCCAGGTGCTTTAAGCTGAGGTGGATGGGTCCAGTGATTGTTTTTCTCCCCAGGAGTGCTTCTTATTTGATACTAAATATACCACAAGCTTGATTAGGTGGCACTCAGCTCATCAGAATCTTTAATTCACTTCAGTTGTCTTTTAGGAGAAAGAGGGAAATGACAAGCAGATAAGGTAGAAGAAATTTGTTACACTAAAAAGTGCATTTCCCTGGTGAAGGGAGAACTGGTTCAGATCAGATGGCCTAGGTTCAAATGCTGGTTTCTCCACTTGTGTGTATGACCTTGGGTAAATCACTTAACCACTATGAACCTTAGTTTCTTCACTTGTAAAATGAGCAGTTCACTAGATGACCTATATGGTCCTTTATATAGCCCTAAATTCTATGACCTAAAGTACTTTCTTTTTTCTGAGTTTCATCCTCTGTAAAATGAGATAGAAATTGGACCAAATTGTTTTTAGAGACTCTTCAAGCTCTAAAATTCTATGGTTCTAAGAAACATTCCATTCTGGTGTCCTGACTTGGCTTACTAAAGAAGATATCTTTATCAGATTCATAAGGTTGAAAAAAGGACTTCAGAAGCAGAGCTATGACTAGAAATTTTTGCACACAAGGCAACCACCATGAACCATGCCTGGGGCAAGTGGCGTGAACTGCATCATTGGTTGAGGTCAGTACATTGTCCTGTGGGAGGGAGGCCTAGACACAGTGACTGTGGAAGCAGGTTTCTTCTAGGGAAGTTACTACAGGTAGGGAGAGCAGAGTGGGAGAGCTGCTCTCCTAAGCATGCCATCTTGTATCTTCCTATTTTAACTAATTATTCTTGCTAACTAGTTGCTAATCTTTGTTGTTTATATACTGCTAAAGCATTTCAAGTGCTGCCGGATTCCTCTAAATTTGGTACCGTTGTTGTAAACCCCCTGTCATCCTACCCTAGTTATAGCTCTGCTCAGAGGTCACCAAGTTCAACCCATTCTCAAGGAAGACTTCCTAATACACCATCTCTGATTACAAGAGTTAGGGCAGGGGCAGCTAGGTGGTGCAGTGGATAGAGCACTGGCCCTGGAGTCAGGAGTATCTGAGTTCAAATCCAGCCTCAGACACTTAACACTTACTAGCTGTGTGACCCTGGGCAAGTCACTTAACTCCAATTGCCTCACACACACACAAAAAGAGTTAGGGCAAAGAGGTAGAGAAAGACTTTTGATCTTTAGTATACCATAGACTTAATGAGAATCCTGCATGTCCCAAGCATCCAACTTATTTTAGGTTTATTGTAATGGGTTTTTGTGGATAATTTGCTGTTTCTGCTATGTCAGCTTTGGGATTTGCTGCATTAGGATTTCCTAAGTTATCTGATTCCCTGATCTCAACCCCGATCTTTATTTAATATAAATTTAACCCAATAACATCAAATCATCCTTCCTGTTGCTCAATGGGGCTTTGTCCTTTGCCCACGATCTATTTCCTATAATCAATTAATCAATCAGCAAGCATTTTTTTAGGTGCCTACTATGTGCTAGGAACTGGAGACAACAATGAAACAGCTCCTGTGCTCAAGGCACTTGCATTCTCTCTAAAAGGCCTATACATAAATAAATATATATACAATGTGTCAATTAATCAACTAGTAGTTAAGTGCCTATTATGTGTGAGTCATTGTGCTAGGCACTGAGGATACAAGTACAAGGAATGTAACTCCCTATTTGCAAAGAGCTCACAGTCTAATGGGAGAGATATGTACATAAATATAAAAATACATGTAAATATGTATATATATCAGTTAAATGCAAGGTAGTTTGGGAGTACACTAGCAGTTAGGGAGATCAGGAAAGGCTTGGTGCAAAAGATAGTATTTAAGCTGCATCTTGAAGAAAGAGAGGGACTCTAGGAGGCAGAAGAGAGGAGGGAGTGCACTTCAGGCACATGGGACAGCCAATGAGAAGGCATGGAGACAAAAAGAACAGAGATGAGGCCAGATTGCAGAAGGGGGAGCAAGGTCCAACAGAGCTGGAAAGATTGACTGGTATAATGTGTAAGGCTTTAAAAATAAAACAGAAATTAATACACCATTAAATAGAAATATAGTAATTTTGGGAAAGAGTATACTAGTATATTGGGAGGGAGGGTAGTACTTGAGTACTTGTGATGGAGATCTCAGGCCTATTTTACCTGAATTCAGTTCCCCCTACCTCACTCCCCACCCCGCAAAAAAAAAAAAAAAAAAAAAAAAGGAATTACAGTAGGACTCCATCTAAGGTAAGAGCCTATCTCTGAGGCCATCTTTGGGCATGGATCCCAGAAAGAGTATCAGAAAAAAACCCAACTGTGGTCCCGTTTCCTTTTGGCGAAAGTCCTCTTTATGCTATAGTTTGAGTTCCAGAATCTCTATTTTAAGGAAAGTGCCTTGGTCAGTCATATTAGCATTATTCTCCAGGAATGGAAACTGATTCTCCACACTTTCTTCACCAACCTTTCCTTTCACCCCTACTCTCCCCTTCTCTACCCCCTTTCAACTCCATTTTATGTACACTCCTCCCCCCCTCCCCATGTAAGCTTCTTGAGGGCAGGGAATGTCTTTCCTTTTGCTTGTATTTCTATCCGCAGTGTTTCACTCAGAGACTTAAGCAGTTAAACAGTTAATTGCTTAACAAATGATTCTTGACTTGTCTTCCTTGTAAGATACAGAGGAAAGTGTTGTCTAGGACATCAAGCATGATATATTTAGGATATTTACCACACAGTCCTTTTGGTTCCCTCCTACTATTCAGGATGTTTGATGAACATCTTGAAGAAAGAGACAGGGTCTAAATAATCAAAATATGAAGTCCAAAGAGGTTATCTGACTAGGTCCGAGTCACTCAGCAAGTTAATATGAGGGCCGGGCACAGAAGCCCCAAACTTGTGATATATCCCAGTGTTCTTCTAATAATCCATTTACCTCATCACTTATTGACATTAGATTATCTGTTAAGTGTTTGGTTATCTATGTTGGTTAGAGCAAATCCTACTGAAGTCATGCAAGAAATTATTATATGTCTGCTATGGAAAATGGGTTGTGCCAAGGCCAGAGGTTCAATTTTCACATGGACTATTTGCTTTGTTATGTTTCAAATCCATGGTCAGCTATTTTGCCAATACATTTTTTAGTTTATGGGCCTGTGACTTTTTTATTTCCAGTATGGAAATTCCCTTCACTGATGCAGATTTGGCAACTTAATTGTAACTGATAGTCTTGGAGAGTTGTCTAATGTCAATGAGAGATGATGAATTGCCCATGGTCACATAGACAGTATGTGTCAGGGGCAAGAATTGAACCCAGATCTTTCAGAAGCTGACCCTCTATACACAACACCCAAATGTTCCTTTTCTTAGTAGATAATATTGGCAAAAAGGAGGAATGTGGTCAGAGAATGTGGATGACTCAATGTAAATCATCCCCATGACTTGACAAGGTCTTTCACACAAACAGCATCCATACTTTATCGACAGGAGATTGGTGGAGTCCTCTTTGTCTACTAAGAATGCCACATTTAAGACAGAGAAGAACTGTCTGTATGAGGAAGCTCTGTTGTTTATCTGCAGAACTGACTTCATCTTGAATGGAAGACTCTGACACCAGTTTTCAGGCCTGTGTGGTACAAAGATTACTCTGCCCTTGGGCTACATAGAATGAGACCCAGATACTAGAAGCACAGAAGAACCAAAGCCAAGTAAAGCTCATCTCCTAGAATCCTTGTTAATTGAAGTAATTAAAACAGCAGGAAGCCATCTGAACAATTATCACACTACAAGGAAAAACTCATTTTCGGGACTTAGAATAAACATTCTAATAAATAGCTATTAGTTTATATTTGCAAATACCCTCAGCCTATCAGGAAATTTGCTAATAGATTTTTAATTAAGGGGAACTGACACATTTATACCAGAGCTGTATTGCTTTGTATTTTGCCCCTGGTTCAGTTACTGAGCTGTGGCCTGAAATTTCAGAAAGTAACTCAGTTTCTTGGGTCACAGTCAACAATAATTCTAGGTTGGTTTTCTGAGCTACAACTTGATAGTTACAGCGGGGACTGGACAGATGGAATTTTTTTGGTCCTTAAAGGCCCCTTCCCTGCCTGTTAAATTCCTATCTATCTTTTAAGGCCTATATTAAATACCACCTATTCCCTGAAGCCTTCTCTGATTCTCCCTGTTGGTCACAACTTTGCCCTCTGATCTTACATAGAAGTTTATTTTGTACCTCTCTGATGCACTTATCATATATTTAGATGTCTATGTTTTATTTTCCTACTTGACTGTAAGCTTATGAAGGCAAGGCCCATGTCTTCTCTAAACTTTATATCTCCCCCAACCTCCAAGCACAGTTTACTGTACATAGTAGGTACAGAATAAAAGTTGAATGTAGTTGTTGTTTGTCCTTCATTCTCGAAGAGGACCATGACATTGGGAAGTGATGTCATGACTTGCAGTGAATTGGATTTAAGTGAGGGAGTGCTACGCAAAGGTAACCAACCTCACTCTCTCCTTCAGAGCCATCTAGATCCAATGTCAAGATATACATCGGGATGACTGGAGATGGCTCTGGATGTTTTGAGGCAATTGGGGTTAAGTGACTTGTCCAGGGTCACATAACTAGTAAGTATCTGAAGTGAGATTTGAACTCAAGTCCTCTTAACTTCAGGGCCAGTGCTCTATCCGCTGCACCACCTAGTTGCCCTAAATGTTTACTGAATCAATAAATGGATGAAAAGAACACTGTCTGTGGAGTCAGAGGACTTGGGTTCAAATTCTATCTCTGATACATACTACCTGTGTGACCTGGAGCATGTCATTTAGAGGGAGTTGGACTCCAGGGCCTGTCGGGCCCTTTCCAGCTTTAGATCTATGAGCCTACAAATGGGAAATAGAGGCTATTCTTGTGATATCTGAGACCTTAATAACAAAACCGAGCTCCTAGTATACCAGGGGCTGGGGGGTGGGGGCAGTGACCATTTCTTTAGATTTTTCCACTCGAAAGCAACTGAGATTTTCCACAGAAACCAGAAGCTGCTTCTTCTAATGCTATTAAATAGCCAGACAGCCAGACAGATAGACAGATGGGTGAATGGATAGAGAGAGAGAGATTGGCAGGTAGGTAGATGGTGCTTTAGACTTCTCAAGGGTCTTTCAAATTCATTATCTCATTTGTTCCCCACAAACAACCCTATGAGGTAAGTAGAGCAAGCAAGGCAGGTAGTATGATATTCATTTTACAGATGAAGAAGCTCAGACTTATCAAAGTTAAATAATCTGCCTGAGGCTACACAAGTCAGTGGAAAAGCTAGAGCTGGAATTCAACAATTCAACAAATATTTGATAAATGGCCATTATGTGCAAGGCACTGGGAATACAGGAAGACAAAAAAAGGAACAATCCTTGACCTTAAGGAGTTTGCAATCTACTGGAAGGAGTGTATAGATATACAAGTATAATACAAAGATTCAGCTGTCTTCTTGCCCAAGTCGGCACTCTTTCTACCACATCATGACCAGTCCTCCCTCCCTCCCTGCCTCCCTCCCTCCCTCTCTTCCTTCCTTCCTTCCTTCCTTCCTTCCTTCCTTCCTTCCTTCCTTCCTTCCTTCCTTCCTTCCTTCCTTCCTTCCTTCCTTCCTTCCATCCTTCCTTTTTTCCCTCCCTCCTTCCTCCCCTCCCTCCTTCCTTCTTTTCTTCCTTTTTCCCCTCCTTTCCCTTCTTATTCCTTTCCCTTCTTCCACAAACACTTATTAAGCACTTCTTGTGTACAGAACACTGCACTAAGCCCTTCGGGAGACAGAATTTAAAAACCCCAAACACAGTCCCAACCCTTGCAGAGCTTCCAGTCTAGAAGGGGAATAAAAAAAACAAAAACTGCAACGTAATTTATTTAATAGAAGCGCCATTTGGTCTGGAATGAGATTTATCTGTACATGTGGAATTTGGGGCCCATATGAGAGAAAACAAATCTGCCTCCTTTGTATTCACTGATCCACAGGATCTTTCAATATGTCTGTTGTTTTTCCATCATTAGGCAGGGAGTAAGAGGTCCAAAATACTAACCAGTCCATTCTCATCCCATCATGTCAGCCAAGGGCTTACTTCCTGGGCATCTCTTGATGGATAAATATAGCTTGTGTTCCTAGAGTGTGTTACAGTTCCACATAGCTCTTTCCTCACCATGACTCTGTGAGGTAGGGAATACGAGTATTATGTCTTTATTTTACAGAAAAGGAGGAGGGGCAGTCATCACTATTATTATCATTAGAGTGAGGGAGAACAGATGGGCAGCTTATGGGCCTCATTATGAAATATTAAAAGCAACAGAATAAGGCCTCTAACAATTTAGGTAGCCTACAGAATCACAGGATTTCGGGTTTGGAAGGGAACCCAGTGGCCTAGCTAGTTCATCTCATACCTGAAAAAGTACCCCACTGCCATAGCCTAGACAAATGCTCATTTAGACCTCCACAGAAGGGGAACCTACTATCTCCTAAGGCATCTAATTACATTTTTGGATAGTTTCTTTTAATTGTTATGAAGTTTTTCTTTACATCAAACTTAAATTTACTTTTCTGCAACTTTGAACCCATTACTCCTAGTTTTGCCCTATGGGACCAAGGAAGAAAAAAAAGTCTAATCCCTCTTCAATGTAAATAGCATTCCCACAGTCCTGAAAGATAGCTCTCATGTTCCATTTTGGTCCCATCCCATTAAGTCATCTCTTTTCTAGGCTTAACATACCTAGTTCCTTCAACCAATCCTCATGGATTTGAGGGTCTTCCTCATTCTGGTTACCCTCTGCTGGAATTCTCCAGATGTCCTTTTTGAAATATGGGGCCTATTATTGAACACAGCACTTCAGATGTGCTCTAACCCAGGAGTAGAGCAGGACTTTCTCCTTCTTATTCTTGGAAACTTTGCTACTCAACATAGCCCAAGACTGATTGAGGTTTGGGGTTGCCATATGTCACTCTTTCCCAGAATTGAGGTTTCAGTTTATTAGTGCTTCAAGATTTTCTTCACATAAAGTGTAAGTAATGATGTCTTTCCCATTTTTACTTCTGAAATTGATTTCTTGAACCTATATATGAGACTTTACTTTTATTCTTATTAAATCTCATCTTACTAGCTTCAGCCCAATGTTCTAGCTACCAGACTCTTCTTTGGATGACTGACTCTGCCCTCCATTATGTTTGGATGTCATAGGTATCTTTATCCAGGTCATTGCTAAAAATGTTAAAACAGTATGGTCAACCACAAATCCCTGGTGCCCTCCACTGGAGACATATTGCCAAGTTGACATTGAACCATTAATGCTGACTCTGAGTCTTGCCACTCAATCAGTTCTGAATTCAATTAATTTTACCATTGCCAAACCTACATATCATTGTCTTTTCTATAATAATAACAGTAAAATCTAGAAGTTATATCTACAATATTCCCCTGATCTTCCAGATAAGTAACCTGACAAAGACAGGAAATAAGATTGGCTTGTTATGACCAGTTCTTCATAAAGCCATCCTGGTTCTTGGTGATTACTGTTTCCTCTTCGAGGTGTTTACTACCCATCTCTTCAATAAAACACTATTTTGCCAAAAGTTGAAGTCAAATTCACTGAGCTACAACTTGCAGATTCCCCTATCTGACATTCAAAGCCCTCCCCCTCCCTGCCTTTTTTTTGAAGATCAGGACAACCTGTGACATTTTCCAGTCCTATAGTCCCTCTCCTCTTTTCCATGATCTTTCAAATGTCACTGATAGTGCTTTAGCACTCACATCTACCATTTTTTTCAGAACCTGCAATGGAGGCCACCTCTGCTAGTTGCCTTGAATTCATCAAAAGCAACCAGAGGCTCTCCTTCTGTATCCTTACTCATATTGGGTATCAACTCCCTCTTAGCCTTTTTTATTTCATCCTTTTCAGTCAAAAGGTCATTCATTCTTTTGGCAGAGAAAACAAAGGAAATAAAAGAAGAATCGAGTAGCTCTGATTTCTCTGTGTTGTCTGTCACCATCATCCCATCAGCCTCAAAGTATGGTCCCATCTCTTCCCTTCCCTTACTCTTTACCCCAGGATAGCTAAAACAAAACAGAAAACCCATTTTCGTTTTATTTAGATTTTCTTGGCAGCCTTAACTCATTCTGAACTTTGGCACTGCAGATAGCATTCTTACAATACTGTACAATATATAGCCATCCTGTCCCCTGTTTTTGCTTCTGTCTTCTGTAGATATCTCCTTAAAATCTAAATTGGCTGCAGAGTTCTCTGTGCATTCATATCAGTCTCTTCAGGAAATTCCTGGTTTTTTCCCTCCTAATTAGAATTGTTTGGCCCCTTTGTCTTCAGAATGTCACTTTTTGAGTGTTTCTAACCACATCTGATTTGATAACCCCTGAAGAATTTAAGTATATTCAATTCAATAAAGCAAGCATTTATTGAGCACCTACTATATGCCCTCCCCTGTGTTAGGTGCTGAGGATGAAAATGATATTCCCTGTCCTCAAGGACACATTCTCTTAGAGGGAAACAACATCTTTACAGATATGAGAGAGCAAAACCAAAGTGATTTTGGATTGTGTGTAAAGAGATAGCAATGATAACTGTGGAGAATCAAGAAAAACCTGTTATACAATGTGGTGCCTCAGTTGAACCTTGAAGGAAACAAAGGATTGTTCAGAGTGGAAGTAAGAAAGGAGAGCACTTCAGGCAAGGGGGATATAGTCTGTGCAAAGACACAGAGACAGAATATTGTGTATGGAAGAGTAAGAGGGCCAAGTCTGGCTGGAATGCAGAGGGCATGAAGGAAAGGAACCTGTAAACTGCCTGAAAAGATAGGTCAGAGACAGATTAGGGAAGACTGTGAATGACAAACAGAGGAGTTTTTACTTTGAGGACAAAGCAAATATATATGTATGTGTGTGTATACGTACCATCACATTAAACATATTTCCACATTAGTCATGTTACGAAAGAAGAATCAGAACAAAAACCTCAAAAAAGAAAAACAACAACAAAAAAAGTAAAAATGGGGGGGCAGCTAGGTGGTGCAGTGGAGAAAGCACTGGCCCTGGATTCAAGAGGACCTGAGTTTAGATCTGGCCTCAGACACTTGACACTTGCTAGCTGTGTGATCCTGGGCAAGTCACTTGGCCCTCATTACCCTGCAAAAAAAAAAAAAAGTAAATAGTATGGTTCAATCTTCATTCAGATCCCACAGTTTTTTTTTCTGGATGTGGAGAGCATTTTCCATCATGAGTCCTTTGGGGTTGTCTTGTATCATTGTATTGCTGAGAAGACTTAAGCTATCGCAGTTGATCATCAAACAATGTTTCTGTTACTGATCTCCTGGTTCTGCTTGCTTCACTCAGCATCAGTCCACTTAAGTCTTTCCAGGTTTTTCTGAAATCTACCAGCTCATTATTTCTTATAGCACAATAATATTCCATTACATTCATATACCACACCTTGTTTGGCCATTCCCCAATTGATAGGCATCCCCTCAATTTCCAATTCTTTGCCACCACAAAGAGAGCTGCTAGAAATATTTTTGTTCATGTGGGTCCTTTTCCCTTTTTTATGATCTCTTTGGGATATAGACCTAGTAGTGGTATTGCTGGGTCAAAGGGTATGCACAGTCCCATAGCCCTTTAGGCATAGTTCCAAATTGCTCTCCACAATGGTTGGATCAGTTCACAACTCCACCAACAATGCATTAGTTTTCCAATTTTCCCACATCTTTTCCAACATTTATAATTTTCCTTTTTTGTCTTATTAGCCAATCTGATAGGTGTGTGCTTATACCTCAGAGTTGTTTTTATTTGCATTTCATTAATCAGTAGTGATTGAGAACATTTTCTCATATGGCAATAGATAGTTTTGATTTCTTCATCTGAAAGCTGCCTATTCATATCCTTTGACCATTTCTCAATTGGAGGATGACTTGTATTCTTATAAATTTGATTTAGTTTCCTATATATATTTTTCTTATATATTTTTGAAATGAGGCCTTTATCAGAAACACTGGCTATAAAAATTGTTTCCCAGCTTTCAGCTGTCCTTCTAATCTTGGCTGCATTGCTTCTGTTTGTGCATAATCTTTTAAATTTCATGTAATCAAAATGATCCATTTTGTATTTCATGTTCTCTGTCTCTATTTTGGTCATCAATTTTTCTCCTCTCTATAGATCTGAGAGGTAAACTATTCCTTCCTCTCCTAATTCACCTATGGTATCACCCATTATCGTCTGTTTTGTTTATTATGTCTATTATGTCCATTTGACTTTATTTTGGTATATGGTATAAGATGTTGCACACCCATTATTTCTACTGAATAAGGCAAAACCATCCAAAACTTCCTTCCGGTCATGGAATGTATCCCACCAAGTCTCAGTGATTTCTATGAGGTCAAATCCTTAAATTAAGATCTGTAGTTCACTTTGTTGGAAGGTTCTGTATGGAGGATTTATGGAAGACATGGACAAAAATCTCATAAGATGAAGTAGGTGTCTGAAACTGTTGAGGGAGTACCCATTCAAATAAGACCACAGATTTACTAAAGGAGCTTATAGAGAGCCAGCATGGCACAGTGGATAGAGCCCTGATCATGGTATAGGAAGATTCAGATTTAAATCATTTTTTATCATAAAAGTATTTTATTATTTTCTAGTTACATGTATAGTTTTCAACATTTGGTTTTATAAGATTTCTAGTTCCAAATTTTTCTCCCTCCCTCCCTTCCTTCCCCCTTCCCCAAGACAGTAAACAATCCGAGTTATATATGTACAATCACATTAAACATATTTCATATTTAAATCTTGCTTTTGATGGTTAGCAGCTGTGTTACCTTGGGCAAATCACTTAACTTCTCAGAACATCAGTATCCTCATTTGTAAAATGGGAATATGAATAGTACCTACCTCATGAGGCTGTTATGAGGCCCAAATGAGATGAAGTATGTCAAGTGCTTTGCCAAACTTAAAAGGTTGTCATTATAAATGAAGAAATTGAGGCTCAGAGAGACAAGTTCCTGGCTGGGCCATAGTCACCTAGCTAATAAGTGGCAAAAGTGAGACTTGAACTCAGCTCTTTGGATTCTAAGTTCACTGCTATACAGCTTCACACACTGCCTCTATTTACTCCACATTTGTAGCTCAAAAGGTTCATGGATCTGGTATTCTGATGGACTCCACTCTATTTAAAGCCCATGGCATGCTCCAAAAAACATCCAAATAATGCCATAGGACAATTCCTGGAGCAGCAAAACCCACGGAAGAATGTGCTGAAATCAACTTCCAACCAAGGACAGCTTGGAAGGTTGGAAGGAGAGAGCTGCTGTGCTGAGACAGGAGTGGAACCCAACCCCACAGTCACCCTGACACAGATTCAGTCCCAGGAAGACCTCGGGAGAGAAATAGACCCCCCCAGAGCCTCTGAATCAGCTGAAGTGCCAGTGTCATCTGGAACTAAGCTCACAGTCTGGTAAGAGGGCTGAGCCCTTGGCAGGGGGGAGACTACAGGTGTCTATGCTGGTGCTGAGGCATAACTTGGGTTTTTCACCCCTGCTGGGTACTAGGAGGTACTCTTGAGTAGCAGTGGGCCAGGCTCATTGGAGCTGACAACCACAACACACAAAGCTGGTTGATTAGCAAGTTGGTCTGGGGTCATCTACAGACCAGGGAACAGGCCAGGTGAGTGAAGAACCTGCTCTTCCTTAAATCATACCACCTGGGACCTTCTGAAGCTTGGGATAGTGCAGCCTGGAAACAGTGCTCCACTTTAAGGAGCTAAAAGTCAAGTAAAAAAAAGGCAAGATGGGGCAGCTAGATGGCACAGTGGATAGAGCACCAGCCCTGGAGTCAGGAATACCTGAGTTCAAATCCGGCCTCAGACACTTAACACTTACTAGCTGTGTGACCCTGGGCAAGTCACTTAACCCCAATTGCCTCACTAAAAAAAAAAAAAAGACAAGATGAGCATACAGAGAAAGGTGAGAACCATAGAAAGTTTATTTAGTGACAAGGAAGATTGAGGTACACCCTCAGAGGAAGATGTCAACATCAGGGCCCCTATATCTAAAGCTTCCAATAAAAATATGAATTGGTCTCAGGCCATAGAGGTGCTCAAAAAGGACTTGGAAGATAAAGTTAGAGAGATAGAGGAAAAAATGGAAAGAGAAATGAGGGTAATGTAGGAAAGACATGAGAAAAAAGTCAACAGCTTGAAAAGCCAAATTGGCCAAATGGAAAACGAGATACAAAAGCTCTCTGATTAAAATAATTACCTAAGAATTAGGATTGAACAAAAGGAAGCTAGTGACTTTATGAGAAACCAAGACACAATAAAGCAAATCCAAATGAATAAAAAAATAGAGGGCAATGTGAAATATCTTCTTGGAAAAACTGCTGACCTGGAAAATAGGCGGAGAGATAATTTGAAAATTATTTGTCTACCTGAAAACCATGATCAAGGAAAGAGCTTAGACATCATCTTCCAAGAAATTGTCAGGGAAAATTGCCCTGAAATTCTAGAAGCAGAAGGTAAAATAGAAATCGAAAGAATCCACAGATCACTTCCTGAAAGATATCCCAAAAGGAAAACTAGGAATATTATAGCCAAATTCCAGAGCTCTCAGGTCAAGGAGAAAATATTGCAAGCTGCCAAAAAGAAAGAATTCAAGTACTGTGGAGTCCCAGTCAGGATGATCTAGTAGCTTCTACATTAAAGGACTGGAAGGCATGGAATATGATATTCCAGTGGGCAAAGGAATTGGGATTACAACCAAGAATCATGTATCCAGCAAAACTGAGCATAATCTTTCAGAGGAAAAAATAAACTTCAATGAAAAAGAAGACTTTCAGGTGTTCATGATGAAAAGACTTGAACTGAATGGCAAATTTGACTTTCAAATGCAAGACCCTAGAGAACCGTAAAAAACTGGAGTTGGGTGACTGTCTTGTGTCTGAGGCCAGGTTTTGGATGGGATCACCCTGGGTCCAGGGTGGATGCTTTGTCCACTCTGTCACCTAGCTGCCCCATGATGACATCTTTAGGGTTAAATTGAGGGGTAAGGGGAATGCACTGGGCGAGGGAGAAGGGCAGAGGTAGCATGGGGTGAAATCCCACATGAAAGAAACAGGAAAGGGCTTATGGGGGAAGAGATGGGGGAGGAGCAGGGCAGTAAATGAATTTTACACTCATCAGAATAGGTTCAAAGACCTCAAACTCATCAGAATTGTCTCAAGGTGGGAATAACATACACAGTCAATTGGGTGGAGTAATCTATCTAACCCTGTAGGAAAATTGGAGGGGAAGGGGATAAAGAGAGAGGGGCAAAAGAAGGGAGGACAGATTGGGGGAGGGGACAGACAGAAGCAAATCCCTTTTGAATAGGGATTGGGTGAAAGAAGATAGATAATAGAGTAAATATCATAGGGAAGGGAAAAGGATGAAGAGAAACAGTTTAACAATATTAATCATGAAAAAGAGAAAAGGGGGAAAATTGTACAAAAAATATTTATAGCAACTCTGTGTTGGCTAAGAACTGGGAATGTCCATCAATTAAGGAATGATTGAAGAAGCTGTGGTATATGCTTGTAGTGGAATGGTATTGTGCTATAGGAAATGACAAACAGGATGATACCAGAAAGGCCTTTAATGACTTGTATGAACTTGTATGAACTGATGTATAGTGAAGTGAGCAGAACTGAGAGGACATTGTGCATAGTGACAGCAGTATTGTTTGATGAGTGATTGTGAATGACTTAACTACTCTCAGCAGTACAATGATCCAAGACAATCCCAAGGGACTAATGACAAAGCATACTATCCACCCCCATAGAAAGAACTGATATAAAGAGAACTTGTGGATTGTATATATATATATATATATATATATATATATATATATATATATATATATATAACCTGGTTGATGTCTTGTGGAGGGAGGGAGAAAAATTTGGAACTCTAAATCTTATGAAAATGAATGTTGAAAACTACCCTTACATGTAACTGGGAAAAGTAAAATAAATATTTGTTGCAAAGAAAAAAAAAATATAAAGCCCATGGCAGATGATTCTAAGCAAATCAAAAGGCAGGGGGAAGACAAGTACTGATGGGGAGTTTGGATTTGAAGGTCAAAAGGGATTTCAAATTTAGTGACTTTAGTTCTACCACTATTCAGTTTATGGGACAAGAGCATTTCAATGATTTTTTGCTTAAAATCAGTTGTACTGGGGGCAGCTAGGTGGCGCAGTGGATAAAGCACCGGCCCTGGATTTAGGAGGACCTGAGTTCAAATCCGGCCCCAGACACTTGACACTTACTAGCTGTGTGATCCTCGGCAAGTCACTTAACCCTCATTGCCCCCTCCCCCCCCAAAGTCAGTTGTACCTGAAAGTGAGAGTTTTCTTCTATCATCAGTGAATTTTTGTAGGATTAGTACATTTTTAAAGAAAAAATCTAGAAGAGCATATGTTGGATTAAAAAAATTAAAATAATAGTTTCACTTTTTATTGTGCCCTGCTTCTTACATATCTGAATTTGACAATAATAAAAACAATAACAAGAACCATCATAATCGTTGTCATTGTCATCGTCATCATCATCTTGTTCTGAGTCCTCAGAAGGTGGAAGTCTCTTGGGCCTTTCTGAGCCTCTGTGAGGGCCCTGGCATTTCTTTGGTGCCAAAGCCTGTTGGCTGCTTCCTCTGGTGCTCCCATATGGGCACCGGCACATTTTCTGTTTTCTCCTTCCTTGAAATATAAGCCACAGAGTAATATGATAAAGTCCTTACTTGACACACTGAGTAGTCTGTAATATGCTAACATTTCTGTATCATGTTAGTGGTGCATTAGGCTAATATGACGCTAATCCAAGATGACAGGGAAAATGACTAATACAATAAGACTTCCCTACCATCCTTCAGGGCTGCCACATGTGTCCGTTCTAATTCACCTGAAACCTTGCTTGGATGTTGGATGTAAGGTGCAGCATTATGACTCAGTGTGGGCATGATCTGGAAAGGAAGGAGCAGGGAGGCAGTGTGGGATGGTGGAAAGATCCCAGCTCTGGACATCTGGGCTCAAGTTCTTATTCTGATGTTTTTTCCCTGGCTGACCCTGAGCAAGTTGCTTAACTTCCCTAGGCCTCAGCTCCTCGTCCACATAATGGGGAGGTAGTCTCTGAAGGCGCTTTTAGTTCTAGGACCCTACAAAAGACCCCTCATTCTTGTAGGTTACTTTACCTAGGAAAGGAACAGCGATTTTCCTTTGAAAACACCTAAGTTGTGAAATTCCTTTTACAGGCCTACTTGTAGGATTGTGACACTACTTGTAACACATATTTCTAGTATCATAGCGTTCTAGAATGGCAGAGATAGAGGGGCCTTAAACACAGAATGTCAGAATCAGAGGCACATTAAACATAAAATAGGAAGGGACCACTTTGGATACCATTTATTCCAAATTCTTTCTTTTAGATCACCTTGATGGGACAGTGCTTAGAACACTGAGATTGGAGTCAGGAAGACCTGAGTTCAAATCAGGCCTCAGATACTTACTAGCTGTGGGACTTGAGGCAAATGACTTCACCTCTCTCTGCCTCAGTTTCTTCATCTGTTAAATGGACATTATAATAGCACTTACCTCACAGTGTTGTTGTGAGGATCAAATGAGGTAATTATGAAACTCTTAGCACAGTGACTTGTACATGGTAAGCAATATGCAAATTTTAGCTCTTATTATTGTTATTTTATGGTGGATGGTGGTTGTCCTTTGTTCTTGAAAAAGACCAAATGACATCACTATGTGGGGGAATGATTTGACTAAGACAGCCAGTGGCAGAATTAAGACCAGAAGCCAGGCTGCTTGACTTTCAGTTTACTGTATCTTACATGACAACACAGTTTTAGGTGACTAGTTTTTCCTCTCTCAATTCCCAGTTAGAAGGCATTTGGGATATAAATTCCTTGATCTCCTCCAACCTCCAAGGCCCAGGGAAGTATGCAGGAAACTCTAGCTTAGAGAAAGACAGGCTTTATGCCTGGGCAGAGTCAGTTGTCCAAATACCATCATTTGGAAAGCATCACTAAGGACTAACCCCTCCCCTCAACAAAACAAAATTCTCCCTGCTAATTTGATCCATTGTCTGAAATGCCAGCATAAGGGTTACTCTTTTGTTTTAAATAATACTGTGCATGAGTATGTGCATGAGGGTGGAGGGTGGGGGTCTCAAGGTAACACTAAATTATGAGAGGGAGCATGACATAGTGGAAAGTACCCTGGATTTAGAATCTGAAAACTGGGGCTCTCTGGTCACTGGGACCAAGTAGTGGCCATTGAATGTCTTTGGTTGTCTTGATGGAAAGGGATAGACTTAAGAGGAGGAGAAAGAAAGGCTGAGGAAAGAGGGAGTATGAAGTAAAGCAGAGAGGAAAGAAAAGCACAGAGAGAAAAAGAGAGGACAGAGAAAACAATGCATATGGTGGGAGGACAAGGACCTGGAATATAGTGGGATATAGGGCTGGGGGTGGTAGGGTGGGGGTGGGAGTGGGGGAGTCATTTATAAAAATCACTCCTTTCTAACCATACCATTACCCACCTCAGGAAGCTTCCTTGGAAAGAGACCCTAGAGGGTCTGTAATTGAAATTGCCTGAAAGAGGTTTAGTTTCTCTACCTTTGTCCAACTAGAAAGATACTCATCTATGTGTATTTTCTGAATCTTTTTCAGGACGTGGGCACTACTGGGTTGAGACTAGTGTAGAAAAAAAATTGAAATGTCTAAAAATGGTTCCACTGGGGAGTCATATAAAAAGCCATGGGTATTGAAAGTCAGTCTCTGTGAATGTGTAACCCATCCTAGTGCACTTTTCATTATGGCCATTCAGGGTCATGTGAAAAAAAAAAGTGAAGTTTTTAGTAGCTGCTAAGCTCAAAGCTCTTAGCAACCAGAACTGGTACAGGACAAGGAATAGTGAGGAGGGAGACGGGCTGTCAACAGGCAAAGTGAGGACAAGAAGCATACGGAAGCCCAACGAGGAGCAATGCAGATGGACAGACATTTTGATTTCCAACCTAACAGATGAATATTAACAGTAACCAGCTGTAAAATGACTAGAAATGCGACATTTAGCAAAATGAGTCTCTTTTTTTGGAAGCACTTAGCAAAACATTTTTAAATTGACAGTGAATACTTATTGGTTGCCCAAAGGCTATATGGCACCAGTCTAGGTGAAGTGGTTTTCCATGGATGCTAGCTTATATTAGTATCATCTCTTGGCATGGGGAAAAAGAGCACTGATCTGGGAGTGCCTGGTTCTGTTAGTATATCCTGAGGGAAATTGCTTGTGTTTGTTAGCCACTGTGGGTCTTAATTTTCCCGTCTGTAACATGGAAATAGAGTGGGGATAATCTCTGGTCTTCTCTCATAAGAGTATTGTAATGAAAAAAGAAGATACAAGTATTTTGAGCTCCTAGGAAGAAAGGGCATATATTATAAGGGCAAGGAATTCTGGGAATAGTTCTATTTACATAATAAAATCAGAGTTACAGAGAGCCTTTCATTCTTTCTAATCAGCTTGTATTGTTTTTGAGGCCTACCTTTGGCCAGAAAATAAGTTCTTTGAAATTTCTTTGAAATAGCATTAGCTTTGGTGGGTCAGTGAGGTACAGAGGAGAGAGAGATGGCCCTAGAGTCAGACCTAGGTTCAAGTCTCCCCTCTGACACAAAATAGCTAGGTAAGTCACTTACACTCTTGGTTTCCCAGTTAACTCTAACACTGTAAATCACATAGCAGATGCCATTCTTTGTTGATAGAGGGATTTTCATCAATGGAAGTTCCCTATGCCAATGAAATCATACATACGGTTCAAAAGGAAAAAAAACAACTGCATTGGCTTTAGCATGCCATATGTCTCTTGTGTGGAATACCTCCAGGTTTTGTTATTTTGTAGAGGCTGGGTAGATTAGTTCAGTGATGTAGATTTGGAAACTAAAGATGCAGGTTCAAGTCCCACTTTTGCCATTTACCAGCTGAGGGACCATGAATAAGTCATTTCATTTCTCTAAGTCTCAGTTTTCTTCTCTGTAAAATTGTATGATACTTCCTCTCTTACCTACTGTGCTGGGTTGTCACTTGGATCCAATGAGAGAGTGATGTGTATACTGTAAAACACTATATAAGTGACAGCCAGAATATGTTAGCCAGGTCCATGCTGAAGGGGACATTCACATTTTAATAGTGTTCTTGTAAGGCTATTAAAAAGTTAAGCATTGTGGATAGAGCACTGGCCCTGGAGTCAGGAGGACCTGAGTTCAAATCCAGCCTGAGACACTTAACACCTACTAGCTGTGTGACCCTGGGTAAGTCACTTAACCCCAATTGCCTCACTTAAAAAAAAAAGTTAAGCATTGGGCAGCTAGGTGGTGCAGTGGATAAAGCACTGGCCCTGGATTCAAGAGGACCTGAGTTCAAATCTGGCCTCAGACACTAGCTGTGTGACCCTGGGCAAGTCACTTAACCTTAATCGCTCTGCAAAAACCAAAACCAAACAAACCAAAAACCAAAAAACCAAACAAATCATGGGGGCAGCTAGGTGGTGCAGTGGATAGAGCACCGGCCCTGGAGTCAGGAGGACCTGAGTTCAAATCTGACCTCAGACACTTGACACTTACTAGCTGTGTGACCTTGGGCAAGTCACTTAACCCTCATTACCCAACTAAAAAAAAAGTTAAGCATTTTGAGGATTTTTTATGGTCTTACCAAACTTTTTTTTTTGTTTTTGTTGTTGTTGTTCATTCATTTTAATCACGCCTGACTCTTTGTGACATCATTTGGGGTTTTCTTGGCAAAGATGTTGAAGTGGTTTGCCATTTCCTTCTCCAAATCTTCTATTTACCTCTGATCTAATTGCCTAATTTCTTCTTTTAGGCCCTTCTTTTGGAGAGTGAAAGGAACCAGGACAAAACCATGTCCTGGCAGGGACTTCAGAGGTTCAATCCCATTGTCTTGCAGATGAAGAACTGATACCCAGAGAAGTTAAATCACTTGTCTAAGGTCACACAGGTAGAAAGTGGTAGATATGAGTTTTGAACCCAGATACTCTGACTCTGTAGCAAAGCTTTCCACTGTGTCACAATACTTACTTCTCCTTTAAAAATTCCTCTTTTAATTGGAAGTTGAGGGGATGCCCATCAATTGAGGAAAGGCTGAGCAAGCTCTGATATATGATTGTGATGGAATATTATTGTGCTATAAGAAATGACAAGCAGGGTGATTTCAGAAAAACCTGGAAAGACTTACATGAACTGATACAAAGTGAAGTGAGCAGAACCAGGAGAACATTGTACATGTTTAACAGCAACACTGTGTGATGAACTGTGAATGACTTAGCTTTTCTTAGCAATCCAATGATTCAAGATAATCCCAAAGGACTCATGATGAAACATGCTCTCTGCCTCCAAAGAAAGAACTGATGTGGTATGAATACAAATTGAAGCACATTATTTTTCACTTTCTTTTTTTGTTTTGTTTGAGACTTCCTGTACAAAATTAATAATATGGTAAGGTTTTATATGACTGCACATGTATAACCTATATTAGATTGCTTACTGTCTCAGGGAGGAGGGAGGGATAGAATTTGGAATTGAAAAAAAAATTGTCAAAAATTGTTTTAACATAATCGGGGAAAATAGAATTAGAAATTCCTCTTTTAAAAAATCTTATATCTGTTCTTCCTTCTTCTGGGCCCTCAGAGTTCCTAATATTCACTCAATAGAACTGTGTAGCCAGTACATTGTGAGTACACTCATAAGCTTGATTCTAAGGCTGGCTTTCCATGGCTGAAGCACCAGATAATTTGGTCCTTGAGTCCCTTTCAGTGCTGTGGGGCCTCTGAAAGCCCAATAGCTCTTTTCAGTCCCTGTCAGATCTGGGAGACTGGCTTGTGTCCTCTCCATAGGAGTGAGAAATGACTTATTTCCACCTCCTATGAATGCACATCAACCTGTCTTCTTCTTGTGACAAGTGGCCTGGGTCACCAGTTACCCAATGGACCACCTCCTCCATTGGACTACTCTGTGTTCATTTAAATAATATCAATATACTAGCCCAGCAGGTTTAAGTCATATTATCTATAGTTTCACAAGTACATGCCAACAAAATGTTTTCAATTTAGTAGACTTTGATATGGAGTGCAGTTTATATTTACTTTAATTATAGATCCCACAGTAAGTCATGGTCAGCTTCAGAATTATTCAGTGTGGAGGTAATGCACTCTGAAATCATCGATTTCTATCCTCCCTCCCGTCAAAGAACATGTCTTTGAAGGATGTGCTGTAGCTTCTTTGGTGTAGCACAAAGATTGATCTACAAAATACAGTCTGTGAAATCTTCCAATTTAGGATCATGGGCATTTTCGACTGGACAGTCTTCTTGCCACCTTAGTTTTAGTTCAAAAAGTCTCTTTAAAAAGCCAGGTTGATGAATGATTCTTCAGTTATTTATTCACATGATGGGGGAAGGGGCTAAAGGCAATTGGAAACAGCTGAGAGACTCAGGAGCCAGCTAGAGAGAAAGGAGAGCTGCTATACACTGTTCTAGAAGAAAAGAGACTAAAGAAAGGACAGGAGAACCCAGACAAAAATGACACAAACCAAACAGACCAAGAGAGTTAAGACACCGAGGCCCTTAGTGTCTAGTATTGTATAAATATGTTGTGTAACTACTGGGACATTGCTTGGAATACATAAGATTAATCTGAGACAGGGAGAGCCAAAGTAGAATCACCAAATAGAGATGTAGCAAAGCTTTTAAATGATGATGATGATGATGATGATGATGATAACAACAACAGTTAGAATTTCCATAGCACCAACCATGTGCCAGGTGCTATGTTAAGTAAGGGCTTTACAAATATTAACTCAATTGAGCCTAACAATGACCCTGGGAGTAAGTGCTATTATTATCTCAATTTTATAGGTGAAGAAACCAAGGCAAACCAGGTTAAGTGTCTTGCCCAAGGTCACATAGACTGTAAGTATCCAAGGTTAGATTTGAACTCAGGTCTTCCTGACTACAGAGTTTATCTAATTTCATATTTGGATTTTTTTCCTCTGAATTTCATTTTGTTTTTTCTTGGTTGATCTATTTATTTGACAAATTAACTAATTTGTTTTGTAATTATAAATACTTATATTTTCTGTATAAATAGCAATCAGCTTCCTTTTCCAGGGGTGGGAGGGGTGGTGTTAGCTATAGAGATGGAAGGGACCTTAAAAAATCATCTACTCCAGTTCACTAATTTTACAGATGAGGAAACTGAGGTCAAACACAATTAAGTGACTTGCTGAAGATCACAGAGATGGAAGAGCTGGGCTATGAATTCATATCTTCTGTCTCTAAATCTTTTATATCATAATTAATTGCCCATACCTAAAGCTGTTCACAGTGTAAACTGCCATATTCACTCTACTATCCAAGGAGGCACCATTACTTACTCAGGAGCAACAGTTTAACAGGAGGAAGAGCAGAAATGGTTTTAAATTTTTTTTTATTTTTTATTTTGGACATACTCCCAAATAACAGGTCCCAATATGACAGAATTTGTAGCTGAAACAAGTTGAAAGGGATAGGTTTTTTTGTACCTTTGTGCAACTCAAAATATACCCGATGTCTTTTCCTGAATCTCTTTTTGGCATATGTTATACTATCAGATTGAGGCTAGTGTGGAAAATAACTAAAAACCATTGTATTAGGGAGTGGAGGAATCAGAATCCAAAATGAGGGCAGCTAGGTGGGCAATGTGATGTCTGAAGAGATGTCTTTCCTTTCCCCGCCCCCCCCCCACCTTAAACGAAGGTCAAGGAGTGTACTGTTCTACCCTCCAATCAGATCATGTAAAATCTGTGAAACAAAAAAGATGACACAAGATGACTTCCAAGATCCCTTCTAGCACTCGATCTCTGATCCAAGATAATGCAGTGGATAGAAGGACCTGGAGTCAGGAAGCCCTGAGTTCTAATTTAGCCTCAGACACTTCATAGCTCTGTGACCTGTGTAAGTTACTTACCGGTTCTGTGACTCAGGTTCCTTATCTATAAAATGGAGATAATAATAGCACCTATCTTCCAGGGTTATTATGAGGAGAAAATGAAATATTTACAAAGTACTTTGGTAAACCTGAAAGTGCAATTTAAATGCTAACTATTTGTTATTGTTGCTGTTGTTATTGCTATCACATGACATCATGCTTTCATTCAAAGAAGCAACTTTAGCTTCAATAGATCCAGGATCTCCTGGATAGGGGCATTTCTTCCAGTAGTTCAGATAATAATATGATAATAACAACAACAACAACTAGCATTTATATAGCACTTTAAAAGTAGTTTCCAAAGTACTTTAGAAATATTTTCTCATTTTATCTTCAGAGTAATCTTGGGGGGTAGGTGCTATTATTATTCCCATGTTATAGTTAAGGGAATTGAGGCAAACAGAGGTTAGGTGACTTGTCCAGGTCACAAAACTATTAAGTGTCTGAAGCTAGACTTGAACTCAGGTCTACTCTATTCCCAGCACCATCAGACCATAACCCATCTGAATTCATTTCAGAATGTCTAATTTGTCACTGTTGGCTCTTTCCATAAGGATATATTTCCTATTTAGGATTTTTGAAACCCCAAGTATCACTCTCCCTTTGTAAATATATTTAAGTTGACATTGCTTGCCAAAATGGATATATGTGCATGTTGCCCCATCTCATTAAGGCAAGATGCCCAAACACATGGAATACTAAACAAACATGTTTAATGACCAGCTTTTTTCTTGGGGGGAGGCATGTACTCATGACACACTTCTAAGTTAATCTGCATTATTAACATTTTCTCCTTCACTTTCTTAAGTCTAGACAATCACTAAAATAATACACCAAGCTCTGATTTGTAGCATTTGCTGACTTCAGGGATGTAAATGCTCACACTGAGACTTTTAACAATCATCTCTCTCTTGCCAGTTAGAGCTGGTTCCAGTACAATACTGAAAATGTCCCCCCCCCCAACCCATCAATTATTTGAATCAAATAGGTATTTTCACATAAAACAATTTATATTACCAACAGAAACAGTAACGAAAACTAAAGCAATTTGTATTATATATTTTGATAGCTTAGTGATTCCAGCATGTATCTCAATATATAATAGAGGTCTCACTTTATTTTCTATGCCATTACCTTATCCATATTACTCCCTAGTCTATTTTGGCATGGTTTTGACATAGCCTCAGTGCCATATATCCCTATTCCTACATTATATGTTCTAATTTAAAATTATCCCAAGGTATTTGAGAGTATAAAGCAGTTACTGTCCAAAAGTCTGCAAGTGTCTATGTATTGATATCTTTATCTACACATACATATTCTGGAGTTTAAAAAATGTCAAATTTATTTTGGGGTTCGGTAAAGGAGAAATTTTTCTGGGAATAATGCATGGACTGTTAAATATCAGCTTGAATCTCATTTTGGGGGCTTCAACTCTCTAAAAAGTCTGGCATGTGACTAAAGTGGATTAAGGCTAAAATTTTCCAGGGGCTTTATCTTGGATCAGTGAAGTAATTCTAATCACTTTCTATCATTATCAAAACCAGAATAGCTTATGCATCTCAAACTCTACTATCATTTAGTTAGAAGAATTGCTTATCATGGTTGAGAGGATAATTGCTGACCAGAATCCCTTGTTATCAAAACAAATTTAGAAGAAGAAAAAAACCCCTCTACATCTTGACTTCATTAGACTCTTGGTTCATCTTTTCAAATGGAAGACTGCCTACTGATTCATTCAACATTTCTTCCTCTCCACCTCAATGTTCTGCCCTCCCTTCTCCCTCTGTGGGGCACCCTCTTTCTCCTAAAGACAGAACAAATGCAATAGATTCAGATTGAGGATTTAAACAGGTTTGCATAAAAAATTCCCACAGTTTTCCTCTAGCCCATTTGAATGCCCAGTGGTATATCTGGATTACTAGAAAACACAGATAGTTTAATGCCTATCCCCTCCCCTCCTTCCTATTACCCAAATTCACCCCAAGCCTTTATTTTACAACTCAAGTTAAGACTATCAGCCAGGCCCTGGAAAGTTAGGATTATCTGTGATGTTCTCTGGCAGGTAAAATCCAAACAGGAATCGTATGCTTCATTTGTGAAATTCTCAGAGTCAGTAGGAAGGACTAGGATGTGAAAGTTTAGAATCTGTGTCTTTGTAGGAATTTAATCATTTCCATCAGAATCCTTGAGGAATTACAATAACAGTGATTCATTCATAATTCACACTTTCCATTATCTCCTTTCTACATTGAGTGTGGGGGGTAAAATTTATGGCTTCATTTACATTGTGTTCTATGAATAATAGAAGAAATACAGTAAAGACCTATGGAAATGGTCTTGTAGCAGATGCACTTTGGAGCACATCTGCATCACAATGCAGGGTCTGCCTAGACTGCAGCTGCAAGGGGGGGATGGTTTCCCATGGTCTTCATTGTACAGAGTCCTCCCAGCCCTCCCCTCCCCCCCATCCTTTGAACTTCAAAGCAGAATGATGAAACCTTAAATGAAGTTGTGCAGGTAGGGGATGAAATTTGAACTTCAGTTATCTAACACTGACAATTTCTTCAGTTAGGGGCACACAGAAGCACTTAGAGCAGAGGCAATTAGTTATCAAAAAAATGTTACAAATGCTCCATGACCTGGAAGAAATGAAATTCATTAGAGAATGAAACCTTTTAGAGCTCAACAGGGCCTTTAGATATCATCTAATCTGAATCCTTCAGTTTTCAAATAGAGAAACTGAGGTACAGAGCAGTTACTTCTCTCTCTATTAGCATCAGAACTAGAAGTAGGACTCAGGTCTCTGGACTCCCAGTCCTACAGGGCTTTTCCTCCTTGACCATGGTATCTGCTTCAAACCTTTGGATACTTTGGATTCCTAAAGCAAGCAAGACAGTGAATAGTAATCCTCTCACAGGAGGATTTGCCAACATGGAGCAAAGACATTTTCAAAGATTTTCTCCCTCCCTCCCTTTTAATTCTCCTCCCGAAAAAATAATCTTGCTCAATTGAAAATCTTCAATGAAAAACATTTTAAGTTTTGGAGAAAGAAATTTGTCATACTTCTGAGATTAAGTAAATCTCATTTTTCTTTCCCAAGGAATGACAATAAAGCTGATGAAAACCTTTTGATGCTTGAATTTTTCCCCTGGTGTCTAGTAGTAACCTGGTGCAATACTTTATTTGTACTTTATCTACAAAAGACTAGAAAACAACCTACATACATCAAAGAATGATCTGTTCTAAGTCTTAATAACTTGTCAGGGTTCAACTGTAGCACAACCTCAGAGATTTGTTTTTACTTGCAGTTTGCTAGGGCCTAGGAGGGCTAGGGTTCTAAAAACTACAATCACTAATCAATCCCTCCCAGGGGCAGACTCCTCCCTCCCCACCTCTATCTCTTTTTCTGCTGCTGTTAAGGAAAAAAAAAAACAATCACTGCTATTGTAGGGTAGTCTTTGGAAGACTCTCTCTTTCCTTAAGGAAGAATTGTGTAGCATGCTATGTCTCTAATTTTGTTAAAGCAACTCTGAGATGATATTGGTTTGGAAAGCACTTTGAAGATGAAAAGTACCATTGAAGGGCTAAATGACATTAGCAGGCATCACACATACAGATTCAGCAGTGCTATGATTCACCAGCACACATTCTCTGTGATCCAACATGTCTAATACATTTAGTCATGCACAATAAAAACCAAACAAAAGAATCAGCTTTCCCCTTCTTCATTCTCCCCACCCAATTCAAGTACTTGAGGAAGGCCCCTAGTTAGCAGTATCAGAAGCAAAAATCTTCATTTATTTTTCTTCCTCTGTACCATCCCAAAGCTAATTGTTCAAGAGAATGAATGGAAAGGCCATATTGCTACCAGGCTAAAAAACTAGCATTTCTCAAGGTCCCCATTGTTTACTTTCTGGCTCTAAGAGTTTGTGTCTTAGAAATGGAAAAGATAGCAAGTAAGTATTCAGCTAAACAACATGAAATTTAGCTTCGTGTCATTTTAGCTCAAATTCAATCTATTGTCCTTTTTCCAAAGTGCAAGCTCTAAGTTAAATCCAACCCACTACTTCAGATGTTCCTTGGTAATGGGAGTGGGAGGTAGAGGGAAGGGGAAGTGGTAATAAGTTCTTTGACTCATTTCCCAATGTCCTGTTCATTCAATCCACATTTCACTCAAAAAAAAGAGTTAACAGTAATGTCTTCTGCTAAGTACAGTGTCTTCTAATTTTAAGCTAGGAAATCAACAAGCATTTAGAATGAAGATTCGGTTTTTGATCCTGGCTTTCAAAAGACCATCCAGGATTCTAGGAACTTTGAAGTCTTCTATTTGCACCCCCTTCCAATCTCTCTGATTTCCTGTCTCATATTGGTTTGTTTTTCTGTCCTCTAGTTTTGGAAAGAGATTTTACACACTTGTTGTGATTTGTTTTGGGGTTCCATTCCATGTATTCAGACTCTCAAACCTGGCTTGAAAATTCCTTTCTATTCCAGTTCTTTCCTTAGAAGAACATGGTTGTAAGGTTGTAGTATTTCCTAGAATCTAAAAGGAAGCCTTTTTGGTGAAGGAGGGGAATGGTGGAATGGGAAAGCATTGTATCATCTCATGGAAAGAGCTGGATTTGTAGTCAAAAGAGCAGGATTCAAATTCTAGCTCTGTCACTTATTAGTTTTGTGACCCTGGCTGAATCTCTTTCTCTGGGCCCCAATTTCCTTTTCTGTAAATTTAGGGAGTTGGTTTTGTTTAGATGTGCTCAAAGGCTCCTCTCAACTCCAAATCCAATGCTACTTTTCTGGTGCAAGTATGCGGCACATGGCCTAATGACACTGTTTACTGATGTGTGCAGAATGCATTCCTTGTTGTTGTTTGTCCTTCATTCTCGAAGAGGACCATGATATCAGGATAATGGCATGCCTTGCACTAAATTGGATTTAAATGAGGGAGGGTTACCACTAACTTCACTTTCTCCTCCAGAGCCATCTGGGTACAGTGGCAAGATATACATCAAGATGAATGGAGATGACCCCGGATGTTTAAGGCAATTGGGATTAAATGACTTGCCCAGGGTCACACAGTGAGCAAGTGTCTGAGGTGAAATTTGAATTCAGGACCTCTTGACTCTAGGGCCAGTGCTCTATCCATTGAACTATTGAGCTGACCCAGAATGCATGGGTATTGCCAAAGGAGTCCATTTAACAATTCAACAGACATTAATTACCACTATGGTAGGTAATGTGGATACAAAGATATTAAACAGGTCCTGTTCACAAGGAGCTTACAGTTTAATGAGGGGCTTAGAGGACATGTGCATGCATAATTATGTGATAGGTACAAAGGAGGGATCTTGGCAAAGTGGTATGAGAAATTTGAGGAAGGAGAGATCACTTTCACTGGGGTTTGTAGAGGGTCCGGCCTTTGTGGGGTGATAGATTTTAAGCTGTCACTGGGAGAGAGAGAGAGATGGAGTGGGGAGAGTTCTACTTCTAACATTGGGATATGATCAAAGGGTAAAAAAGAGAAGAATGAGAACAGGGAACATAAAACACAGCAAGGGGAGTAAGAGGGAATAAGTCTGGACAAAATAGGCCAGAATTTGATTGCATATATCGAATGGCTTGATCATCGTAGCATAGCAATAAGTTTTGTTGGATACTACTTTGCAAGATGAATTGGAGAGGGGATAGACTGGAAGCTGGAAGATCAGTTAGTAAGCTGTGACCATAGTTTAATCAAAAGGGGATGAGGTGGGGGCAGCTAGGTGGCACAGTGGATAAAGTGCTGGCCCTGGATTCAGGAGGACCTGAGTTCAAATGTGGCCTCAGATGCTTGACTCACTTACTAGCTATGTGACCCAGGGCAAGTCACTTAACCCTCATTGCCCTGCAAAAAAAGGGGGGGGCGGGATGAGGGCCTGCTTCAAGGTGGTTGCAGCAGTAATGGCTGTGAGGGGCTGTGAGAGGTAATGTGCAGGTGGAAACAACCATTTCAATTAAAACAAACTTTTTAAGTGTTCACATCATGGCTAGGGGCTGTTGTTATATAGACTGTGGCACGCTGAAGGACCAAGTAAGTCAGCCATTCCTGTTACTGCTTTGTAGGGGTATTGTCTTCAGGTGGGAAAGGCTGAAGATAGAAGTGCTGAGGGCAAAAGGGAGAGTCCTTCGTGTTCCCAACACAAGTCTGTCTTTCTGATGGGCATTGGAAGGGCTTTGTCACAAGAATAAGCTAAATGTTTTCTGGTCCATAAGAGGCAGTACAGTGGAGTTCGTTGACACTTGGCCTGGAAGCTAGGAAGCTGTGAGCCTTTGGAACTCATAACCTCTCCATGCCCGAGACAAATCTTGAAAACTATAAGTTGCAGAAAAAGTGCCAACTTTTACTGGTAGAAGGAGCGTCTGCATCTGGGTGTTGTTTAGACCAATGAAACCACTGGTACAGTCCTTATCCCTATCCTCAAATATTTCATAGATAAAAGGGACTGGTACCATCAGACGAACTTCATCACAAGTTGTCCATTTCCTTTTGTACCCTGAAGATTGAACATAGGGTTTTGGGGTGTGTGTGCGCGCATTCGTTCTTTCATCATTGGTGAGATCATGGACTAGAAGATAGAAATATGGAATTAGAAATGATAGACATGAATTGACACATACATACTCATAAGGGCTTCTCGCTCATCACTTCGTACACTCTCAGCTCTCATTCGGCCTCAGAGTTGGCTGACCAGCCCCAGGGGAGAGAACACAGACTCTGGAGTCAGAGGACCTAGATTCAAATTTAGTTCAATTGAACAAACAATTATTAAGTACCTACCTTGTGCCAGGCATTGTGTTAATTAGCATCAGGGATTCAAAAAAGGGCAAAAGACAGTTCCTGCCCTTAAGGAGTTTACGATCTAATTTGAGAGACAATATGGAAATACACACACACACACACACACACACACACACACACACACATATATATACATACAAAGCAAGCTATATATAGGATAAATAAGAAATAATCAACAGAGGGAAGGCACTGGAATTAAGCGTGATTGGAGAAGGTTTCCTGTAGGAAATGGAAATTTATTTGGGACTTAAAGGAAGAATGGAGGAGGGAGAACATTCTAGGCATGGGGGACAGTCAGGGAGAATGCTGGAGCTGAGAGAGGGAGTGTCTTGTTCTTGGCCAGTGTTACTGGATCAAAGACTGGAAAGAGGAGGGGGCTAGGCTGTGAAGGTTATGGAGGCCTTTGAATGCCAAATAGAGCATTTTGCATTTGCTCCTGGAGGCAATAGGGGGCACTAGAATTTATTTTGTAGGGAGTGTATGTGACATTAAAATTGTGTTTTAGGAAAATAAAATCCTGTCTCTGACACTCATTATTGATATAACCTTGGTCTAAGTCATTTAACTCTTCTGGGCCTTAGTTTCCTGATCTGTAAATTGAAAAAGGTTGAATTAGATAATCTGTGAGGTTCATTCCAGTTCTAGACCTATGATTTCTATGCTAATTCAATGGAACACCATGGAAATGTGAGTTATTAACATTATTCATAATAATGATATCTAAAGAGCATTATTGGAAATTTTTAAGAGCCATTTAAATAATAAATTTATAATATAAGACTCACTTCAGTTAAATCCTTTAAACTTGCAGGAGGAACACACTTGCTGAAGATAAATTCACTGGCTAGTTGGGAATTAAATATTTATGTAGCTTCTGCCTACATGGGAGAAAATGCAATGATGAGCAAGCTAGAGTCAAATTGAGTGAGGGAGAGGTCCTTGTAGGATGGTTTTTTCTCTCCTCAGAGATCAAAATATTGCCCAAGGGGGGGGTCCTCTTTTGCATTTTTGTGGGTTTGGGGAGAATCCAAATTTCTAGTAATGTTATTGTCAGGCAATTTGGTCTCTTATGGATTTCCTGAGGCAAGATAAAGAAAATTCATGTTCACGAAACTATTTATTAGGCAAACTGACAATGGATGGACATGGAGGGCGTATCTGAAAAAACCTTTAGCAGTCACCTTTTTTTTAAAAGTGCTAATCAATATATGGTCCTTACCTATTGTTACATAAAAGGTATTCCTTGCTTTAAGTAAACAAAATATAAGAAAAAGATAAGGATTATAGAATGACTTAGAGGTGGAAAGGAACTGAGTTTAGTCCTTACCATTTAGTCCAATCTTTTTGTCTTATAGAAGAGTAAACCGAGGCCCAGGGAGCTTAAGTTTGTTTGAGGTCACACAGGCAGTAAATGAAAGAGGCAATGTCTGAACTCAGATCTTCTAATTCCAAAGGTAGCTTATGAATCAGATACAATCAACAGATAAACTAGAAATGGATTTTTCACATAATAGAATTATTCTTTGTTTTTTAAAAATCTTTTTAAAAAGCAGCTTTGTACAGTTGAATTATTGATAGAGAACATTGGTTCAGATCTTCCCTAGGCCACTCATTAGCCATGTAGCCATGGACAAGGCCCTCAAACTATTTGGGACTCAGTTTCTCATCTGTAAAGTCAAAGAGTTGGACTAGACAACCTCTAAGGTCCCTTTGGGGTCTAAACCAATGATTCTATGAAAAATAATTAAACAGGCAATTCTTTTGATACACTTTTTTTCAGTAGTTTTTCAATTGTGTCCCACCCTTTGTGACCCCATATGGGATTTTCTTGGAAAAGTTACAGGACCAGTTTTCCATTTCCTTCTCTAGCTCATTTTATAGAGAGGAGAAAACTGAGGAAAACAAGGGTTAAGTGATTTGTCCAGGGTCACATAACTAGTAGGTGTCTGAGGCTATATCTGAACTCTGGTCCTCCTGACTTCAGGTTTAGCACTTTATTCACTATGCCATCTAGCTGCTCCCTTGATGCACTTAATATGATTTAATTTTCTTTTTTTTTTAAATGTGCATATGTCATTTATTTTCTATTTTTTATTTGTGTGTATGTGTGTGTGTGTGTGTGTGAGGCAATTGGAGTTAAGTGACTTGCCCAGGGTCACACAGCTAGTAAGTGTTAAGTGTCTGAGGCCGGATTTAAACTCAGATCCTCCTGAATCCAGGGCTGGTGCTCTATCCACTGTGCCACCTAGCTGCCCCTGTCATTTATTATTATTATTATTATTTTTTTCTTAGTGAGGCAATTGGGGTTAAGTGACTTGCCCAGGGTCACACAGCTAGTGTTAAGTGTCTGAGGCCAAATTTGAACCCAGGTACTCCTGACTCCAGGGCCAGTGCTCTATCCACTGCGCCATCTAGCTGCTCCCCGCCCCCCCCCGTCATTTATTTTTAAAGTAATTTTTAAACTCATGAAATACAGTGTAAAAGTACAACAAAGATACTGTGACCATTTAGATTAGGGATAATCAGGTTATTTACAGGTGTGTATAAAAATATACAAACTGCAGATAAATGCAGAAACTACAAAATAATACGATATAATTTTCAAAAAAACACTTTGTTATTGTAGCTTTTCAGAAGATCTTTGTAAAATGATGCATACTCGCAATTCTTTAAGGAGAAAGGGGAGCCCACTCTCATTTTGTTACACTATTTCAGAATGAGACCATAAAGATGTAACAATAGGCTTCGCTGTTTGCTTTTAGGGCAAAATCACTGTAGATTAGTTCATCTTTGTAGCACCAAAGTATTGTTTAGGTCAAATACATCAGACATGGATGGCATCAGGGCCTCAACATTCAGGAGTACAGCCTAAATCATATTAAAATATAACTAGGAAATATTTAACAAAATTAATAAAAACATAATAAAACATAAATAACATAACATTTAAAAAGCTGTCATTCTGCCTACAGGGATTCTCATATATGCTTTAGAAGCCTCCATTTCTATTTGAGTTTGATACCAGTACTCTAGATGAAATCTGGCTTACTCTTGTGACAAAGAAAGGCATCTACTTCCACAAGGGTTTGTGTTGGGAAACAATAGGATTCCCCAGCCTAATCCCTTGTCTTTAGCTCTGATGAATGCCTCTGTAACCATCCACTGAATGGGCCTTTGGAGAATGTGTAGGTGGGATAGAGTGGAATGTGGAAAAGAGACAATTAGATGCAAGGAAAAACAAAATAATTCTTTCAGGAAAGTCTGAGACACTGCTTTTGTTTTTGCCACATCCTGCAACCATTACAGTTTAGATGATACTGTACCCTCTCTGAGACAAAGCCTCACTGAAATTGGCCTGGCCTGGTGGATTCCTGGAGCTCCTGAGTAAGGAGTTTGAGAATCTTTCATCAAGTGGCATACTGTTCAGAATGTTACTTTAATGGAGCATAATAACATGCCAACTGCAGCCTAGCTATACTTTCAACCAATTACCCACCCAAGCCAAAAACATTATACCATAAATAATTGTGTAATGCATTTTAATTAAAACCCAGTCCAATTTTCATATAATCCCTATTGGCATGCAGGTGATAGGGTCTACCAAAAGTTTCAAATTATTCCCTTTCCCCCTTCTAACAGTGAACTCCATCTATTTTGCTACTCTATCACATGTCAGATTAAATTCATTGCTTCTGCTTCTATAAAGCCCAGGCAAAGAGGAGGCCTTTGCAAAGCTTTTAGTGATGCAGGAGAAATTGTCTCCTTGGTTTCTCTAAGCAATTTCGTTCATTGCAGTTCTAATTACCAAGCTTCAAGAAAGGCATAATGGATCTAGAGAAGGTCCAGAAAAAAAGGGCAGCTAAATTGATCAGTGGGATGAAAGGAGCAGGAGGCCAACTAAAAAGATTGGGACTCAAGTCTAGAAAAAGAATCTGAGAAGTGATAAGATCAAAGTTTATAAAATCATGAAGGAAATGGAGAGGGCGAACCCAGACTTAGTTATGGAGAACATGATAACAGCAGGGCAACCCTCGAAGCATGAAAGATGTAAGTTTTAAACAAATAAAAGAAACTCCACTTTGCACAGAGGGCAGTAATAAGGATAAATAAGACATTTATTGTCATGCTTTAAGGTTTGCAAAGCATTTACAGGCATTAGATCATCTCAGTCTCAAATCAATCCTGTGAGGTAAGTGCTACAGCCATCTGCTCCATTTTACAGATGAAGAAACCGAAGATCAAAACAGTGAAGTCACTTGTTCATGGTTACACTGTTTCCTGTTAAGAGGAAGGATTTCCAGCCCTTCCTATGTCTAAGTCCAGCATTCAGTGCACTGTGCCTTCCTGCTTCTAACGGAGCTCATTATTTTCCCAAAGGAAGCAAAAACTTAAAAAAATTGAGGCAAATGTGTGTTTTAACTTGAGTGCTCTCTCCTCCATGAAGCCTTCTCTGACCTATACCCTAGCAGGGGAGGTTGATTGCTTCCTCCTTAGATTTCTCCTAACACTTCATCTAGATTTCTGCTTTGGAATTATCTCACACTTCCACACATTCTAGTCATTTGTTTACATGCCTTTTTCTCTTTAGATTACACACACTTTAAGAGCCTGTCTGCTTCTGCATGTCCCCCCAAAACCTACTATGCGCAAAGGGAAGGAGTTGGAATAAGTGTTTATCCAGTGCCTACTATGTGCCAGGCACTGTGCTAAGTGCTTTATAAATATTATCTCATTTGATTCTCACAATAACCCTGAAAGATAGGTGTTATCTGCTGTGCCATCTAGCTAGCTTCTTCTAATTGTTGAATTGAATTGGTCTGTTGAATGAGAGGACCTTACCTAGTTAGTTAGGGAAGTGGGGATGTTTGGGAACCTGTGAAATGTCAGGGAGGACAACTTGACCCTTCTACAGTAGGTCTCTTAATGCACCTGTCGGAAAGAGGATACTGAGCTGGATGGACCAGGGATTGGATCCAGTAAGACAGTTTTTATATTATTTTAGAACATAAAGCTTTTAGCTTCCTCAACCCACAGCCGATAAAACCCGTCTCTCATGTTTATTCAATTCTTTTTAATTCCTTATGGTGTGACAACTTGTTCTCCCTTCTGTCCTTGTGAAGGGGGTGAGAAACATGTGTATGTAGAATCCTCTACTTCCCTTTCCACAGTGTTGGGATGCAATCAAATGCTTGCAATGGGAACTGAATAGATGAGAGCAGGCTAAACAATTGAGGGAGTAGGGTGAAAAAAAAGAAAGGAAGAGGGGAGGAGAGAAGAGCAAAAGGGTGGAAATTGGGGAAGGATAAGAGAAAGGCAGGTCACCTGGTGAGCAAATATTTTGGATGAATTGGTGGACAGTAAGATCTCATCAGGAAAATTTTTCTAGCTTATTATCTAAGGAGAGAAAGACAAAGTTATAGAAGGAATGGATAGGATTCAAACTTACCAGCAGCTAAGCAGCTTCAAGAATGACAAGGCATACTAAAATAAGGTCAAAATGGGTACATGATTTACACAAAAAAGGATGATACCATAAGCAAATTAAGAGAGAATGGAACCATTTATCTGTCAGATTTACAGGCAAAGGAAGAATTTAGGAGCAAAGAAGATATAGAGAGTAAAACAAAATGTAAAATAGATAATTTTGATTATATAAAATTAAAAAGGTTTTGCACAAACAAAATTAATGTAACCAAGATTACAAGGGAAGCAGAAAACTGGGAAAGAATTTTTGAAACAAATATCTCTGATAAAGGCCTCTTTTCTCAATTATATAGAAAAGTGAGTCAAATTTATAAAAATACAAGTTATTCCCCAATTGATAAATGGTCAAAGGATATGAACAGACAATTTTCAGGCAAAGAAATCAAAGCTATCTATAATCATATGATCACTATTGATCATAGAAATTCAAATTAAAACAACCCTGCGGTATCATTTCACACCTATCAGATTGGCAAATATAACACAAACAGAAAATATTGGATGTTGAAAGAGATGTGGGAAAGCTGGGACACTAATCCACTGTTAGTGGAGTTATAAAAAGATCCAACCATTCTGGAGAACAATTTGGAACTATGGCCAAAGGGCTATAGAACTGTGCATACCATAGCTAGTTTTATATCTCAAAGACATCCCCCCAAAGAGCAAAAGACCTATTTGTACAAAACAATTTTAGCAGCTCTTTTTGTGGTGGCTAAAAATTGGAAATCAAAGGAATGCCCATCAATTAGGGAATGGCTAAACAAGCTATGGTATATGATGGTAATGGAATATTATTGTGCTATAAGAAATGACAAGCAGGATAATTTCAGAAAGGCCTGGAAAAACTTGTATAAACTTATGTATAGTGAAGTGAACAGTACCAAGAGAAAATTGTGCACAGAGATAGCAATATTGTTTGATGAAGAATTGTGAATGACAACTATTCTCAGCAATATCCAAGACAATTCCAAATCCAAGACACTTTCCAAAGAAAGAGCTGATTTTGATGGGACACAGACTTAAGCATACTATTTTTCACTTTCTTTCATTTTTTTTCTTTTATTCAAGTTTTCTTATACAAAGTGACTAATATGGTAATGTTTTACATAATTGTACATGTATAGCCCATATCTAATTATTTACTGCCTCAGGGAGGGGGAATGGGAGGGAGGGAAGGAGTTATAAAAAATGGAACCCAAAACTATAAGTAAAAATGTTTATTACTTAAAAAAAAAAGAATGACAATGTGGGGATCTAGTTGAAGGTATAAGGGAAGCAGCTGGATCCTGGCATGGTGCCCTCCCCCTAGCAGATGCTTAATAAATATTTGTTGAATGAATGGTTCTGGGAGAATTCTTGGGCATATGTAATGCCAATCTCCCTTCTGCTCCATTTAGAGCCACCCCCTCCTCCCAAACACACTTGGGCCTTGGAAACTCGTGCACATGCAGAGGTTGGGGGGTAAGGATATTCTAGTTCTTCATTCCACTCCTCAGAAATGCCTTTATTTATGTGAACCTCTGCTCTGGGCCAAAGAATTTGGTTTGTGCTGAAGCAGTGATGGTGACCAGGATACAGTTTTGAGGAAGAGCACCTCACATGTCATGGGAGTCCTGGAAATGCTAATGTCTCCCAGGCCTCAGCCTTTTCCTGATTCCCTTCTTCCAGACCATAACTATGATACCTTGAATATCTTATGATGAACAGGTCTAGAAGCTTGAGGTTGCCTAAACAAGGAAATAGAAATAGGTTCATGTGACTTTTTTTGTCCTGAACTATCTGGATAATTCTATTTTACTCCAATTTAGTCAAATCAGTGTTTATTAAGTACTTTCTATGTGCCAGCACTGTGCCTGTTTCTAGGGATACAAAGACAAAACATAAAAAAAAATACATCTTTTCCCCTCAAGGAGCTTACAATCTGTGACTCTGCCACTTTTTTTTGTATCTCTTTACAACTCTGCATGGACAGAACCCAAAGCTTTTAATGTGGAACCATTTAAAAAAAATTGGAAATACCTAATTTGAATTGAAAATACACGTTGAAGTGAAACTCAATGCAGAGCATGGCAGTAAAGAGCACATAGGCCTTAGAACAATGAGAACTGGGTTCTAGTCCCAGAGGTCCCTCGTTACCTCATAGTATGATCTTGGCACACCTCTGGCCTCAGTTTCCTTATCTGTAAGCCAAGAGCATTTGACAAAACCATTTCTAAGGCTCCTTTCATCTTTAAGATTCTATGAATAGTATTAAGTTCTTATGGGGAAAGACATCTGCATCTTCTTATCAGCCAAAAGCACTGTTTAGAAATGTTTCCCACATTTTCACCAGGGGGCACTCACTCCTTTCCCATTGAAAGTAATGGATGGAATTGCTTTGGAAACATTTGCCCAGCTGAAGCTACATCCTTATTGTCACCAAAGCGAGTTTGGAATTGGCTTGATCCCGAAACTCTTTCTGGCTAACAGTGTACTTAGACTGTGAGGCTGCCTCCTCAGTAAAAGCCTGTGTGGACTCAACCTTAATATTTCTCCTTCAGAAATAAGCAGAAGCCAGAGACCCTGGGAGAGTCTCTACCATACCTTCCACTTATAGGTATGTTTCTCAAAATACAACTCCAAACAGATTGAAAAAGGAGAAAAAATTCCTTATGTCACTGCTGCCTTGCTACTCATCATCATGATGGATAAATGGAGGCTTCTGGGAAAAACGTTCCCCGAGTATAAATTCTCCTGAACTGAAAGGCATTTTGTTTCGTATCATGTCATTCCTACCCAGCTATTAGATGTGAAAGCAACACACTCTTTGTCAAATAAACCCTGCAGACTGTTGATTAATGAACAATACAAACACTGGTGGCAAGGGACATGTGGAGCCTGGGGCTATGGGTCATTTTGTATTTAAAGAGCCATCTTGCCAGACTTTGTAAAAAATTTATCAAAATAATTTAGTTTTGGAGCTAAGAATCTCTAAAATAAAATTTGTTATTATTATTTTAGTATCACTAAAAGATATCAAAAATTTCCAAAATTTCCACATAGGAAACCCCCCCTCCAATCTCTGACTTCTATTTCTTTTACTTTTCTCAGCTGTGACCAAATCAATGAATCAATCAAGAAATACCAATAACTCACATTTCTGTGGTGGCTTTGAGATTGACAAAGAGCTTTCTTCAAAATAGCCTTGTCAAGAGGTGGCACACCAGCATTGTTATCCTCAATTTACAGAAGAGGGAACCTGTCTAGGATAACCAAGCTAATAAGTGGCTCAGTAGGGATTCGAACTAGAGGCTGCTGAACCCTAAGCTAAAAAGTCAAAAAACCAATGGCCTGATATTTATGAGATCTGTGTATTCTAGTTTTAACTTGGTGTAACGCTGGGTGAGTCTCTTTCCCCTCCTTGGACCTCAATTTCCTCATTTGTAAAATGAAGGGTTTGGATTAGATGATCTCTAAGGTTTACTTACAGCATTAGCATCATATTTCTTTGTTGTTGTGGTTGTTGTTCAGTCATTTTTCAGTTGTGTCCAACTCTTTGTGACCCCATTTGGGGTTTTCTTGGCAAAGACATTGCCATTTTCTTCTCCAGCTCATTTTACAGATGTGGAAACTGAGGCAAACTTTTCCAGGGTCACAGAGCTAATAATCTGAGGCCGGATTTAAACTAGTCTTCCTGACTCTAAGCCTGGTACTCTATCCACTGTGCCACCTAACTGCCCCATCCTATTACTATGTTTCACTGGTCTCTGTGACCCAGTGACAGTGGCTTCCAGAGCATTGGTCTTACTGTTCCTTAAACAAGATGCTTCATCTCTCAATTCTGGGTATTTTCACTGTCTATCCTCTGGGCCTGGAATGTTCTTCCTTATCAGGGTTTCTATGTCTTTCTTTAAGTCCCAGCTAAAATCCCATCTTCCCTCAATAAACCTTTCCCAATTCCCCCTTAATGCTAATAATGCCTTTGCTTTGTTGATTATTTCCAATTTATCTCGTATATAACTTGTTTGTACATAGCTGTTTGCACCTTGTCTCTCCCATTATGCTGTGAGCTTCTTTTAAACCTTTCTTTGTGTCTATCCCCACTTCTATGCATAGTGCTTGACATAGTAGGTTTTTAATAAATGCTCATTGATTGTTTGACCGAGAGCAAGAGAGAATTGGACTGGTTAATCCCTAAGATACTTTTCAGCTCTAAGTCTATGATCTTGATTCAGGGAACCAGTCTATGTAAATAGGATGGTATAGTAAAGTGATTAGACCTAGCATGGTATAATAAATAAAAGGTGAAACCTTGGAGTCAGGGAGGCCTGCATTCAAATCCTACCTCTGACTCACATTAACTGTGTTATCTTGGATTAAGACACTTAACCTCCCAATGTGCCAGGCTGTAAGTTGTAGATGAGTTGCTGATCTGTATTGGAGGAAGGTGTTTTCTAGGATAATGAAATAAAAGGTCTAGATCAAAAAGAAGAATAGAATGCTAATTTCATTAAACTTCATTTCATTAAATTTTATCCCCCCTCCAAGTTCATAATAATTTATTGCACTAAATAGCTATTTTGAATTCAGTTTAAATCTAGTTGCTAATTTTTAGTACATGTGAGAACCTGGATAAGTTACTTAACCTGTCTGAGCCTATTTCCTCTTCTGTAAAGTACAGATAATACCTCACTATATTATTGTGAGAATCCTATATAAGAAAAATGCTTTGTTAACCTCAAAGTGCTAATGTCAGCTATTAGCAATGCCAGCTGTTGATTGAATTCAACTAGTTTAATTTATTTTTTATTTATTCATGCCTTTTATTTTTGTATCACAGTCTTCTTTGAATATATCCACTCCCTCCCCTTTTGTGCCCTCCTTTGTAATAATTTTTTTTAAAGAAAAAAAAAGTTCAGTAAAATCAGCTAAGAGACCCAGAAAATCTGGATATATTTGCAACATTCCATATGCATAGTCTAGTATCTCTGCATGAAGAAAAGGTTGTACATTTTCTCAGTTCTTCGTTAGGGTCAAGCTTGGTTATCATATTTACAAAATCTTTGGTTTTATTTCGTTATTTCCCATTGATATTGTTATAGTTTTTGTGCACATTGTTTCTTAGTTCTTCTTACTTCATTCATTCTGCATCAGCATTATGCTTCCCTCTATCTCCAGTGCTTAATACAATGCTTGGCACACAGTAAGCACTTAATAAAAGCTTTTTGATTGATTGAATTCTCTCTATTCATTGTTTCTTATAGTGTGGTAATATTATATTACATTAATGTACCATAATTTGTTTAGTCATTCCCCACAAATCAATGGGTAACTTCTTTGTTGCCAGTTCTTGGGTACCATAGAAAATGCTGCAATGAATATTTTGTAAATATAAGACCTTTCTTTCTGTCTTTGTCCTCTTTGACAATCTGGTTTATTTAAAAAATAACAGGTTATATGTGGTGAGATATCCTGAAACTCTGTATATAATTACAGTAAGTATAGATTCAGAAGTTCCAAGACTATCCCTTATCTTCTGTCCTGAAAACGAGTGCTTCCTGAACATTGTAAGTGATGGGAACAGACTATTATTTCTTTGGTAATTCAGCAGAAAATTAAGTTTATTTTTACTGTTTTCTGTAAGATTCTGTGTCATACTAGTATCTCACTTCAAGTTTTCATTAGACGATAGGTTGTGACACTTCATTGAACAATTGAGAGACATGATGCTTAGGGAAGATTTTATCTTCCAGAGAAAAGAACAAATTAACTGATGTCATCAAGACTCTAAATGACATCAGTTCTATTTTGAAAATAAACCTTTATTTTTTTTTTGTTTTTGTTTTGTGCAAGGCAATGAGGGTTAAGTGACTTGCCCAGGGTCACACAGCTAGTAAGTGTCAAGTGTTTGAGGCCAGATTTGAACTCAGGTCCTGCTGAATCCAGGGCTGGTGCTTTATCCACTGTGCCAACTAGCCACCCCACATCAGTTCTATTTGAAAGGGTTATTATATTCAACTGATTCATTCTGTCATTAATTCATATTGTCTATGGTTCATATCCCATTATTCTTTGCTCAGAGATGCTTAACTTTCTTGCACTGATTGTGCAAGAATACACTTGGCTGTCATTATTTACTTGTCAATAGTGGTGAATCTTGGTCCTGTTTAACTTTTGTTGATAAAGAGAGAGCGGAACACTGGGCTAAAGCCAAGTAGTTGTTTTTTTTTTTAAAGAATATCTCTAATGGGATGTCCTGTTGCCAACTCAAACTCAACATGTCCACCTTAAGCTCATTATCTTTCCTGCTCAAACCGGTTCTTCCTTTCCTTTTTTCTGTCCCTTTTCCTGATAGTACTACATCTCTCTGTGTAGGCTCAAAGTCTTGGAGTCATCCTTGACTTATGGGCTTAGCCCAGTTGTTCTGCTATCCACAGCTTTGTCTACATCTGTCATCCACTCCCTGAATACTACCAACAACCCTAGAACTCTGTCTTATGCCGGAACAATAGTAATATATCCTCATTGGTCACCTTGCTTCCAGTCTCTCATTTTATCACTGCGCCTTTTAAAGACTGATCAAATAATTTTCCTGTTAAACAGATTTGACCATGTTATTCCCCCCCTTCACAAAAAACCCCCAAACTCTTTAACATCTTGTTACTGCATCTGGGACAAAATAAACTAAGCTTTCTGCATAATACAGCTCGAAATCAAAACTGGGTGTGTAAGCTCCTTAAGAGTAGGGATTGTTTCATTTTTGTATGTGTGTTTGTATACCCAACACCTATCAGAGTGCCTGGTACTTAATAGGCATTTAATGACTAGAAAATGTGCTGGATTCCAAGTCAAAGGACCTGAATTCTGCCATTTACTACCTGTGTAAACTTGGGCAAATTAGTTAACCTTTCTGGGTTTCATTTTCCCTAATTCACCCTGATCCCCTTTGTGGCCCATATATTCTAACCAAACTGGATGACCAGCCATGTTTTTGAGCTTAATACTCTATCTTCCTCCTCCTTGGATTCACACAGAAAATTCCACATTCCTGAAATTCACTCCCTCCTCATCTCTACTTTTCAGAGTCCTTCTTTCCCTTCAAGATCAGATACCACAGATTCTTTGTGAAGTCTTCCTTGATTCTCTTATCTGAAAGTGTTTCCTTTCTCCTCAAAATTTGCTAGAGCAGGTACTCCTGACTCCAGGGCTGGTGCTCTATCCACTGCGTCATCTAGCTGCCCCATGGGTATTATATTGATTGCCATTATGGAGCACTTGTTCAGGGTCAACAATTGCTCATCAATGCACAAATCATAGAATTTGGTATAATATCTGAACTCTAAGCTTCACACTATGTATACATAACATTCCATAATATTGTTCTTTTGTTTTCTTTTCTCTTTTTTTATTTTTTTCTTAAAATCAGAGATGGTATGATCCCTCATATGGGAGTTGATAGTACAAATGTTTTCAGTGAAAATGCTTGGCATTGAGAGAATGGTTTGACAGCAGTTTTCTATACTCCCTCTTATTCTTGCTATCTTAGAGCTCATGGAACTTAGAAAATTTTAGATCCTCAAAATGATCTTTGCTATCATCTAGTCCATCTCCCTCACTTTCAGTAAAGGAAAATGAGACCTGTGGAATAGGGAGAAATTACTGGTTTAAGGTAAGATTTTATGTTAATAAAATAGTACAGTCAGAACTAGAACCACAGGCCATACCATTGTCCTCTTTTCCTGATTAGGCATTGGCTAGGAGTTATCCAGAGTGAGTGTGTTTGTGGCAGCAATAAAAATACCAATACTCTGCATAACCCATGGGGAGAAGTCTTTGTAAACAAAATTAATGGTAATGGAAACCCGCAATGTTGGAAAGCAAGTGCATCTAGTTTGATGATTCTTGGAGAAAAGTAAGTAGCTTGAATAAAATTTTTTTTGATGTGCACTAGGCAAAAAAGAGCATACCATGGTGAAGAATCCATAATGAGTTTTGAATTTCATCCAGGTTTTCTACTTCCAGAAATGGCTTTTTCTCTAATTACTTTGGCTTGGAAATTAGATGAGATGAAAGACCTTTCTTATAGAGTTTCAAGTACATTGTAGCCTACCTTTAATGGTTCATGCTGTTGGACTTCTTCCTGAGGGAAAACTAGCTCATTTAGGAGGCCAGGTAGTGTAGTGGAAAGCATACTGGATATGTAGTTATCAGATTGGGTTTTAGTGCTGGGTCTTGACATTTACTGGATGGGTAACTGAAGGCTGATCACTTGGAATTTCTGAGTCTATTTCACTGGTAATACACTGCTTGATTCATAGGATTGTTATGAGAAGTAAAGGAGATAATGCATGTAAAGTATTAAATAAATGAGTCATAATTATTATTTTGGAAATTTTTAATAATTGGACTATGATGGCTAGAGTCTAAGATGGTCACACCTTACAGTAAGGTCTGCTATATAGGAAACAGTGATATAGTTAACTTATGGAATGTGACCTGTTATTTATCGACCAATCAACAAACATTTATTAAATATCAACTATGTGCCAGGGACCATGCTAGACACTGGGGATGTAAATAGAAAACAGAGACAGTTCCAGCCCTCAGAGAGATTACATTATCCTAGGGAAATACAAAGGAAATAAAAGAAAAGAACTACATATTTATTGAGCCAAAATATAAAATGTTAGTCTTGGGGAGGGGGATAGGTGTGGCAGGTGTTCCAACTTTTCAAACCACTAAAAAGGAAACTCAAGTTGGTCACATATAAGTAAAAAACCTACTGAATTGATTCCAGTTTCTCAGACTGCCTTCATCCAGAACAGTAGTAGTTTCTTACCTGTGGGCTGAGAACCCTTGCGGGGTGGGGGGTGGTGGATATAGGGTTAAGGGAATTATTGCAAGAGGTCAATAAATTCAAATGAGCACAAGGCAATGTAATTTTACAACTTTGTATCTTCTCATTCAATGGGTACCAAGAGCACCTCTACTATCACTTTGGAATTCTTGATATGTTTTGATATTTGAAAAAGATTATCATCCCTTAGTATAAAGAAGCTTTGAAGACATTAATTTTACAGCAGAATAGCTTATCCCCACTTAGAAAACTGTCAGACTGTTGCAAAATTCCATAGTACTCAAATATTGTTGATTGTTTTATTGAAGAAATATCATTTTTAAGGTAAAGTATACATAGTTAAGTTTTATGGGAGTGATAGTCTAAAACAAAGGTAATCCAGATGTAAAATCCTCTTTTGACCTCAGGAAATTAAAATTCTACCTGTTCTTCAAGACCCAACTAAAGAAGAAGCAGGTACTTGTCTTCCAAGTGATGTTGTGGATCCATGGGTGCTGTCAGGTGAGAGATAATTCAGTAAGGGTCAAAGGGAAGAAGAGAAGAGTAATAGTGGTTGATGACTCCCTGCTGAAGGTTATTGAAGGAGCCATTTGTTCACCAGATGACACCACTGGAGAGTTCTGCTGTCTTTCCAGGATACATATCCAAGTGTGAAAGAGAACAACATTTGTCAGATCAGATGACTACTACCTCTTTCTGGTGATTTATGTAGGGACAAACGATATTGTCAAAAGGAATCTAGAAAGCATTGGTAAAGATTATGAAGACTTGGGAAAGAAATCTTAGGTTATGGGGGATATTTTCATTGTTGCTTCCCATGGGATAGAAAGATTCAGAAGAGAGAGGCAGATTTGGGAAGTAAATAACTAGCTAAGAAGATGAAGTCTAAGAACAGGATTTGAATTTCTGGACCATAGTTTAAAATATAGTAAAGACAATCTTCTGGCCAGAGAGGGAGCATACCTGATGAGGACTAGTAAGAATACATTTGCCTAGAGTTGTACATATCTTTGCTAAAGATCTTTAAGTTGAAAAGGAAAGGAAAGGGAGAAAATTACACACACACATACACACACATATATACATAGATACACATTTATATTTATATACACCAAACTAGATGTAGTTGAGAGAGTAACTACAATTTAAGAAGAATAGCAGTTGAAACACCTAGAAAATCACAGGAAACAAACATTTAAGAAAGGAGCCAGCAATTAAAAAAATGTATGCCCTCAGATGCCTAGGCACAAATGTACCTAATTCAAATAGGCAAATCGGACCATATGGATATCACTGAGGTTTGGTTGGATGAGATCCATGCCTGGAATAGGCTCTGGAAGTGTAAATAGTATTCTAAAGAAATTGTATAGGGAAATGTGTGCAGAGTCATCATCATACATTCAGAAGATTAAAATCAAGTGAGGAAATCCAAGAACTATAGGAGTATTGGTGAAAGATCGTTTGGGGGGGCAGCTAGATGGCGCAGTGGTTAAAGCACCGGCCCTGGATTCAGGAGTACCTGCGTTCAAATCCAGCCTCAGACACTTGACACTTACTAGCTGTGTGACTCTGGGCAAGTCACTTAACCCCCATTGCCTAAAAAAAAAAAAAAGAAAGATCGTTTGGGTAAAGATCAATGGAGTTGAAAACAGGGACAGAGTGACTTGCTCAAGGTAACACGGGTAGTAAGACTAAGGGCTGGCATTTAAACTCATGCATATCGCCTCTTGTGTGATTATATATTGGCTTGTAGCTTTCTCTAATTATTTCTTGCTTATGTCTTGTCTACCCAGTAAGGCCATGAGCTTCTCAGCAATAAGAACAAGAAAAAGGAAAAGAAAAAAAAGTCTATGATTTAGAGGGTTTTAAAAAATCTTCTTTCCCACCTTGTCTCTAGCCTGTAGTGCAACTCAGCACTATTTTATTGAATGCCTACTGTTAGCCCACAGTAGTTTTCATATACCACAAGCACTTAACACATAATTGCTGATAATTTGTATTATGTAGGTAATTTAGACAAAGGCAAGCTTCTTTGCATGAATTTTCTGGTTAGTTATGTCAATGTAGTCCAGGCTTTTGAAAATATTTTCCCCTCTGGATGCAAGTGCTCTGAGAAAAGTATTTTAACACTATGTAAAATGCTTTTCTTGGTATCGTCTTCACAATCTAACAGTTTTCATCTCGAAAAATGCCAACCAACTACTTCTGTAGCACCAAAGACTAGAGACTACATCTTTTCAGCCTACCTTTGAATAACCTGAAATGGGAGCATGACTTTGATTGGGGCAATATAGCACACAAAAGCCAGACTCTTCAGGGCAGGTTTTGGATAACCATATCTAGCCAGAGTATTCCTCTGTGCATATGCCACATTGTACCTACTGGAGGACTTGCCTAGTGCTCATCAACATTATGGATGTAGATAATATCCATACTTGTAAGGAGCAGATTCATAAATACCCAACTGATTACATTTCATGAACTGATTCAATCTACTCAATTGATGCTTAAAAGCTAATTTACTTATCATTGATATGCTCTACTCCACCGACTGGGATTTCCACTAATGTATGTTTATTATTATATCTTTGGCTTATTCAAAGCACGAGAGAGACTGGTACAAAAGGCGCTGTCTTTTCTAGATTCTAGGCTGAGTTTTCCATTTTATGTGAAAGGGGTTATTTTTTATGCTGAAGAAATTCTGTAGTTTAAAAATATAATTCTCCCATTGTTGAGTTCCTGGCTGCTTTCCTTAGATCAGAGCCATATCTCTGAGTAACACATCATCAGAGTGACAGCTCTCTGGTGCTTTAGGAGCCTGACAGATCATTAGAGCATTACCAATGTAAGGATGTATTAGTGTAACACATCATCAGCATGTTATCACTCCAGTGATGTATTGCTTGGAATCATGGCATTGGCCTAAAGGAACCATCGAGTCTTTTACACTAAGAAACTAAAAGGTTCCGCTTTTTAAAAGAATGAATAAATAAATATGAATACTATCCTTTCACAAAGGGGTGAAGCTTTAATACATATATTTTTGAATGCTTGGGGCAAATTCTAGGAGTTGTCCTATCAGAACTCGCAATAAGACCATCAGACTGGATTGGGAGGAAATTTTCATTGGGAGTGAATTGATTCTCTATTGTCAAGGGAAAATCAGTATTTAGAGAAAAGAACTTTTTGAGTTTGACCTTTAGGAGAGAGTTTCCTTGAAGCTGTGCTTCATTTAGTTAAATTCATCAAGTATTTAGCATGTATTATGAATGAAAAACACTGTGCTAGGCAATAGGGGTTTAAAAACAAAAATGAAACAGTTCCTGCCCTCAAGAAGCTTACTAGCCTACCTTCTAATGAGGGGAGGGTACACCATGTATACCTGTGGTTCTAAATTTTATTTTATTTTATTTTGTTCATGGCACTGCATTTTTGCAACGAGAAATTGTGGCATGTTAAATCTTTGAGTTGGCAATACTATGCCATGGTTGGGAGATTTGAACACGTGCAGTTTCCCTTCAATAAGAGCACTTGTTTTTGTTGAGTTCTTTGTGAGCGCAAAGGTCTGAAATTAATATGCATATGTAATAGGCAAGTTTTGTTTATTCTGTGATTATTCTACTTATTCTACTACATATGCTGAATAGGTAAAATTTATATAATTTATAAATTTTATCTAACATAGTATCCAAAATTTTGTGGCACACTTAGTAAATCTTGTGGCATGCTGTTGGAGAACCACAGATGCACATAGATAAATCAATATATAAAGTAAATGAAAAGTCCATACAAGTATAGACAAAATAATTTTGGAAGGGATGGTATATTGGCAATTGGAATCAAGAAAGGCCTCCCATAGGGGGTGGATCTTGAGTTGAACCCTCAAGGAAGCAAGAAATTGTTAGAGGAGCAGGAGGAGGATGGAGAATCCATTCCAAGCATGGGGCATAGGCATAAAGGTGGGACAGGGAATGTTAATTGATAAATATTTACTAAGCACCTACATTATCCAGGATCCTCACCAACTGCCAACCAATTGCCATTCACAGGTCAGGCATGCCAGCCTAACTAAAGTAGCAGGGCACCCTGAGGGAGAGATGTGAGTCAGCCTCTGTCAGCCAAGTCAAACTGCCTCCACTACCTTGATCATCACCTCCCCTTAGACCCTGATGGAGACACCCTTAGGCCCTGAACCTAAGAGCCTCGGGAATAGCAGCAGTTCCCTTCCCTTAATCACCCCAAATTGCTTCTAGCTAAGCACCTGTAATCATCACTAAGGATTGGAGAGAAAGGATCCACCTTCCTCATCATTATCAGCAACAACTGTGGACCAACTGTCCCCATTGGGTAGATAAGCACCAGAGCCCTGGGAGTGGTAGCACCTCCAAGATTACCAGTGCTATTTCAACCCCCGGGTCTAAACATAGCATCATCTGGGGAATCAATTCTAGTGGAGAATGAGCCAATCATTCCCACTAATTGCTAAACAACTGCTATCCACAAGGCAAGGAAGTCAACCTAGCCGAAGCGGCAAGGTAACATGAGGGACAGACAGGAGGCAGCCTGTGCCAGGCAAGTTAAACTACTACCACCACCACCTTGACCACAATCTCCCTTCAGATCCTGAGGGAGACAGCCCAGGATCAGGAACCCAAGAGCCTTGGGCCTAACAATTATATTTTCATCATAGTTGGCCCACAGCCATCGCCTAGGGAAGCAAACCCTATGGAGATTCAGCCTGGTGCTGAATTCATTCAGCACTCATGCAGGTGCTCCAGACACACCTACTGAAGACTCAGAAAACAAAGTTCTTGCCACCAAAGTCCTCGGTACTATCAAATGGTTCAACCTCAGAAGAAGATATGGTTTTGGGGTAACTAGGTGGCACAGTGGATAAAGCACTGGTCCTGGATTCAAGAGGACCTGAGTTCAAATCTGGCCTCAGACACTTGACACTTACTAGCTGTGTGATCCTGGGCAAGTCACTTAACCCTCATTGCCCCACAAAAAAAGATATGGCTTTATTAGGTGAGGAGGGTGAGCATTCTGGGCATGGGGGACGCTCAGTGAAAAGGTACAGCTATAGGAGTCACTATGTCTGAAGAACAGTGTGAAAACCAGTTTGACTGGACCATGGAATGCATGGAGGGTAATGTGTAATAAGAAGGTTGGGGCCAGGTTATGAAGGACTTTAAAAGGCAAACAGAGGACTTTATATTTGATCCTAGAGTAGACACTGGACTGTGTGGAGCAGATCTGTGTTTCAGTAAAATCACTTTGGCAGCTGTGTAGAGGATGAGTTAAAATGTGGTATGTCTTGAGGCTGGGAGAAGGTTTTGTAATAGTCCAAGTGACAGGGCTATTTGGGAGGTTATAGGTCATTTTGAGGATGGAGAATACCTAATAAGATCATTTGGCTGAAATGGAGGGGACATGAAGGGGAGTCAAATTAAATAATATTGGAAGATAGGTAGGGACCAAACTATAGAGAGTTTGAAATACCAGACTGGGATTTTGTATGATATTCTAGAAACAATAATGAGCCACTGATGATTTTTGAGTAGGGAGTAAAGTGATCAGATGTGTGTTTTAGAAATATTATTTGTCAGCTTTATGGAGGATGGATGGTAAGGGGAGAAAATAGAATCAGGGAGACTACTGCAATAATCCACATAAAGGGGTGATTAGAGCTTGAACTAAGCTGTGTGAAGAAAGGAAGGAAATGAGCATTTATTAAGTGCTTATTATGTGCCTGCCAGACATGGTGCTAAGCACTTAACAAATACTTGATACTCACAGCAATCCTTGTAGGTGCTATTATTATCCCTATTTTACAATTTTGGAAGCTGGGGCAGACAGAGGTCAAGTGACTTGTCCAGGGTCACATAATTAGTTAGTGTCTGAGTCTGGCTTTCAATTCAGTTCTTCCTGATTTCAAGTCCAGTGCTCCATCCACTCTGCTACTTTGCTGTCAATTTTTTTCTAACACCACAAGACTTAATTAACATGAAAGTCAAATGCCTCATGCTCTTTAACATGACTCCTTGAGGACAAGGACAGTGCTTTGTATAGTAAAAGGGATAGTGGACAGAGCAATAGGCTTGCAGTCAGAAAGATCTGAGTTCACATCTTATCCCTCCTTGGTCAATTATTAACTATTTGAGCATAGGCAAGTCACTTAACCATTCTCTCCCACCTGCCAAATAAGGATAATAATATCTGTATTACCTACCTCAAAGGGTTATTGTGTACTTCAAGGGAACTATGTGTAGGGTACTTGGTGAACTTTAAAGTGCTATTAAATGTCAGTTATATTATGATTATTATTCCATATGACACCTAGCATAATGCCTTGCACATAATGGCATATATATATATATATATATATATATATATATATATATATATATATATATGTTAAAATGTTGAGTGACATAGTACATGATTCAGTCACATTAAAATCATTCCTATGGGTTAAATATTGTTTCTGGTTGGCCCTTGTTGAAATTTAACTGAGTTACCTGGGAATGTTGGCTTATTAATAGGGAGGAGCTTCTGAGGCAAATGGGAAAATAATGTAAGAAGAGAGAGGATTTAGATGAGTAGTGAGCTGTAAAATCTGGAATGTGTGTGTATTTGTGCATGTGTGTATGTATATGTATATGTGTATGTTTATGTGTATGTGTGTGTGTGTTGTACCTTGGGCCAGTGCCCTCTCTGACACTGGAAAGAATTATCTTTGTTCTGAGAATGATATATAATGGAAAAGAGGAAATCTATGAGGCAAACACTACAAGGCAGTGGCAGAAAGTTCCCAGAGGGGAGAGCCCAGAATGGATGTCTTGGAAATTTTGATTTCATGAGTAATGCAGAGAACAGAGAGGGACTAGATAATTATAGAGGTTACAAACCAGAGAATGAGGGCTTAGAGTAGGTAAAAAGAGAGGATAGATAATGAAGAGAGTGAAAGAAATCTTCTCTGGAAAAGAACAACAACAACAAAAAAAGGGATTTAAAAAAAAAAACCCGAATGAACAGGACTAGTTAAAGGGGAGGAGAAGAAAGGAGAATCTACTTGACTAGGAGGAAAAAAAAGAGGGGAAGAATTAAATAATTGGACAAAATAAGGAAATAAAAAGGAATTAATAATGAAATCAACAAAGGGGAAAAGGTAACAAATGTGAGTGGGAATTGGGATTGAGAACAAGAAAGCTAGTTGAAATAGGGACACCTTAAAAAATTAAGCTAAAATAAATGAAGAGATATAATGCTGTTTATAGTGGAAGAAGAAAAAAATCATAACCAAGAAAACCATTAGAGACAAATTGAAATACAAACCTAATGCTCCTAGCTTTAAATGTGAATGGATTAAACAATCCAATAAAATGAAAAAGAGTGACAGGATAAGAAAACAAAGTCTACTGTTTATAGGAAACACGTTTAAAAAACAAAGACATTACCACAATAAAACCTAGAGAATGGAAAAATTTACTATGTAACTAGTTGAAAACAATAAAATATTAATTGGAATTATGCTAACTGATACAACAAAAACAAACATTCAGAAAATAAAAAGGGATAAACAAAGAAACTACATTATGTTGAAAGAAACCACAGACAACACACAGACATCAATAACAAACTTATGCACACCAAATATCTTGGTATCCAAATTCATAAGGGAAACATTAACTGAGCTACAAGAAGACATAGACAATAATGCAATAGTGACAGAAAACTTCAATATCCCTCTCTCCGTTTTTGATAAATCTAATAGAAAGATAAACAAAAGGAAAAATGTATAATTAGACAAACTGCTAGAAAAACTAGTGCCAAAAGATTTATGGCATCTTCTAAATGGAACTTCAAAAGAATACACATGTACACCATATGGAACTTTTACAAAAATTGACTATTAATAAGGTACAGAGATATTTTAAACAAATGTAATTAGGCAGAAGTAGTAAATACATCCTTTACAGATCATAGCACAAAAAGTTATTGGCTCAGTGACCACCAACAAAAGACATAGACCCAAATGGAGATTTAACAGTGAAATTCTAAATAACGAGTGGATCAAAGAACAAATTATAGAAACAATAATTATGTGAAAGAAAATGATGATGAGACAACATATCAAAATTTCTGGGATTCAGTGTTCAGGGGGAAAACCACATTCATAAAAACATATATTAAAAAATAGAAAAATATTAGATTAATGAATTGAACATACATTTTAAAATCATAAAGCCATCAAATAAACAAGTCTAAAAATGAACACAAAAGAGGAAATATTAAAAATTAGAGAAATAAATAAATTGGAAACAAAACCCCATAGAAGTGATGAATAATAATGAAGGTTCATTCTTTAAAAAGAATGATAAAATTGATAAAACTTTAGCTAATCAGATTAAAAAGAAGAGAGCAGAAAATTAAATCAAAATAGCAAATGAGCAAGGTAAAATAACAGCAAACTCAGAAGAAATAAAATAATAATCAGAACAGAACATATGCATAGTTATATGCTAATAAAACTGAGAATACAAAAATAAGAGGAACATGTTAAAATATAAAATATTCAAAATATCAGAAAATTAGATAGAGATCTTACACACCCAATATCAGGAAAGGAAATAGTTCTAGCTGTAAAGGACCTACCAAAGAAAAAAATTCATGGTCCTGGATTTATAGGAAGATGGATTCACAGGAGAACTCTATCAAATTTTTGAAGATCAATCAGCACTCATATGTCACAAAGATGAAACAGAAGGAAAACTATAGGCCAACATAACTAATGAATACTAATTTTGAAAAAAAAATCTTGTCAAATATAGTTATTTGTCCAAGAAATTATTAATTATGACCAAGTAGGATTTATATAAGGGATTCAAGATGGTTCAACATTAATAAATTAATCAATATAATTAATCATATTAAAACCCTAAACATCCCAAACCACATGATTATCTCAATATATGTAGAAAATGCCTTTGAGAAAATACAATACCCATTTATGCTAAAAACTCCACAAAGTATAGGCATAGAGGGACCATTTTAATATCATAAAAAGCATGTATGTAAAACCAAAAGCAAGCATAATATACAAGAAGTATATACTAGAATTTCCCCCCAGTAAACAATGAAGTGAAGCAAGGATGCCCATTTCCCCCACTATCATTTGAAATGTTAGCAATAGCAGTAAGACAAGAGAAAGAAAATTAAAGGTATAAAGATGAGTAAAGAGATAAAATAATCCCTATTTGCTCATGATATGATGGCAAGCTTGAAAAATCCTAAGGAAACAGTAAAGATCCTAATTAAGGCAATTAATAGCATCAGCAACATGTTCCTTAAAGAAATAAACAACAACCTAAATATTTAAAGGAATATTCAGTGCTTATGGTTAGGCCATGCCAATATAATAAAAATGCCATGACTATCAAAGTTAATTTACACTTTCAATGCCATACCAATCAAATTATCAAGGGGATATTTTGTAGAACTTGATAGTATAATAACAAAAAACCCCAACCACAACAACAGCAAAAGATCTAGAATAGCAAGGGAAATGATGAAAAGAAGAAGGGATGAAGACTAGCACTTTCAGACCGCTTACTATATTATTAAGCAACAGTCATCAAAGCCATCTGGTATGGGTTAAAAAATAGGCAGATAGATCAGATGAAAAAGACTAGACTAGACAAAGGAGAATTAAAAACAATGGAACTTAACAATTCAGTTTTGATAAAGTGGAAAACATAAATTACTTAGGAAAAAGCTTATTATTTGATAAATACTGCTGAGTCAATTGGAAAGAAGTCTGGCAAAATTAGGCCTATACCAACACTTTATACCATATTCAACAATACATTCTAAATGAATACATGACTTTACAATGAAACATCATATTATTAAAAAATCAGAAGAAAAGCAGGCCATATACTCCTATGGCTAGGAGATGTCTTTTTTTTTTTAAATCATAAAAGTATTTTATTATTTTCTAGTTACATGTAGAGGTAGTTTTCAACATTTTTTTTTTTAGTGAGGCAATTGGGGTTAAGTGACTTGCCCAGGGTCACACAGCTAGTAATTGTTAAGTGTCTGAGGCCGGATTTGAACTCAGGTACTCCTGACTCCAGGGCAGGTGCTCTATCCACTGTGCCACCTAGATGCCCCTCAACATTTGTTTTTATAAGATTTCTAGTTTTAAAATTTTCACCCTCCCTTCCCTCCCTCCCCCCTCCCCAAGACAGCAATCAATCTGATATAGGTTATATATGTACAATCACATTAAACATATTTCTGCAATAGTCATGCTGTGAAAGAAGAATCAGAGCAAAAGGGAAAAAAAACTTGAAAAAAGAAAAACAAAAAAGAGTAGAAATAGTATGGTTCAAGCTACATCTAGATTCCACAGTTCTTTTTTTCTGTATTTGGAGAGCATTTTCCATCATGAGTTCTTTGGAACTATCTTGGACCATTGTATTGCTGAGAAGAATTAAGTCTATCACAGTTGATCAAAATACAATGTTGTTGATACTGTGTATAATGTTCTCCTGGTTCTGCTTATCTCACTCAGCATTGATTCATGTAAGTCCTTCCAGGTTTCTCTGAAATCTGCCTGCTCATCATTTCTTACAGAACAATAGTATTCCATTACATTCATATACTACAACTTGTTCAGCCATTCCCCAATTGATGGGCATTCCCTCAATTTCCAATTTCTTGCCACCACAAAAAGAGCAGCTAAAAATATTTTTGTAAATGTGGGTACTTTCCCCTTTTTTATGATCTCTTTGGGAAAAAGACCTAATAGTGGTATTGCTGGGTCAAAGGGTATGCATAGCTTTGTAGCCCTTTGGGCATAGTTCCAAATTGCTCTCCAGAATGGTTGGATCAGTTCACAACTCCACAAACAATGCTTTAGTGTTCCAATTTTCCACAGCTTCTCCAACATTTATTTTCCTTTTTTGTCAAATTAGCCAAACTGATAGGTGTGAGGTGGTACCTCAGAGTTCTTTTAATTTGTATTTCTCTAATTGGTAGTGATTTAGAGCATTTTTTTTTTTCATATGGCAATAGATAGCTTTGATTTCTTCATCAGAAAACTGCCTGTTCATATCATTTGACCATTTCTCAATTGGGGAATAACTGGGATTCTTATAAATTTGATTTAGTTCCCTATATATCTTAGAAATGAGGCCTTTATCAGAAAAACTGGCTATAAAAATTGCTTCCCAGCTTTCTGCCTCCCTTCTAATTTTGGATGCATTGCTTCTGTTTGTATAAAAACTTTTACATTTAATTTAATCAAAATCATCCATTTTGCATTTCATAATATTCTCTATCTCTTATTTTGTCATAAACTGTTCTAGGAGATGTATTCTTAGCCAAACAACATATAGAGGCAATTATAAAAGGGAAAATAGATAACTTTAATGATATGAAATGCAAAAGCATCTGCATAGACAAAATTAATATACCTAAAATAAGAAGGGAAGTGGTCAAGAGGGGGAAAACCTCTATTAAATTTCTCTGATAAGGGTTTGTTATTCAAGATAAATAAATAATTGAACAATTAGCTAAATAAATAAATAGATAAGTACGTATATATATATAATGTATATACATACATTTCTCCAATAGAAAAGTGGTCAAAGGATATGAATGAAGAATTCTCCAAAGAATTGCAAAGTACTCACAACCATATGAAAAAAATGCTCCACATTACTAACAATTGAGGAATGTAAATAAAAATGATCTTGAGCTTTTATCTCATCCATTAAACATTTGCAAAGATGACAAAAAATGGCAATTGTCAATGCTGAGGGGTCATAGAATGAAAGGAACACTGATACATGGTTGGTGAAACTGTGAAATGGTGTAACCATTTTGGAAAATAATTTAGAATTATGCAAATAAAGTGACTAAAATGACTGTATCCTTTGAATCAGAGACTCTATTACTGAGTTATATCCCAAGGAAGCCATAGATAAAAAGAAAATTCCATATACACCAACTTTTTTTTTTGGAGCAATGGGGGTTAAGTGTCTTGCTCAGGGTTACACAGCTAGTAAGTGTCAAGTGTCTGAGGCTGAACCTTAACTCAGGACCCCCTGAATACAGGGCCAGTGTGCTTCATCCACTGCACCACCTAGCTGTCCCCTACACCAAAATATTTGCCAACATTTTTTGTTATCCTTTGTTATCACAAGGAGTATTTACAAGTGCAGTAATATTCCATGACATTTATGCACCACAATTTATTTAGTCATTCCCCAATTTATGGGCAACTACAAACTCTCTATATTAGTTCATGTAGATCTTTCCATAATTCTCTGAACTTATCACATAAATAACTTCTTACAATATACCATACACCAAAATAAGGTAAGAATGGGTACATGATTTAGACATAAAAGGTGATGCCATAGACAAATTGGGAGAGGAAGGAATAGTTTATTTATTAGATCTATGGAGAGGGGATGAATTTATGACTAAAGATGAGATAGAGAACATTATGAAATGCAAAATGGATAATTTAAATCATATTAAATTAAAAAGGGTTTGTACAAAGAAAACCAACATAACAAAGATTAGAAGTAAAGCAGAAAGCTGAGAAATAATTTTTATAGCCAGTGTTTCTGAAAAAGGTCTCATTTCTCAAATGTATAGAGAAGTGAATCAAATTTATAAGAATACAAGTCATTCCCCAATTGAGAAATGGTCAAAGGACATAATGAACAGGCAGTTTTCAGATGAAGAAATTAAAGCTATCTATAGTTATATGGAAAAATGTTCTCAATCATTATTGATTAGAGAAATGCAAATTAAAAGAACTCTGAGGTACTACCTCACACCTATCAGTTTGGCTAATTTGACAAAAAAGGAAAATAAATGTTGGAGAAGCTGTGGAAAATTGGAACACTAAAGCATTGTTTGTGGAGTTGTGAACTGATCCAACCATTCTGGAGAACAATTTGGAACTATGTCCAAAAGGCTATCAAACTGTGCATACTCTTTGATCCAGCAATACCACTGCTGGGTCTGTATCCCAAAGAAATCACAAAAAAGGGAAAAGGACCCACATGCACAAAAATATTCATAGCAGTTCTTTTTGTAATGGCAAAGAATTGGAAATTAAGGGGATGCCCATCAACTGGGGAATTGCTGAATAAGTTGTGGTATATGAATGTAATGGAATACTATTGTGCTATAAAAAATGATGAGCAGGAAATTTTCAGAAAAACCTGGAAAGACTTACATGAACTGATTATGAGTAAAATAAGCAGAACCAGAAGAACATTGTACATGGTAACAGCAACACTGTGTGATGATCAACTATGATAGATTTAGCTCTTAGTAATACAATGATCCAAGACAATTCCAAAGGACTCATGATAGAAAATGCTCTCCACATCCAGAAAAAGAACTATGGAGTCTGAATGAATATTGAAGAATACTATTTTCACTTCATTTTATTTTCTTTCTTGTGTTTTTTTCCTTTTTGTTCTGATTCTTCTTTCACAGCATGACTAATGTGGACATTTGTTTAACGTGATTGTAATGTATAACATATCAGATTGCTTGCTGCCTTGGGGAGGGAGGAAGGAAAGGAGGGAGGGAGAAAAATTTGGGACTCAAAATCTTACAAAAATGAATGTTGAAAACTATCTTTATATGTAGTTGGGAAAAATACTCAATAAAAACTTATTTTTAAAATGTGGCATAGTAAAAAGAACACTTATCTGGACTCAGGAGATCTGAATTTGTATACTGGTTTATTTACTTGCTGTGTAGTTTGATCAAGGCACCGAATCTTTCAATGCCTCAGTTTCTTCATCTAAAATGATGATGATAATGCTTATTCTTCACCCATTTTTCAGGGTTGTTATTTGGAAACTTTTATATATAATAAAATTATGTAATTTATAAAATTTTTATTTATGTTATAAATGCATATTTATAAAACTATATATTTATATAGATATGCATCTATCTATCTATCTAATTTGATTGAGGAGGCCCAGATGAATCATATCTGAGTACTAAAAAAATTAGTACATATGATTGCTGGGCCACCATCAATTATTTCTGGAGGACCTTGAGAAATGTGAGAGGTAGTATAGGAGAAGGATAAATGTTTAGAATTTCAAAACAGGAAAAGAGTAGATTCTGTAAACTGTAGACTTCTAAGCCTGTCATAATTCCAGAAGGTATTGTTAAATGGAGGGTTAGTGAATGCTGAGAAAAGAAAATAGTGACCATGAGGACTTACGGCTTCATCCAGAATGGGCAATGCCAGACTAACTGAATTTCCTGGTTTATTTAATTGGTAGATAAGTGGAATTCTATAGACATAGTTTACCTAGATTTTAGCAAAGCGTTTGACCAAGTCTTTCATATTATCCTTGTAGATAAGATATGAGCAGGATGACATGACTCAAAGAATAATCATTCCTGGGTCAATGTCAACATGGTTGGAAGTCTCTAATATATATATTTAGCATCTTTATCAATTACTTGGATGAAGGCACATATGACATGCTTATTAAATCTACAGATGACACTTAACTGGGGGAATCAACTGGCATTAAATGACTAAGTCAGGATGCAAAAAGATCTCAACAGGCAAGAATGTTGGGCCAAATCTAATAAGAGGTTTAATAGGAACAAGTATAAAATCCTATACTTAGTTTCAAAAATCAATTCACAAATATAAGATGGGAAAACATGGCTAGACAAGTTTATCTCAAAAAGATCTTTGGTTTTTAAGTAGATTGTGAGTTCAATATGAGTCAAAGTGTGATAGTAATTCACTGGTAGCTAAAAAAGCCACCTTAGGCTGCACTAATAGAAACTTGGTGCCCAATATGAGATAGGGCTTAGTATTATTGTACCCTTCCCTGATCCTACATATGAATTTTGTGTTCAGTTTTGGGCACCTTAAGGTACCCCAAAAAGCACAATGGTACGATATAGGATGCATCAGAAGTGGGCAGCTAAGCTGTTGAAGGGCTTTCTCAGAGTAAAGAGTGTTCTGATACTTTGCTACTTTGATATAACTTCATTTACCCATCCTTCATAGTATAGTTAATTCTCAGTGAATGTGGAGTCTAAATGGATAATCATATAGTGGCAGGAATTTTCAAAAAGAATACTGGGAAATTGACGAGAGGGTGAGAGAGAAGATTCATGCTGGCGATGCCTCCTCTGACCTTGTCTTCCCATAGAATCATAGAATTTTACAGTTGGCAGGTCCTTCAGCAACTATCTTCCCTGAAGATGCCTCTGCCTTGTGGCCCTACCTACTGAATGGGAGGTCCTCCTTTCCACTTTTCAGCTGACTTTTATGTGTTGTCTTCCCTAGTAGAATGTAAGTATAATAACTTTTTATTTGCTTGCATTTGTATTCCCAGCACTTAGTACAATGCCTGGCACATAGCAAGTGCTTAATAAATACGCTATCTATCTACTCCAACACACATTAAAAAGAATCTTCATAGGGAGGCGCCATGGATAAAGCACCAGCCCTGGATTCAGGACAACCTCAGTTCAAATCTGGCCTCAGACACTTGACACATACTAACTGTGTGACCCTGGGCAAGTCACTTAACCCGAATTCCCCCCCCCCCCCACCCCAATCTTCATTACGACATCTCCAACAAGTAGTCACTCAACTTTTGCTTGAAAGCTCCCAGTGAGAGGTAACTCACTATCTCCTGAGGCAGATCATTTCACTTTTGGATAGCTTCAATTGTAGGGAAATTTTCTCTTTGTTTTTTTTGAGCATCAAGCTTACATTTTTCAGTCCTCTCAGGACAAATAGAACTAGATTAATCCCATTTCCAAATGACAGCCTTTCATATACTTGAATATTGCTATTGTGTCCCTCCTGAACCCTCTCTTCTCCAGGTTTAATACTTCCTAGTCCCTTCAATTGAAGCTTATATGGCATGGACTCAGGACCATTCACCATCCCAGTGGTTACCCATTCTCTGGTCACTGCAACTTATCAGTATCCTTTCTATGTTAATTGAACACCATCTTCTACATGTAGTCTGATCAGAAGATAATAAGGCTAGCACCTCTCTAATTCTGAATCCTCTATGCCTCTCCAGTTCTAGATTTCAAATTTCCAAACAGTTCCAGGTCCTATTAGCTTTTTTGACTGCCACATCGCAAACACTTGTTGATCCATTTTGGTTGCAGATTATTAAAACCCTGATATCTTTTCAGAAGAACAGGTGATTAGTCCTGCTGCCATCATTTTGTATTTATGAAGTCAATTTCTTGAACATAAGTATAAGATTATACATCCAATTTTTCTAGCTTGTCAAGATATTTTTGACCCCCTTCCTCTGTTATGCAGCATTTTAGCTATCCCTGCATGCATTTTGATAAACTTGCCTTCTCTGCCTTTATATGTCATTGGTAAAAATTTTGTTTGTTTTTCTTTTTTTTAGTGAGGCAATTGGGGTTAAGTGACTTGCCCAGGGTCACACAGCTAGTAAGTGTTAAGTGTCTGAGGCCGGATTTGAACTCAGGTACTCCTGACTCCAGGGCCGGTGCTCTATTCACTGCACCATCTAGCTGCCCTGGTAAAAATTTTAAAGAGCCTAGCGTCAATCATAGATTCCTAGTGTACTCAACTGGCGATAATCCTGTCAAGTCAATATTGAACCACTAATGACTACTCCTTAAGTCTAATCATTCAACCAGTTCTGATTTTATTTAATTCTTGTTGTTGTTGTTGTTGTTGTTGTTGCTGTTGTTGTTGTTGAGGCAGTTGGGGTTAAGTGATTTGCCCAGGGTCTTACAGCTAGTAAGTGTTAAGTGTCTGAGATCGGATTTGAACTCAGGTCCTCCTGACTCCAGGGCCGGTGCTTTATCCACTGTGCCACCTAGCTGTCCCTGATTTTATTTAATTCTATTATTTATCCTATGTCTTTTCATCTTTTCCATGATATATTATTGAGCACTGATAAAATATGGACAAACTATATCTTTTGGAATCTCCTAATTTACCACATTTAGTAATCCTATTAAAAAAATAAGGTTTATGTGACAGGACCTGTTCTTTTTAAATTTTTTTTTTTTGCAGGGCAATGGGGGTTAAGTGACTTGCCCAGGGTCACACAGCTAGTAAGTGTCAAGGTCTGAGGCCGAATTTGAACTCAAGTCCTCCGGAATCCAGGGCCAGTGCTTTATCCACTGTGCCACCTAGCTGCCCCCAGGACCTGTTCTTAATGAAGCCATGCTGGTTCTTTGTGATCATGACTTCCTTATCTATAGGTTCATTAACCATTTAAAAAATAAATCATTCTAATTTTTTTCAAGAATTCAAATTGAGGTTACCGACCTAGAGTTTCCAGATTCTCTTTCCTATTTAAAAAATTGGGGCAACATTTATCATTACCTATTGTGGTGCCCCTTCCTGTTTTCTATGATCTGTGAGGCATCATTGACAATGTTCAACAATCATATCCTCTGATTCTTTCAGTACATGTGAATGCAGAATGGCAAGGTGACTTGATTTCATCAAGGGCACTTAAAGAATCTCTTCTTATATGTCTGAACTTATTTTCTATATTGACTTCCCATTAGCCATTTTGTTCTGTTCTTTCCAGTCCCCAAACAATCAAGATAACAATAGTCCTGACTTCTCTCTGTTGTTATTCATGATCACATATTCCACCATCCCATTCATTATCATCCTATCACTAAACTTAGTTTACTAACTAAGCAGTTAGTATCACAGTTTGGGGTAGTACATTTACTCCCATCTGACCCAAGCAGTGGTATGAACCTTTATTTGATTCTCGTCTATCCCCCAATATAACAAAACAAACAAAGCAAAAACAAAACCAAACAAAACCAAACCCAAATGAACAACAAAACATTTATGTTTTCCTTACTTTTTTTCACCAGTATCAGTTCGTTTTGAGCATTAAGATTGCTGACTTGGTTATTTTTGTGTGTGTGTGTGTGTGGGACAATGAGGGTTAAGTGACTTGCTTAGGGTCACACAGCTAGTCAGTGTCAAGTGTTTGAGGCCAAATTCAGGTCCTCCTGAATCCAGGGCCAGTGCTTTATGCACTGTGCCACCTAGCTGCCCTGCTGACAAAGTTCTTAAAGATTCATGCTATGTGCTTTTGTATTCATTCACTATTACTTTCCCTAGCTTCATTTTTTTTTTTGTACATATACTTTTAAAATTAAGTTGGTTGGTTAGTTCCCTCTGCATCCACAATAGTTTCTTCAGACAGTTCCCATTTTTTTCTCCTTATTGAAATGGTTTCTTTGTGTAAGGTATAATACTAGTAGACTTGGTAGATTCCCAGTATCACTGTGACCAGTAATAGTCATCCTTTCCACCCTACCCTCTTTGTCTCTAGAGATGTAAGAAGCTACTTCCTATGATGTCAATTAGCTAGGTGTTGTTGTTGTTGTTGTTTTGAATTGTTGTTTGTTTTAGCCTCTGGTGATATTATGTCTCTCCTGGTCTTTGTGGTTCCCTCCCCTGTTGCCTTATGGAGTTTTTATTAGGAGTATAATCACAGTTGCTCACATTCCCATTTAGGAAAGTTCCTATCATTTAGGCAGACATTTGGCTCTACCTAGAATTAAATTTATATTTATCTCTAGCTATCTCCTAGCCTCTTTATAGTTGAAGCAAAATCCAGGTTACTGGAAATGTTTGAGAAAGGAAGAAAACAAGAGTATGCAATAGTCTGTTTATGATAGGTAATAGAAGTTGTATAAAGTTCCTTTTTTTTTTTTTTGGAAATTTTCCTCAAACATTGAAGAGGTGAGTAAAACTGGTGGCTTCAATCCAAGTCTTTTGTTCTGTAAAGCCAATAGCCTAGGAGATTGTCCCTTTCTCTGCATTATCTCAGCATTATTTTGTATTTCTCCTATTTCCTCCTGCCTCTGTGCTGCTGATTCTTTTTTGTTTGTTTTTTTGGTGGGGCAATAAGGGTTAAGTGACTTGCCCAAGGTCACACAGCTAGCTTCAAGTGTCTGAGGCTGGATTTGAACTCAGGACCTCCTCAATCCAGGGCCAGTGCTTTATCCACTATGCCATCTAGATGCCCCCTGTTGCTGATTCTTTTCGATGCAATTCTTTAACCGCTCCGTAGGGATGAGGAGGTTGGCCTCATTGCTGCTTCTCAGCTATTTCAGTCCCTTCCACTTTCTCTCAATTGAACACTCCCAAACTATGTTTTGTAGAACTCTGGGGATGACTCAGCTATGTCTTCTGGCTCAAAAATTGTGAGAGTCCCCAGTTCCTACTCAGGGTTGAGAGTGTAATGCTTGTGCCTGTGAATTACAAACCCCAGTAGCCCTATCAGTTCTCAAATACCTATAACATGCAGCTTCAGGATTTCATTTCTGAGTTTCTCATCTTTCCTCATCTGACTTTCTTGTAGAATTTCTGTCCATGAATTCCTGCCTATCCTTCCAAATCCTTTTAAATCTGTTCTCTTAAAATATAGGAAGCATGTCAGACTGTATCCAGTTTTCCCTTTCTCTTATTTCCCTATCACAAACTCTAGGAAGCAGTGTTCACTTCCCCTCAGGTTCACATCATTTCCACCCCAGCAGCCAGTTCCTGTCTGTTGGTGAGAATCTGATCCAGAACAGAATTATCCGCTTATCAGTTCTTTCAACTTTTGAAGGACTAAATTATCTTTAAGGCAAATCAAGAAATTGCTTGCTGTTCTACTTTTTTGACAGAGATAGAGTTCCAATAGATGTCTGTATAACTGAAATCCACCATCACTTCAATATCACACCTCTGGGCTATTTTTTCTTTCTTTAGAGGTTGTGAGTAGTAGAACATTCTTTCCATTTCTTCATGTATTGGTCTTTTCCCCCACTGCATTGATCTTCACCCAAATGTTCTATACCATGTCTCTCATATCTATTTCTTGGATTTTTTGGCATAAGTGTATTTTCTTGGTGAGGCAATTGGGGTTAAATGACTTGCCCAGGGTCACACAGCTAGTAAGTGTCAAGTGTGTGAAGCTGGATTTGAACTCAGGTCCTTTTGACTCCAGGGCTAGTGCTCTATCCACTGCACCACTTAGCTGCCCCAGTGTATTTTCTTAATATGTAGTACTGTCCCACCCCCCCTTCTTTCCGTTCCTGCTTCTTTTGAATTAGAAGCCATATTCAATTATGTGTCTTACCCTACCAAGTGCCTGTGATACATATCAGGTCAAATTTTCTTTCTTATTTAGGACCCCCAATTCATCATACTTATTGCCTAAACTTTGGGCATTTGTATATAGCCATTTGTGATCAAGGGTTTTATTACTGGTTCCTTTCTTGCAATTCGTCTCTTGTGAGCTTCTGAGTATCTCAACACCAATTTTTCCAATGTTATAGCTTCGCTTTGTCATATCGAGCTTGGTTTTGTACTTCCTTCATCCTTTGGAGATTAAAGGTTTTATTTTTTTTAAATTAGATTAGCAAGACCAGACATAATATATTATCAGTATCCTTATTCAATATACTCTGTACCTGGCCAGGACATTTCCATTTCCATATTAAGCAGTATACTTCCAAATATACAGATACCATGTCCTTACCCAGCTATTCACTCCCTAAATAAACTTTTCTACATCCCTTTCTTTCAATGGGAAGAAATTACTTGTGCCTAAAGGGTCTTCACATTCTTGCCCAAGACTTTATATTCGTTGACAATTATTTCCAGGTATCACCTGGCAGTATCATCAACCTCCCCCCCTCTTTGAATCACCAGAAGAGGGTGGTAGTCATCTATTTTCACAAGTCTTGGGAGGTTATCTGTTATATTCCAAATAGATGGCCCAGTAAATTAGCATTTAGGTTTTTAAATTAAATTTTCTTCTTATTGTGAATTTGGCAATCATCAACATATCCAAACATCTCTATGTACAAAGAACAAGAAAGAATATTTTGTAAGAAACTGTGAACTTCTGTTTCATATAATTTCTTTTTTAAAGAAATATACATATATATGTCCATATGCCTATTGAATTGAACAAGATTTTATCAGATCAACAGAGAGCTAGCTCAGATCTCATTAGCAGGGAGTTGCTAACCACTACTGCTTGTCTCTTCTCCTGACCTTTCTTGGGTGATCTCTCACCTGATAGGTTCTGTGAGTCTACATTGTCATTCCTTGGGGGGGGGGAGTGGGGGTGCGGACAAGCAGCTGCTTCTTCCTCAGAACATTTTACTTTCCCATCTTTGGAAACAGCCTGGGATTTGTTAAGAAACAAGAGCTAAGTGTTTGATGATCCTCTTTCCCTTATTTCTCTGTGTGATATTCTTGTATCCTCACCACATTGAAGACCTTCTTCCAGTTTTTAAAGGAATACTTCATTCTCCCTAAGATCCTGGAGTATGGAGAGACATTCTTTGAGAAATTTCATCTTAAGAGAGAGACTAACCCTAACTGCTTCTGATCTATAGATTATTTCCCTCTGCTTGTTGCTTGAAAGAATGGAGAAAAATTTGGAGCAACAACCTTGGGAATAAAAAGGGCTTTTAGAAATTTCAGGGAGGGCCAGACTCTCAGTTTTGATGTTCACTTGCTGTGTGACCAATGATACACTATTTCACCTTTCTAAATCCCAGTTTTTTGCTCCTTAAAAAAAAAGACCTTCATAGTGTTGTGGTGAGAAAAGTGTTTTGTAAATCTTAAAGCAGTAGTGAAATGTAATATATATATATACACATACACATACATATATATATACATATACACACACATACATACATATATACATACACATATACACACACACACACACACACACATATATATATATATATATATATATATATATATATATATATATATATAAGATATTTTATATAGTAGGAGCTACAAATTGCTACCTTTTTCTATCATCTGGGTGACCATACCGGGTAGAGCTTGTGTGTGTTCTCTCTCTTCCTTCCTAGTAGCAACCTTATGTAATTTCAAGAATATGACTCAGCTGCCACAAGGGAAGAGGCAGGATAGATAGACAGTCAGGAAGATAGAGTGGAGGGGAGTATTCCACTGAATTCTAACACCCAGGAGCAGGGGTACTGTGAATAAAGCCCTTGGTAGAGGGAGGCACTAAGCAATTAAAAAAAATTTTTTTTTGGTGGGGTTAAATGACTTGCCCAGGGTCACACAGCTAGTAAGTGTCAAGTCTCTGAGGCCAGATTTGAACTCAGGTCCTCCTGAATTGAGGGCCAGTGCTTTATCCAGTGCATCACCTAGCTGCCACTAAACAATTTTGACTCACAATAAACCTACATGAGATTTAAGAGAGAGATTCACATGAGCAAGGAAAGCAAAAGAAGTTCCCATATTTCCTCTCTGCCTGCTCCTTCCCTCAATGAATCTATATTATGAGGTCTGGGGCTGTTTTGGTCAAAAAGCTTAAGAATAATGGTAGTATAGGGTTGTTTATTTTTTCTTTAAAATTTAAATTTAAAAACTGTTTCAGGAACTTGTCCTGTATGGTCCATTTGAGAGATCCAGTCCTCTGCTAAAGGGGGGTAAGGGCCATCTGCTGAAGGTTGGAACAGAAGAAAACATCAATTCAGTGCAATAGCTGAGATGCAGAAAGCAGCAGCTGCAGAGGACCAGCAGCTGTGGTGGAGGACTGTAGAGAGGCATACCCATTGATGCCACCTTTTGGGAGCTAAAGAGAGCTGCAAGGGACAAGCAACATGGAACAGGTAGAGGAGATATAATAACGACTACTACAACAACAACAGTCATTTATAAAACTCTAAGATTTACAAAGCACTTTATGGATATTATCTAATTTGCTCAAATTCTGAGGGAACCGAATCAGAGAGGTTAAGTGACCTGCCCAGGTTCACACAAGTAGTAAGTATCCCAGGCTGCATCTGAAACTCTGGAGGGGGGCAGTGATGTAGGGGAACACATCCAGACCACTTCTAACTCAAGAAAGTCCTGTAAATCATGAAATCTCTACAGGTACCTGGGAGAGGGTTGGAGTGATAGTGGAGGAGGAATGTATTATATTCTGTAGACCCAAATATAAGTTTCTATTTGTTTACATATACCACGATTCATATTTTGAGTCTAGTGAGCTTATATGTTTATAAGGGGAACGGGTGACTACCCATGGGGGGAGAGGCAGATATAGAAGTTCCCAGATCCTATAGGAGGAGGTAATGAGCCAGAGAAGTGAGAGGCTCACAAAGTGTTCAGGGAGCCCTTCATTGTCAAGAGTTTCTGATCCAAGGATTGCAGATACAAGAACCAAGAGAGCAACAGAGAAAAGAGATATATTAAGTAAGATCCAGCCTAGCTCCATTCATATGTCAATGAGGCTTGAGATACTCCTGACTGTTTATACTTTTAAGACTTGTAACTTCATAAATCTATACTTTTGTTTTATATTTTAAAGCCTTGTCCGTTTCCTTATAGCTACTACAATAAAACCCATGGAAAACCTTAAAAGAGGGTGCGGGCTTGTTTGGGAGACCTCAGGGAAAGGAATTAAACCTGGTTCCTGGGGTGTGCTGGATTATGAGAATTTACACCTCAGGAATTGGCAATCACTACAAATTGTGACTTGATTTATTGTTTTTTTTGATTGTCTAGACTTGAGAAAGTGTTAATAATACAGATTAAATTAAAAATTTTGTGTGTACATTCCTCTTTACCCCAATACCCCAACCTCAGTGTAGTTGTTAAACATTTACCAGCTCACCTCTGTATTCCTCTATAGACCTTGCTAGAGCTCAGTAGGAGAGTAGTAGAAGGCTTAGGGAAATAAGTCATAACCTGATTAGATGCCTGAGGACAGTAGGCTAAATAATAATAATAACAATAACAACCAGAGCTTATATAGCTCTTTAAGATTTGCAAAGTGCTTTACATCCATTGGAGATAGCTACATGGCTCAGTGGATAAAGCACTAAGCCTGGAGTTAAGAAGACTTGAGTTCAAATCCAGCTGCAGACAATTACTAATTGTGTGACCTTGGGGAAGTCAAATCTCTGTTTGCCTTAATCCATGGGAGAAGGAAATGGCAAACAACTCTGCTATCTTTGCCAAAAAAACCCCCATCTGGGGTGACCAAGAGTCAGCAGGACTGAACAATTCACATCCATTAGCTCAAATGAGTCTCATAGTACCCCTGCCTGTATCTCTTTCTATTTGGGGAATGAGCAGGAGGAGAAAGTACTGTGGCATCAGAAGGGAGCAGGTTGACTAAACAAGCCACTGAGTTTGAGGGAGATATAAGTAAATGAAAAATGGGAAGCCAGCTTTGACCCAGAAATGTCATGGGAGAGGGAATGTAATACCTATAGGAGGTTTCCCTGCGGCACTTTGGAGAGTGCCCAAAGGGAATGATTCAGGACACTGAGGACTAAGACAAAGCTTCCCTTAGTTCACTCAATTTTGTTGGTCTTCACAGCTGGTCTGACTTACCGCTGTTCCTCTGGCCATGAGAGTGAGAGCCTGTTTGTTTTGATGACCCTGGGGGGATAGCTGGACATGATAGGAATTTTAGTCCCAGTGCACTGACTTCATACAATGTATGGCAGGGACTAATTTCAGTTTTTTCTTCATCTCTGATTTACAACACAGTGGCACTTGACTGTTATCTGCTTCATAGGGTGCTGTGGCCAAAAAAAAAATCATCCCTTTAGCAGCCAACTATCTGGTGATGAGTCTCTCCCTATTTAGCTGGGCTTATCCTCAGACAGCTGGGACTGTACTTGAAGTCTTTCCAGCTTGGGATAGGACAAGGCAGAACATACACTCTGCTGACAAATCCTTCAGGAACCCAGGGTCACCTTGAAATTATTTTGAGGTATCAGAAGAGGACTTACAGTATCCTAGAATCATAGATTTAGTTGGGGAAAGGGCTACTGGGGTCATTTTACAGATGAAGAAACTGAGGAAATGAGAGGTCAAGAGACTTGCCAGGGTTCATAGAGCTAGCCCTTATCGGAGTCAGATGCCAGCCCAGTTCTTCCTTCTGAAGGCATGTTTATATGGGCCAATTCAAGGAATTTGAACATAGCTGAGAGGAGGCAAGCACAGTACCTGGCACCTTGTGGGTGAGTAACATCATAATCATCATTATCAATGACAGCAAACATTTAAATATTGCCTATTATGTGGCAGGGACTGTGCTAAGCACTTTCCAAATCCTATCACATTTCATCCTTGTGACAACCCTGGGAGGTAGGTGTTATTATTTTCCTCATTTTACAGATGAGGAAACTGAGGCAAAAGGAGATTAAGTGACTTGCCTGGGTCACATATTAAGTGACTGAGGCCAGATTGAATTGGATTTGGAGAAGCACCAGTAGGAAACTAGGCCTCCCTCATCCCACTCCCAATCTGAGATAGGCAGAATGAACTGTCAAATGGTATGTATGACCTGCCAATTGTGACTTTCCAATGATTGTTAATATAATTAGGTGCTGCGGGCTTAAGTCCATCCTTTATGTCCTTGGATCCAATCATCACATTTTCACAGGGTTAACTACATGTTTTTAGGTATGTGGCCAACCTAGAAACATTACTTGGAAGGGAGACAAATTTTCAAAAAAATCTCTTAAAATCAACATCATCATCTCTGTGGATAATATAGCTATGAGAAGTTAGAGTTAATCTGAAGGATAGCAGTATCTACAGGTGAAGTTCATCTAATCCATCTCAGCCTTTCCAGTCAAAAGCCTTTAACTCCACACTTGACTTTTACCCACTGGATGAGGTCAGCTTCTCATTGTGATAGTCTTATGCAAGGATGGTATGTATGCTATAGATAAGCAGAGATGTAATGCAAAAATCACCTTCTTATTTTTTACCCCCACCTTCCTCATTCCTCCTTCAAAGTAAATTGCAAAGCACAGTTCTCTTCTGATCAAGTATTAAAATGTCACTGGAACACATAGTTCTGATCAACTTAATCCTGCAGCTTGGAGCAGAAGGCTGCATCAATATGTCAAACTTTGGATAATGGCAGAACCAGAATCTTTTTTGGGCCTCCATTTTTTTTAAGGAAAGCACATTCAGGTGGAATAAACATGTCACAGCCAGAGACAATATTATAAATTTTTATTTCAATGGGCTTTTAATTTCATGAGGGATATGGAAATGTAGCTTTGTCTACCTAGATTTTTTTCCCCTGGACTTCAGAAGTCCTATTTTCTTTGGCTGTCTGCCGGAGGGTACGGAGGGTCACTATTCCTCCTTGGTTCCCCCTTGGACTTTTTTTTTTTTGCAGTGGTTTTTGAGAACAATTTTATCTGACATGTTGCTGGTTGTTTTATGGCTTTAAGAAATATATTGGTTTATTCATCTGTTGCAACTATAATAATATTGCCATTGGAGTCCAGCTCAGTAATAAATCAGGCTGTTCCTTTCCACTCTATAAAAATAATTAAAATAAAAATCGGCTGTGCCAGTGAATTTGTACTACAAGCTGAATAGAATTGTGTGCTATAATTCTAGGCATTTTGGTTGACATGGCCCTGTATATCATCAGAATAAGAAACCAAAAGGTGAGATAATAAGACCTTATGTCGTGATGTGCAACTTAAACATTTTTCTTCAGGATGAAGTTGCCATCACCCATTGCCTATTAACTAGGAGGTAAAATTCTAATACTACATTGTATGGTAAATTAGAAATATATATATATACATACATACATACCCACACACATATACATACACACATATATTCTTCTATGCTGCTCTCTGTCTCTCCCTAGCTTCTTCCCCCACCTCCCTTTCTTCCTTCTATAGAATTCTTCTTCCATATTTCTTTTTCCTTTTCTGTCTCTCTCCTTATCTTGCCTTTTCTTGCTCTTTTTCTCTCTCCTTTTTCATGTTAAGAACCCCTCAGATATTGTGTTATATTTGTAAGGCTTCTTAAAAGAAGGATGTACTTGTGAAACCAGGCATCTTGCCTCCAACGTGATCCCCACATGTGAACCCAACCTGTAACACTTGGCTCATTGTTCTCTTCAGCCCCTTACCAGAATGAGCAACCTTGCTTGCTGATTTGGCTTGGACTAAGACCAAACTCATTGTAACTTATAAGCCAAGGCAAGGCTTGGATCTGCAGTCTCCAGTGGTAAGAAGTTGGCAGTTATTATTTTAGTAACTTTTTATAGATTGCATAGTACTTTTATACATTTGATCCTCATTTTGACAAGTAGGTAGGCAGGAATAGAATCATCATAAGCCCAGAGAATTTTAGATCTAGGAAGGGCCCTGAGGATCATGGAATCATGGAGTAGACTTGGAAGACACCCCAGAGGCCATCTTACCTGGATGAAACTCTTCCTTTATAATCTACCTGATGATGGCTCTAATTGTTAGAGAGTTTTTTCCTAAACCAAACCTAAATTTTTCTCTTAGCAACTTTGAACCTATTGTTCCCATTTCTACCCTCTGGGACAAAGCAGAACAAATATAATCCCTGTTCCACAGGACACCTATTCAAATACAGGAATCTAGTCCAACCCTCTAATTTTACATAGAAGAAAATGAGTCATAGAGAGGTTTAGTAAGTATCTTGTCCACAGATAGTGAATTGGGATCTGAATTGAGGTTCTCTGCCTGAAGTTTGTTGTTGCTGTTTAGTCCTTGTTTGGGCTTTTCTTGGAAATGATATTGTAAAATGGCTGAGAGAAGCCAGGAAGTTTCCTGAGCTCTCCCAAATTTCCTTCAGAAACAATATTAAATTAAGCCTCTAAATGGATTCTGGAGCTGCAGAGTGAAAGAATCTTCTGGCTTAAGATAACCTAGAAGTACTTCAGGAAAAGTCTGTATCACCTGGATAAAAGGTGAGCACAGCTCAGTGCAGAGGGTGTCTGGACAAGCCAGCAGAAGGCTCTTAGCCACAGCACAGATCAGCAGCTGAGGACCCTCAGTCCTAGCTCAGCAAGCTAGTGGCACAGCAAGTCAGCTGTGAGTTCCTCAATTTCAATGAAGAAGGCAACCTACCATTTGAGGTATCTGCTACACAACAGGCACAACTAGGCTGGGTCACACAAGTGCAGTGAATAAGTTGTCAGCCACTGAGAACTCAGAGCAGAAAAGCAGCCATCAGGTCCTTGGCCCCCAGCAAAAGAAGCTTGGTACAGTTCACCCTATATGCCAGGAGCAGAGCTCAACTTTAAAAGACATGAAATAAGGTAAAATATGATAAGAAACAGAAAGGAGCCCTCATCATAGAAAACTTTTATGGTGACAGGGAATACCAAAACACAAACTTGGAAGAGGACAACAATGTCAAAATGCCTACATTTGAAGAATCTAAGGGGAAGAGGAATTGCTCTCAAGACTAAAAATCCCTCTTGGAAAAGATCAAAAAGGATTTTACAAATCAAATAAGAGAGGTAGAAGAAGAATTGGGAGAAGAAATGAGAGTTATGCAAGAGAGAGTCAATAGTTTGGGAAAAGAAAATAACTCCTTAAAAATATAATTAGACAAATGAAAAAGGAGGTACAAAAGCTGACTGGGGAAAATAATTCCTTAAGAATCAGAATTGGGCAGATGGAAGCCAATGACTCAATGAGACATCAGAATGCAGTAAAGCAGAATCAAAAGAATGTAAAAGTAGAAGAAAATGTAAAATACCTCTTCATAAAAACAACAGACCTGGAAACTAGATCCAGGAGGGACAATTGGACTAGCTGAAGGTCATGATCAAAAAAACAGCCTGGAAAGCATATTTCACAGCATTATCAGAGATAATTGCCCTAATGTCTTAATACCAGAGGAAAAGAATAGCCATTGAAAGAATCCACTGATCTCCTCCTAAGAGAGACCCCCAAAATGAAAACTCCAAGGAATATTGTAGCCAAATTCAAGAATTATCAGGTGAAGGAGAAAATACTTCAAGCAGCCAGAAAGAAACAACTTAAACATCAAGGAGCAACAATCAGTGTTACATAGGACCTGGCAGCTTCAACATTAAAGGATTAGAGGGCTTGTAATAAGGGCAAAGGAACTTGATGACAACCAAGAATGTATTTACCCAGCAAAATTAAACATAACCTTTCAGGGAAAAAGATGGGCATTTAACAAAATAGGGGACTTTAAAACTTTCCTGATAAAAAGTCCAGAACTGAATAGAAAATTCAATCTTTAAATATAAAACTCAACAGAAGCATAAAAAAGTAAAATGGGGGGAAAAACAAAACATGTTATTCAATAAGGTTAAAATGTTTACATCCTGACACAAGAAGAAGATACTTGTAACTCTTGAGAACAGTATCTCTATTAAGGCAGATAGGAGTACATATTGACAGAGGGTATGAGTATAAGTTGATTTTGATGTGATGATATAAAAATAAACCTTAAGGGGTGACAAAAAGGATTATTCTGGGAGAAGAGGAGAGGGGAGGCAGAATGGGGTAAATCACATCACATGAAGAGGCACAAAAGACCTATTACAATGGAGAAAAAGAAGGTAGTGGTGATCATTATTTTAACTTTACTCTCATCTGATTTGGCTCAAAGAAGTAATAACATACATACTCAGTTGGGAATGGAAATTTATCTTACCCTATAGGAAGTAAAAGGGGAAAGGAAAGGGAGGTAGGGCTGATAGAAGTGAGGGTAGATTGAGGGAGATGGTGGTCAGAAGCAAAACACTGGTGAGAGGGGTCAGAGTGAAAGGAGAGAGAAAAATATAAACAAAGGGAAAAATAGGATGGAGGGAAATGCAAAGTTAGTCATCATAACCATGAATATGAATAGGATGAACTCTCTCATAAAGTGGAAGCAGATAGCAGAGTGGATTAAAAATCAGAATCCTACAATATGTTGTTTACAAGAAACACATTTGAAGTAGAGAGATACATACAGAGTAAAGGTAATGTATTATACTTCAGTTGAAGTAAAAAAATCACAAGTAGCAATCCTTATCTCAGACAAAGCAAAAGCAAAAAAAGACCTAATTAAAAGAGATAAGAAAGGAAACAACATCTTGCTAAAAGGTACCATAGACAATGAAGTGATATCAATCCTAAACATATATGTACCAAGAGGTATAGAATCCAAATTCTTAAAGAAGTGAGTTACAGGAAGAAATGGACAACAATACTATACTAGTGAGGGATTTCTACCTCCTACTCTTAGAACTAGATAAATCTAAGCACAAAATAAATAAGAAGTTAGGAAGGTGAATAGAATTCTAGAAAAATTAAATATGATAGATCTCTGGAGAAAACTGAATGGGGACATAAAGGAATATATCTTTTTCTCAATAGTATATGGCACCTACACAAAAACTGACCATGTATTAGGGCATAAAACCTCACAATCCAATGCAGAATGGCAGAAATAGTAAATGTATCATTTTTCAGATCATGTTGCAACAAAAATGATGTGTAATAAAGGGGCCATAGAAAGACCAAAAATGAATTGGAAACTAAATAATCTCATCCTAAAGAACGAGTGGGTCAAACAACAAATCATAGAAACAATCAATAATTTCATCAAAGAGAATGACAATAATGAGACAGAATACCAAAAGTTATAGGATGTAGCCAAAGTAGTTCTTAAGGGAAATTTTATATCTCTAAATGCCTACATGAATAAAACAGAAAGATGATATCAATGAAGTGGGCATGCAACTAAAAAAGCCAGAAGAACAAATTAAAAATTCCCAATTAAATACCAAATTAGAAATTCTGAAAATCAAAGGAGAGATTAAAAAATTAAAAGTAAGACAACTATAGAATTAATAAATAAAACTAGGAGCTAGTTTTATTAAAAAAAGCAATACAATAGATAAATCTTTGGTTAATTTGATTAAAAAAAAGAAAGAAGAAAACCAAATTACCAGTATCAGGAATGAAAAGGGTGAATTCACCAGCAATGAAGAGAAAATTAAAGCAATAATTAAGAGCTATTTCGTCCAACTATGTGCCAATAAATTAGATGATCTAAATGAAATGGATGAATATTTACAAAAATATAAAAAGCAATCAGGTATGGGTTACACATGTGCAATTATATAAAATATTACCATATTAGTTGCTTTGTACAAGAAAACTTAAAAAAAAGAAAAAAAATGAAAGTGAAAAATAGCATGATTCAGTCTATGTTCAATTAATATCAGTTCTTTGGAGGTGGATAGTATGCTTCATCAATAGTCCTTTGGGATGGTCTTTGATGGTTGTATTGTTGAAAATAGTTAAGTCATTCATAGTTCTTCATCAAACAATATTGCTGTCTCTGTGCACAATGTTCTTTTGGTTCTGCCCACTTTACTATATGTTAGTTCATACAAGTCTTTCAGGCCTTTCTGAAGTCATCCTGCTTTTCATTTCTTATAGCAAAATAATATTCCATCACCATTGTATATTGCAGCTTGTTCAGCCATTACCCAATTGATGGGCATTCCTTTGATTTACAATTCTTAGAGACCACAAAAAGAGCTGATATAAATGTTTTTGTACAAATAGGTTTTTTTCTCTTTTTGGGCATGTCTTTGGAATATAAACCTAGCAGTGGTATTGTTGGATCAAAGGGTATGCGCAGTTCTGTGCCGTAAGAAATGATGAGCAGGCAGATTTCAGAAAAACCTGGCAAGACTTAAATGAATTGATGCTGAGTGAAAAGAGCAGAACCAAGAGAACGTGATAGAGAGTAACAACAACATTGTGTGAGATGATCAACCATGATAGACTTAGCTCTTCTTAAGCATTACAGTGATCCAAGACAATGCCAAAAGATTCATGATGGGAAATGCTCTCCATATCTAGAAAAAGAACTATGGAGTCTGAATGCAGATTGAAGCATACCATTTTCACTTTGTTGTTGTTGTTGTTTTATTTCTTCTTTCTTGTGTTTTTTCCTTTCATTCTGATTCTTCTCTCACTACATGACTAATGTGAAAATGTATTTAACATGACTGTAATGAATAACCTACATAAGATTACTTGCTGGCTTTGGGAAGGGGAGGGAAAGGAAGTAGGGAAAAAAATTTGGAACTCAAAATCTTACAAAAATGAATGCTGAAAACTATCTTTACATGTAATTGGAAAAATAAAATAAAATACTATTAAAAAATAAAATGGAAAGATACTGGAGTGGTTTGACATTTCCTTCTCATCTTTACAGATGAGGAAACTGAGGTAAACAGGGTTAAGTGACTTGCCCAGGGTTACCCAGTTAGTATATAAGACTGAATTTGACCTCACATCTTCCTGACTCCAGACCCAAGGCTCTAGCCACTGTACCACCTAGTTACCCACTCTCCATCTGAGGACCTTGACTCAAATTCTACCTTTGCCACTAATGACCTCTGTGGCCCTGGGCAAATTGTCTAATCCCCCTGGGTCTCAGTTTTCTCACCTGTAAAACAAGAGGGTCAGATTAGGTGATCTCTAAATCTATAATTCAGTGATTCCAAATCCTAGGCCCTTCCTACCCTATTCTATATTACCTCTTCAATACTTCTGAGGTATAAATATTCACATTGAAAATTTAATCTATTTCCAGCACATCCCTACCCAAGGCCACACAGTTAGTGATAGTTAGGATTAGAACCCAGGTTTTCTTATTCCCAGCTTGCCACTGTTTCTACCCACCACACTGACTCACCAGTGCTATCATCATGTGTAAAACTAGTTTCATCCCTAGGATATACGAGGTGGTTTATAGAACCTGCCAGAGATAAAGTTCTTCCCTCTTCCTTTACTCTTGAGGTAACGCACCATGATGCAATTCATTGCCCAGGGTTATATTAGTCATATCATGTTTTGTTGTGCTGACAGTAATGAGTAGTAACTGATACAAACCAGCCTGCTGGGTCACTGATGAGGTGGCTTCCGATGTGCTTTTGAAAAACAGTTCTTAATTACCTTTTGTGTGTGGAATACCATATGCTGTAATCATGTTAGCTAAAAATCTTCTTTGGGTTACTATGCCACGGTTGTTTTTCTCCTAAGTGTCTCTGGTTTATTTCTTTTGTGTGAATCAGAGACAGAACTTGATTAAGCTGCTATTTTATATAACTTATTTTTGTTAACTGGATGACTGCTTCTTTCCCCCTGTTCCATTTTGAATAAATTAATCTCCTTTTTTCTCACATTTCCTTTGATCAATGTACCATACTCCATTCTTCCGCTTGCCTAGCATTGGGTTTATAAGAGCCCTTCACCCTTGCTGGTATTGGCTTTAAGAACCTGAGGCACTATAGTATAATGAAAAGAACCCTGACTCTGGAGTCAGAGGACTTGGTTTCAAATCTTGCCTCTGATATTTATTAGCTGTACAACCTTAGACAAGTTACCTAAACTCTCTGGGCCTCAGGTTCTCATCTGCGAAAGAAGGAGCTTGGATTAAATGACCTCTGAGGGTCATTCTAGCTCCGCATCTAGTATCTTATGAAGTAGGATGATAAAACTTATAAAAAATAAAGTGAATCTTAATTCTTTTGCTTTACCGTCTAGCTGCCAAGTAATTGACATGGGTACCATACATTATATACTACTGGGGACCCTTTAGAGAAGGGCGAGTGGATAGAACGCCAGCCCTGGAGTCAGGAGGACCTGAGTTAAAATCTACCCTCAGACACTTATTAGCTATGTGACTAGTAAGTGTCTGAGGCCAGATTTGAACACGGGAAGATGAGTTTTCTTGATTCCAGGCCCAGCACTCTATCCACTGTGCCGCCCAGCTCCCCAACTATTATTGGCACTCCCTAAATCACCAGTCCTTTTGTGAGTGTCCAATAAGAGTGGGACCTTGGTCTTGACACATATCCAAAACATATAGTTGTTTATACTATATAAATATGCACATATATACATATACATACATATATGTATGTATATATACACATATATACATACACACACACACACACACACACACACACACACACATATATATATGGAGAGAGAGAGAGAGAGAGAGAGAGAGAGAGAGAGAGAGAGAGAGAGAGAGAGAGAGAGAGAGAGGTAGTTGTTTTCTGGCTCCTATTTGCCTTGGTGATTTTAAATATGCTGACTAAACACAGGCTGAGAGCCTAGGCCAAATGGCCACCTCCCTCCCAAATACAAAAGTAATAGCAAAACTAAAAAAACTAACTAAAATGATTTAAAAAAAGATTAAATGTATCCTCCTTTTTGTCTCTCAGAAGACAGCATGTGAGATTACTGGAGAGTCAAATGTCTCTGCTATGGCCAGTGCCTTCTACCCCCAAGTGGCTAAATGGTACTCCAAACTTACAGTATTACTCTAGGGTCTCTGCTTCCCCCAAAGAGAATTTGTAGAAAACCATATGATTATTGCAAAGCCTCTTAATGATCTCATGAGTATATGGCTGAGAAGTACCAAACGCAGAAGAGCAAAGAGGGGCAATCTGGCCCAAAACCTCTGGCACCATCCAGAGACTGTTGGGACATGAGAAATAAACAGACCTTTTAGGATTTTGTTAACCATCTCACATAAATACCACTATTGGCTTTTGTAGATCCAAGCAAACCTTTGGATGTACCAGCATAGAGGGCTTTAGAACAGTTTTGTACTAGGAGACTGCTACCCACCTGCTATACTTGCCAGTGTATGACTCTCTGCAGTGTTATCCAGCCCACAAATTTGAATTCTTAGCTTTAAAGTGGGCTATTACTGATAAGTTCTAAGACCATGTGTTTGGAGCTTGGTTTTAGGTTTGGACAGGCAACAATCCACTCATATTTTGTCCAGTGCTGGGTTGAAAACTGATAGCCAATGATGGGTAGTGGCTCTGGCCAGCTATGATTTCAGCATACATTTTTGGATAAGAAGACTAATGTGGATACATATGTCTTATCTCTTAGACTTTGACATCACAGACCTTGATGATCCCAAGATGATTTGGGTGCTAATGAGAAAGCAGAATTGAAAGTTATGGACTGGGGCAGCTAGGTGGCGCAGTGGATAAAGCACCAGCCCTGGATTCAGGAGTACCTGAGTTCAAATCCGGCGTCAGACACTTAACACTTACTAGCTGTGTGACCCTGGGCAAGTCACTTAACCCCAATTGCCTTACCAAAAAAACCAAAAAAAACAAAAACGAAAGTTATGGACTTCCCTGCCAAGAGTGTATATTATTTGACATAAATATTGCAATGTGAAATTATTTCTCTCTTATTTGATTGTTTTGGGATGATTTTCAGTGAAAGTAAGAGCAGGATGAAGATCAATGAGAAGTGTGTGATATGAGTCAAGAAAAGGGGGATGGTGACCCTTAGGGACCAAATTTTCACTCTGCTGAGGGTACTCTGACATTAAGATAGTGGTAAAAGTTGGGTCTATGTAACTGAGTCTGGTATTGGACCATAACTGATTGAAAACACATGATACATAAGGGCAATTAGTGGTATCCAAAGCTATCACAATGCCATGAAACCATTCCATGATGATTTTGAACAATTGGGCCAAAAGAGAATTCTGGAGCTGGCATGGTACCAAGGTATATATCTAAAACTCACACTTTCCTTCTTGTTGTTCCTCACACAAGATGTTCCATCTCCTTTTTTCTGTGCTTTTACACTTATTGTCTTTTATGCCCAGAATACACTCCCTTTTCACATCTGCCCCTTGAAATATTTGGTTTCCTTCAGGACTAAGTCCATGCCACATGCTACAAGAGGCTTTTCTTGGTTCTATCAGCTACTAGTGCATCCCCACCTCCAACCCCTGAAGTGAACTGTAAGCTGTTTTGTATTTTGCATATGTTTATATACATGCATGTTATCTCTCCCATTAGAATGTAAGTTACCTGAGGTCAAGGACTGTCTTGCCTATGTCTGCTGATATCTGGTGAGGGAACTGTTTGGTGTGTTCAGAAGAACTTTTGATGCTTAATCTTTAATGCTTACCTGGAAAGCAAATCATTATCTGAAGTAGTATTAATATTTGTTTAATTAGTAAGATTTGTGAGCACTGTAAAAGTGACAATTTTTACAAATCCCCCCCCCCAAAAAAAAGCAAACCATTGGAGCTAGGATGCTTATATTTTTTAATTTTTGGAAGGTGATAGAAAGAGAACATAATAACTTAAAACTGATGCCTAAAACTAATTCACCTGTATACATCTAGGACTGTCCAGCCAGAATACTCCTTCTTCTTCCTCCTTCTTCCTCCTCCTTCTTCCTCCTCCTTCTTCCTCCTCCTTCTTCCTCCTCCTTCCTTCCTCCTCCTTCTTCCTCCTCCTTCCTTCCTCCTCCTTTCTTCCTCCTCCTTTCTTCCTCCTCCTTTCTTCCTCCTCCTTTCTTCCTCCTCCTTTCTTCCTCCTCCTTTCTTCCTCCTCCTTTCTTCCTCCTCCTTTCTTCTTCCTTCTTCCTTCTTCTTCTTCTTCGGCAATGAAGGTTAAGTGACTTGTCCAAGGTCACATAGCTAGTATGTGTCAAGTGTCTGAGGCCAGATTTGAATCCAGGTCCTCCTGAATCCAGGGCCAGTGCTTTATCCACGTCTCCACCTAGCTGCCCCCAGAATACTTTTATAATAGCCAAATTGTGGGAAGAGTATTCCTTGGCTTTCTTTCTAGGATCCATTCTGATCAAGGTTGAGATTTTGAGAACAAGTTCATTAAGGAGGTACTAATCCTCACACCTAGTCAAGAAAGTCCAGAACTATACATTACCACCTTCAAGGAGATCTGAAACCAGGGTTTCCATTTCACACTACTAAACATGCTAGTCAGCGTATAGTCTTTTTTTTTTTGAATAGAATTTTATTTTCCAAAATATATGTAAAAACAAAATTTTAACATCAGTTTAAAAAAAAACTTTGTGTTCCAACTTCTCTTCCCCCCTCCATTCGCATCCCCCACCCACAAGAACTCAAGCAATTAAAAATAAGTTATACATGAGTAGTCATGGAAAAATTCTCATCTTAGCTAGTTGTGAGAGAAAACAGTCAAAAACACCAAAACTTCAGATTAAGGAATTGTCAAAGAGGAAAAGAAAAAAAATTTAAATGTGTTTCCATCTGTTTTCAGATACTATCAGTTCTTTCTCTGCAAATGGGCTGCAATCTTCATAAGTCTTTCAGGGTTATATTGGATCATTGCCTTGCTGAAAATAACCACATGTTTCCCAGCAGATCATCCCTTGCTATTGCTGTTATTTTGTATACAGGACATTTCACTCTGCTTCAGGTCATGTAGGTCTTTCCAGGTTTTTCTGATGGTATCCTGTTCATCATAACCTGTATATAGTACCTTAAGCTTGACAGAGAATTTTCTTCATAAAAGCCCAGCAAAGTAGGTACCATACGTTTTGTTATTAAAATCAATCATCATAACTATTTTCCTCCATCCCACTCCCTTACCATGACATTTACTCTATCTTCTTTTTACCTATTCTTCCTCAGAAGTGTTTTGCTTCTGACTATCCTCTCCCTCACTCTGCACTCTCTTTTTTCACCCTTCCTTCCTTATCCTCTTCCCCTCCTATTTTCCTGCAGGGTTAAATAGATTGCTCCTCCCAATTGGGTATGAAAGCTATTCCCTCCATAAGCCCACTCCAATGAGATCAGGGTCCCTGAGCTAATTCTGTGTTCTAAATTTTTCTTCCTCCTTCCTCAATCCTCCCTATGAGATCAAGCAATTCAATGTCATACTGGTGCAGTAATACAGAACATCTTCATCTTCCTTGAAAGTGTTTTGCTTTTTACTGCTCTCTCCCCCAATCTGCCCTTTCCTCCTTCCCTTCTTCCCCCCTCCCCTTTTCTCCCCCCCCCCCACGGCAAAAATATATTACTATACCTACTTGGGTATGTATGTTAGTCCTTCTTTGAGCCAATTCTGATGATATTAAGGTTCACTCACTCCCCAACTCCTTCCCCCTCTTCTACTCTCCTCCATAAGCTTTTTTCTTGTTTCCTTCATATGAACTATCTCTCCCCAGACCATCTCTTCCCTTTTCCCTCCCCCAGTTTATTCCTCTTACACCTCAACCCTATTTTAATGACGTCATCATGGATTGGTTAGGTGGCACAGTGGACAAAGCACCAGCCCTGGACCCAGGAGGCCCCAAGCCCAAATCCGGCCCCAGACATAAGACACCCCACCCTGTCTGCCCTACAAAGAACAAAACATAAATGCTTTACAGATATCATCCCTTCATATTCAGTTCAGCCCTGTCTTCTGTAAGTTTCTTACTGAGATAGTTCTTATGATTTTGAAGTATTATCTTCCCATGTAGGAGTGTAAACAGTTTGGTCTTTTAATATCTCTCATGAAGTCTTTTTCCTGTTTACCTTTTTTTTTTTTTTTTTTTGCAGGCAATGGGGGTTAAGTGCCTTGCCCAGGGTCACACAGCTAGTAGGTGTTAAGTGTCTGAGGCCAGATTTGAACTCAGGTACTCCTGAATCCAGGGCCGGTGCTTTAACCACTGCGTCATCTAGCTGCCCCCCTGTTTACCTTTTTATGCTTCTCCAGGGTCTTGTATTTGAAAGTCAAATTTTCTATTCAGTTCAGGTCTTTTCATAACAAATGCTTGAAAGACCTCTTTCTCATTAAAATCCCATTTTTTCCTCTGAAAGATTATAATCAGTTTTGCTGGGTACGTGATTTTTGGCTGAAGTCCCAGTTCCTTTGCCCTCTGGAATATCAAATTCCATGCCCTTTGGTCCTTTAATGTAGAAGCAGCTAGATCTTGATTTATCCTTATTGGAGCTCCACAGTATTTGAATTCCTTTTTTCTAGCTGTTTGCAGTATTTTCTCCTTGATCTGGGAGTTCTGGAATTTGGTTATAATATTCTTGGAGGTTTTCCTTTTGGAATCTCTTTCAGGAGGTGATCGGTGAATTCTTTCAATTTCTATTTTAGCTTCTGCTTCTAGAATATCAGGGCAATTTTCCCTCACAATCTCTTGGAGGATGGTGTCTAAGCTTTTGTTTTGGTCATGGTTTTCAGGTAGTCCAATGATTTTCAAATTATCTCTCCTAGATTTATTTTCTAGGTCAGCTGTTTTTCCAAGGAGATATTTCACATTGCCCTTTATTTTTTCATTCAATTGGATTTGCTTTACTGTGTCTTGGTTTCTCATAAGGTCACTAGCTTCCATTTGTTCAATCATAATTCTTAGGCAATTATTTTCATCAGACAGTTTTTTAATCTCCTTTTCCATTTGGCTTTTCAAACTGTTGACTTTTTTCTCATGACTCTCCTGCATTGTTCTCATTTCCCTTCCCATTCTTTCCTCCTTTTTTCTACATCATCTTTCTGTTTCTCCTACTTTCTCTTCAAAGTCCCTTTTGAGAGCTTCCATGGCCTGAGACCAGTTCATATTTTTCTTGGAAGCTTTGAATGTTGGAGCTTTGACCCTATTATTATCTTCTTCTTCTTCTTCTGAGGTTGTATTGTGGTCTACCTTACCCCCAAAGAAGTTTTTGATGGTCTTCTGCTTTCTCTGCCTACTCATCCTGGCTTACTATTTCTTGGCTTTTAACTCTTTCTTAAAGTGTGGCGCTGACTTCGAGGATACACTGTTCAAGCTACAGTGTGTCCTGGGGGATGGTTGGGCTTCTTCTCAGCCTGCCTGGCCTCACTTTCATTTGATTTTAAACTCTCCACCGGGGATGGGGGTGGTGGGGGAGCGGCTTCTCGGCTCTGCTCCTGTTCCCAGCTTCAGAGGGTCCCAGGTGTTTTGTGTTGAGGGGGCCAGGTTTTAATCTCACCTGGCCTGTTCTCAGGTCTGGAGATAACCTTAGGCTTACTTACTAAGCAACCAACCAGCAAAGCTTTCTGTGGTGTGGTTCTCAGCTACTGATGAGACTGCTCCCCTGCTCCCTTCCCCCACCTGGGTCTCCTGCTGCTCAGGATTTCTTCCTGGTTGCCCGCTGGGGTGGGACAGTTGAATCCTTCCCCCCAGTCCACTGGTACCCCTGCACTATCATTCCCCCCCCCCCACCAGCCGTTCAGCCCGACCAAAGCTCGATTCCAGAAGACACTGGTGCTGCAGCCGATTCAGAGGCACTGGGGCAAATTCCTCTGGTGGGTGTCTGGTGTGTCGGCACAATTGCAGGGTTAGACTTTATTCGTGGCCCAGCACGGCCCCCTGAAATCTATCTATAGCCGGAGAAAACTCTCATCCCGTATTTTTGTGTGTTTTTCTGCCCCAAGGGTTCTTTTATTGCTATTTTTGGGGTGATTGTATCAGGAGCCCTGTGGGTTTAATGTCTTTCCTCCACCATCTTGGCTCCGCCCCCCAGTGTATAGTCTTCTTCCTGCATAAATACTGCATCATCTAGAACAACTCTGGTTCTTTCATTTTGTACTTGTTGATATTTGGGCAAGAGCCTTTTGATTTGTGCTTTGGAGTGTCAGAAGATGAAGAAGATGTGGAAGCATTTGGATAAATCCTATAGTGGGATCATTGAGTCAAAGCTGATATTTATTTAAAAAATTTCCAATCATAACAGTTCTCTCTTTGTTATACAAGTTACTACTTAACTACTTTCTGGCCATATCTGGTAGTGTCAGAAGAACAATAGTTTTCAATAGAGTATTCTATTACTCTTTGGGCCTGTGTGTATTCTTGAACTGGAAGTTTGTTCCCAGATGTGCCAATCCATGGTAGTAGATCCATGGGGCCAAGCCTACTGAATTCAGAAAGAACAAATATTTGAAATGGGATTCTCATTCATAGGCTCATAGATTTAAGTATCTTCCTCTTCCCCTAGACAAAGGAATGACAAGGGCATTTTACTCCCTCACACAAAATAGTACATAATGCCCAAACTAAATGCCCTTAACAACATTCTTTTCTTGTAAATGACATAATTTTAAGGCTGAGAATTCATGCTATCTAAGATTTGGTGAAGAATTTCCCATTTATAAGGACATTAGATTCTGATAACCTTAAATGTTCAAAACAGACCAAGAAACCTAGAAGTGAAAATGGACTTCTCTACTTTTGGGAAAATAGGTGTTGCTTAGCATATTTATCATTTTCTGCCATTCTCGGGCCCATAACTTACAATTGTGTGTAAAATAAGGCAACTGGACATACTTCATACCAATGAGATGTAAAAGTATTGGATTTCAGAGCTGGAATGACCTGAGAGATAGTCTAGTTCCACCATTCTTCCCTGCCCATCTCCCCACCTCCTTCCTAATTTTACAAATGAGGAAGCTATCTCCCTGAAAGATGGAGTGATTTCCCCAAAATCACACAGTTAGAAGTAGCAGATCTGTAGCATGAGCTTGCATCATTCTCCATGTCCTGCACTTGGAGTGACAACTCTGACAGTGGAAGGAGAAATACAATAGAATTCTAAAATCACAGGCATCTGGGGCCACCTATTAGTGGAGTAAGTAAATTATTATTATTATTTTTGTTGTAGTTATTGCACATCTCAATAGCACCTTAGGGCATCTCTGTATTATGTTTAGAGATGATAATTGATGCTCTTAAGTGTGAGCTTGAGTCATCAAGGAAAGGTTAAATCAGGTTCTACATTCTCTCATTAAAAAGGGAGAAAGTATGTAATATGTTTTAGAAAGGGATCCATATCGGGGCAGGTAGGTGGCGCAGTGGATAGAGCACCAGCCCTGGATTCAGGAGTACCTGAGTTCAAATCCGGCCTCAGACACTTAATACTTACTAGCAAGTCACTTAACCCCAATTGCCTCACTTAAAAAAAAAAGAAAAGAAAGGGATCCATATAAATATAAATATAAATGATTAAAAATCACAAAGGAAAAAGTTTTGGTATGTAAAAGGACAAACAAATTTTCTCTACATGGAATGTGCTGCTGCTGAGGACGTTGTGGCTAGGTGCTGTTGACTCAATTACGGTATTTCCATCCTTTGCTTGCTTTTGTCCTCCTAGTCAGGACTGAGGATAATGATCTAGACCAAGTCTCCACACAGATCTTTGGGCACACTTTCTATGGAGCTGTGGGTATACCATTTAAAATCTACATTAACCTTTTTCTAAGCAATCTAAGCAGAATGATGAAACGTGTCTTCTGCAGTCACAATTCATGCTGACTGGCCCAAAACAAAGTGCTCTCCCAGGAAATGAGTGTCTTGGACAATTCCTGCTGAACTCAGGGGGAAATTGGTCATTTCTAGCTCTGGGCCCCCTAGGACTGCTATACTTTTTAGCAATTGCTCCTATGCAGATCTGGTAGCTTTGAGGATTTTTTTTCCTAGTATATTTTCCAAGGTTCTTTTCAAAGTTTAAAAAGAAGGAATCACTGTCTTCCCATCTGGCAAATCATAATTCTTTCTATCATTTGCTCCAAGACTTATTCTATATTTATCATTATTGACAAGGAATATCAATAATATCTCAGATTCATCAAGAGCCTTTCGTTTTATTTCTCCCTTAGTAAGGATTTGTTTTTAGGTAATAAAACACATATTTGCACTTTTACATAAGACTCAGACAATTCAGTTTCTCCCATTATGAGATACAAAAGTTCACCTAAAGAGGACACCCTTAACATCCTTCTAGTCATATAGATTGGAAATCATGGTGTCATCTTTGACTACTCCCTATCTCCCACGTAATCAATTAGTTACCAAGTCTTGTTGGTTCTGCCTCTACAGTCGCTCTCCCATTGGTTTCCTTCTCTCCACTCAACCACCCTATTGTAATACTTTGCTAATTGGTCTACCTCAACTCTCTCTTCTCTCTAATCCATCCTCTACAGAGGTCAGTGAAATTCCTAATATACAGCTGTGTCACTCATCTGCTTAATCAACTTCAGTGGTTCCCTATTACCTCTGGGATCAAATATAAACTGCTTGGTTTGGTATTTAAAGACCTTTATAAGCAGCCTCCAGCTTACCTTTGTACTCTTAATATACATTACTACCCTTCATGCATTCTGTGAAATAGCAAGCCTGGCCTTCTTGTTTTTCCCTATTCAGAATACTCCACAGAGGTAAGTGGTGGTCCAGCAGATGGGTCTGTAGTTACGAAGACCTGAGTCTAAATCTGACTTCAGAAGCAAGCAGTTGCTGATATGTTGGTAGAAGGAATTTTCTTTGTCTTTTTTTTTGGGGGGGGGAAGGGCAATGAGGGTTAAATGATTTGTCCAGGGTCACACAGCTAGTAAGTGCCAAGTGTCTGGGGCCACATTTGAACTCAGGTCCTCCTGAATCCAGGACTGGTGCTTTATCTGCTGTGCCACCTAGCTGCCCTGAGGGAATTTTTTTTTAAATAAGAGTTCCCTATACCAATGAAATCATAGGTAAAATTAGGATTTTACAATATCTACTTTCCTTTAATTAAAAAAAAATATTTTTCCCAGTTACATGTAAAATAATTTTTAACATTTAAAACAAATTTTGAATTTCAAATTCTATCTCTCCCCTTCTTCCTCCCCCCCTTATTGAGAAGGCACACAATTTGCCATAGATTATACATGTGCAGTCATGCAAAACATATTTCCATATTAGTCACACAGGCAAAAAAAAAAACAACCCTCCACACACATAGGCAAAAAAAACACCAAGAAAAATAAAGTAAAAATCTACATTCAGATTCCATCAGTTTTTTCTCTGGAAGTGTATAGCACTTTTCATCATAAGTCCTTTGGAATTGTCTTAGATCATTGTAGCTAAGTCACTCACAGTTGATCATCATACAATATTGCTATTACTATGTACAATGTTCTTCTGGTTCTGCTCACTTCACTTTGCATCAGTTCACATTATCTACTTCTAGAGGTTGTTGTTTTCATTGTTTCTTTTTATCCTTAGTACAGTATTTGGCATATAGTAAACACTTAATAAATGTTGATTGACTGTTGAAGATTATGGTCAAATGAGATAATAGTGCTTTATAAAGTATTGAAGGCTGTGGGATAACCATATCTCTAGGTGTTCCATACTGAGCCTTACCTATCAGAGAGAACATAAGCAGTCATTTACTTTGGAAATAGCAGGACAAAAATGAAATATTCCCTGCCCTCGGAGAATGTCCATTCAGTCAATAACCATTTTTTAAAGCCTTTACTTCTTGTCAGGCAATGTTGGGGTAAGTGTCTATTCAGATTCATAGCTTCAGGATATAACACTTTAGGAATGCTACAGGGACAAATGAATTCAAAGCAAAAGGCATTTAATTAAACACAATAAGAAGGTAAATAACATGGGGAAAAAAAACTAGACAGGTAAAGTGACATAATCTTCCACAGATTCCCATGCTACTCGTGGTGGGGAGACCCAGGGAATGCATCCTGCAGGGGCTGAATTCCAGCAGGTAGAACTCTGCCTAGAATGCCATTGACCCAACTACTCACAGTTCTGTTCTACTGCTTTACTCTGACTTGGAAGCTGTGACCATGTGTTTTTCCACTGGGCTACTAATGCCCTCTTCTAATAGGTTATTCTCTGCTCCTTTGCTGCTAGCCTCTGTTGCTAGGCTGTTTCTTTCTAAAAAGAAATGTTATTACTCCTTTGAGAGATTTCTTATCCTTAAGGGTATCTTGGCTCTTATTTTTTCTTTTTGACAACCTTTTTTCTCCAAACCTTCTCAGGGAGGGAACTCCCTTGGGTCTGCTTGATACTTAGGTTTGGTTGAATAAATTCCTTGAAGTTCTATTATATTCCTGGCTCCTATCAGTCTGGTAATTTCTTCAGTTAGCAACACTGAAAAGGTGGGGCGGAGCTGGTGACCTTTGTATTTTTTTCCTAGAGGTATACCTAGATTGTTGCCAAATTCATAAAAAGGAAAATATTCTATATGTCACCAGAGAAAGTAGGATAGGAGAAAAAAGGGACTTAAAGGAAAACAAACAAACTTTTGGTAAAAAAAACAGAATTAAGATGAAGGTAGCTACCATGTTGGTACATCAATGTGGTTAAATATGGAGTGAGTATCCAGATTCCCCAATTAACTAGAGTTTAAAAACTTTTCTTTCTGGGTAGGTGGAAAAAATCAAAATCATCAAATATATTGGGGAAGGGATCTGAGGTAGAAGCCTTTAAGGGGAAAGAAGACCATTAAAGTTTTTTCCTATTTCATTCTTTTGCTCAAGGCTGGTTCTGACTTTCTTCACGGAGCTTTCAGCATGGAGTTAGAAGACCTGGATTCAGGTTCTACTCTCCCACTTACTATTCATGTGACTATGGATGGGCAAATCAACTTCACCCCTTCTGAACCTCACATTCATCCTTAGTACAATGAAGATAATAGTATTGTATTTTGTCCAGCCTAAGTACCATAGATAATAAGATAGATAATATAACTTCTCTCTTCCTATTGATTATCTCCCTTTCTGTTTCCCCAGAGGAGACTAGACAAAAAAGGAGAGGAGAGATGGAGAGAAAGGAAGAAGGATCAAAATAAGAGGGAGAGGGTGAGGAGCCTTGGAGAGACTTTCACTCACTCATAAGAATTGGGATGCAACCAAAACCCTCCCAAAGAACCACAGTATTCCAGCCTACCTCAACTGCTGTCTCAGAGAAGAGGAGAGAGTGATAGCAAAGCTAATATTGAAGGAGTCTATTTCAGATGAGGCCTGTGTACATGTCCTTTTCTTTAACCATAACACACTGGAGATCCAGTGAGCTGAGACAGATGACCCTTTCCTTCTGACTGCTCAGTGTTGTGTGTAAAAGCTTTGTTTGTAACCGTTACTACCAAAAAGTTGAATTAAATATCTTTTAAAAAATACTAAAGCCCCTCTCTAATGTTCCTGATTTTCAAGGACTCTCCTGATTTTTCATTCAGATTTTTTTTTCTTTTTTGGTATCTCTTTATCTTCAGTGTCTCTCATTAAAAGCTAGGTTTTGAAAAATGATATAAAAGTTTCAAACACATTCAAAAGTGTTTAAATATACCACTTTCTGAGTCTTTATTCCCCTATTTCAAAAGCCACCTCTAATTGTGGCCTTTTGTCCCTGTTTTTCTTTTGTTCAAGGTTTGCCCTCTCTACACAAAGACACTGAGTGATGCCCTCACATTGCTATGATAGGGTCTCCCATGCTGGCATTTTGTATGATCCCACACTGGAATGCATGATCTGTAATGATCAATCATGAAACCATTTTTACTGTCATTAAAATCTCTGTGCCCAGTGATCACTGTCCTTTTTTCACATAAGAGCTAAAAAAAATTAAAGACAGGTTGAATCAAAAATAATTGCTATCCATTTCCAAACAGGGAAAATGTCTTTTCAAAATGATTCTCTCAAACAACTCAACCTGTCTTTTAAAAGCCATTCTAATTGCTCACAAATGCTTCACTGTGGCACATTTTGCAGAGTGGGATCAGTTTAAGCAAACAAACAAAAGAAAATCTTGCCCGAGGTCTTGTTGCCAGAGATTGCAGGCTGCTGTGTCATGTCGCCATATGCCATGAACAGCTGCATTGGGCACACTCCATGTCACAATGAAATACTGCTGAGGACGATCGGCTGGTTTTTCTCTTGCACAGTCAAGGATACAAGTTATTCACAACCTCTCTCACTCACACAAACCTCACCAAGCTCCCTGTCGATGGAGGACATAGCAAGAACAGAGAAGATGTGGAATCCAGGTTAGGTCCACTCATGTTCCCTGACCTTTTCTTTTCTTTTTTCTTTTTTTTTTTTGTGTGGGGCAATTGGGGTTAAGTGACTTGCTCAGGGTCACACAGCTAGTAAGTGTTAAGTGTCTGAGGCCAGATTTGAACTCAGGTACTCCTGAATCCAAGGCCGGTGCTCTATCCACTGCGCCATCTAGCTGCCCCTCTGGCCTTTTCTTGATAGCCTAGAGAGAGCTGACCAAACTTTATACTTACTCAGGAAGAAGAAATTCAGACTGCTTGGGGGCCTAGTGGTACACAATAATGAAACAATCTTTAGGAGCATAGGAAATAAAGCTAGAAGGGATTTCAAAAACTCTCTAGGTCATTTCCCTCATTCTACAGATGAGGAAACTGAGGTCCAGAAAGATTGTGATCCGCTTTGGTTACTTCCAGGTAGAAAGCAACAGAGCCTGGTTTTGAACCTAAGTTGTTTGGGTCTAAATTCAGTGCTCTTTCTTTCTTTTTTTTTTTTTTTCTTTCTTTTCTTTTTTTTTTTTTGCAGGGCATTGCGGGTTAAGTGACTTGCTCAGGGTCACACAGCTAGTAAGTGTCAAATGTCTGAGGCTGGATTTGAACTCAGGTCCTCCTGAATCCAGGGCCGGTGCTCTATCTACTGCACCACCTAGCTACCCCAGTGCTCTTTCTTAAAGAAAAAGGCAGCTTGCTCTAGTTAAGTTTTTATTAAGCTAAACTTTCTGGATCATACAGTGCAATAGTACAGAAATTTTGCAGACATATCAGGAACCAACTCTAAGTCCTCTAAGATAATGTTAATTGGATTTTAAAACCTGTGTGGCTCCTCAGACAAGGTTCTAGAACTCTAAGCTTAACTTTGATGCTTATATCTGTAAAAGACAAGGTTTGCAAAATAGCTTGTGGAACTGACTAGGGTTCCTAGTGTAGAAGAAAGAAATGTATATAGGCTTCGGGTCATAGAACCTGTGTTTGAATCTTGGGAGGTGATGTAATGGTTTGCAGTGTAGAATGGTGGTAAAACTGGAAAGTAAGTATGAGAAAGGAAAATCTTCCAAGTGCTAGCCCTTAAAGAAAATTTTGTGTCCAAAGCAGTCTGAAATAAACATTCACCACCTGTGGAGCTGATTAGAGAAGTTGTAGACATAGTCATAACTAGCACTGGGTGACCAGGGCTTTGACCCAAAGAACCACCATATTAAGGGACATGGCTTCTCTCCAAGCTAACCATTTCACCTCATGGTCTTCCATCATGTCCACACCTTCATGTGTCACAAATGATCCCAGGCTACCACCCCCATTGTCTCAGCATCATGATTCTTCTTTCCCAGGTCCCCTTTTCTCACCAACACCCATTGGGATAGAGGCTGGATGGACTTTCTGGGAGATGGTCCACCCTATCTCCTAGTACAGTTGTGCCCATGGTCATTCTGTCCTTCAACAAACTGAGAAGGGAGATAACCCATTCCAGGCCTGGGAGATGATAGGAGCCAAGGCACCAAATAGGAGAGGGCAGGACCACAGTAGGTGATAGAAAGTAGTCTAGTTTGTCTGGAGCATAGACTACATTAGGGAGAGTGATATAAAAACAGGTTGGACAAGAAGGTTGGAGCCTGGTTGTTTGAGGGCTCAAATGCCAGGGTTAGGGATCCATGCTCACTGCACATCGCCATAGTCCAAGTGAGGGCATCTTTTCCTTTTCCTTTCTACATGGGAAACTGGATCTGTTTTCTGTGGCTTGAATGACTAATAATAAAAAATAGTAACAACAACAATAACAACATTTATATAGAACTTTAAGATTTGCAAGATTCTTTACATGCATTATTTCATATGATCATCACAACAATTTTGTGAGGTAGGTTCTGTTATTAACTTCATTTTATAGATGAGGAAACTGAGGACAAGGACTTGCTCAGGGTCATATAGCTAATGTCTGAAGCAGAATTCGAACTCAGGTCTTCTCGACTTGAAATCCAGTACTGTCTACCATGAATGTTGGTCTCTGTCTTTGACTAAAAGAAACATCTCCTGCTCTACAGTGAAGGTGAGAGCGAGCAAGAGGCTCTTGTTGAGTTGAAGGGCCAGGTGATCTTTTTTTTCTTCTTTTTTGCAGGAGAATGAGGGTTAAGTGACTTGCCACAGCTAGTAATTGTCAAGTGTTTGAGGTCATATTTGAACTCAGGTCCTCCTAAATCCAGGGCTGGTGCTTTATCCACTGTGTCACCTAGCTGCCTCAGGTGGTCTTTTCATTCCAGACTTGAATCTGAATGACCAGATGAGTCTGATTCAGGTGCTTCTTCCTTCCACTTTCCACTATATTCTGCTTGTGAGCTCTCTGTCTGCTTTAGCTGCCTTCTTTCTCCCTCAACATCTTTGACCTCCTTCTCCTCTTGGTGAGTTCCTCCCAAAACCTCTGATTTGAGAAAAGGCCTAGACCAATCACCCCTCATTCTCCCCTTTATGCGTCATCTTCCCCCATTAGATTGTAGTAAGCTCCTTGGGGCCAGAGACTGTCTTTTTGCTTCTCTTTGTATCCCCAGTGCTTAGCCCAATGCCCAGCACATAGGAAGCCCCATGTCAACAACGTTTGTTGACTTTTTGGTATGACGGATATCATCTGAAAATCAGGAGCCAAAACACATTTTGAAGCAGGATCCTGTCCAATCCAAAAAGAATTTATTAGGTGTCTACTATGTATAAGGAATTGAGTGATCTGCTGAGTGTATAAAGGCAAAATAAAACAAAAAAATGTCTCTAGCCTCAAGACGTTTACATTCTATTAGATAACACTAACCAAACCTGTAGCTCTTACTTTGGGGTAAGTACTACTGATGTCCAGAGGGGTCAAGAGAAGTGCACAAAGTCACACAAGTAGTTAGTATCAGAGGTGAGACTCGAACCCAACTGTTTCTAACTCCATATCTGGCACTCTATCCGCTGTGGGACATTGAATAGTAAATGACCAATCTGATTGCTGTGGATGGAACACCTGTTCATCGGCCTGGATGAGTTAACTTGCTATTAGTATAAACATTGAATAATGTTTTAAAAAATATGACTCAGTGTTGTGAAAATTGGTTTTAAAGGAAACGCTTTAAGAAAGAAATGGAAGCTTAAGAGCTATAATAAAAGAATAATTCTTAAACCAAGTCAGTTGGAAAGCATAATGGAGTTGATAGTGGTCTTTTTAGTTTAGTCATGAATCTGTTAAAGAAAAAAATGACTTCTGAAAACCACCATCTGTGCCACGACCAGATCCATTAGCGTAGCAAAAGATACCAAGAAGGTTATCCTTGTTGCCATCACAGAACTTCCCCCATAGCATTTTCATTTTATTGAGTTCACTGTCCACATTTTCTGGGCCTTGTCCACTTGGCTGTGCCAAGAGGCAGCCATTACTGCCTAATGGATTGCAGCCTGTCAGAGTGACCTTTGCCTCGTGAAACAAGAATCCCTTGTGTTGTTCAGACCTCAGAGTGTTGATGGAGCTGGCAGGAAGCCCGAGGACTTAACAGCTTTATTTGCTTAACACAGTTGCAGGCCCAGTTCCATTACAACAGACTCCTAGGGATTTCCCAAAGACCGGACTTTGGCCAGGGGGGGGGGGTGCTGCAGGTACACTCTGCTTTAGGCAATAGAAATAAGGTGGTCTGCTTCAGAGCTGAAAGGGACCTTAGAGAGGAACTTGTCCAACCCCTTCAATTTACAGATGAGGAAACTGAGGCATAGGGAAGTTAAGTGCCCAAGGTCATGCAGATAGGGAGCAGCAAAAGTAGGTTTAATAAATAGAGGAGGCTGAATTTTAACAATGAGGTCTTATGATTTCAAGGCCAGTGATCCTTCTGCATCACATTATTTCTCAAAAGTTATGTATAGATGAACTTGATCTGTGATGACACTTGTCTTTTTGCTAATAATATTATATATACTATTACATTCAATAAATATATATTAAATTTATGGATAGAGAATGCCTAGTTATGAAACTTCCTTTACCAGTGCAGATTGGCACTTACTTTGCAACTAATTTTATATTATTTTTTAAATAAAAAGAAATTTGTTAGAAGAGAGATATGGCTGGGGAACAGATCACCTTGGTGACTGTCCCACTGGAGTAAAAGAAGACTGATCTTTTGTAATCTTTACAAAACAAAAGGGAGGAAAGGGCATTACAAAGAACTAGGAGGGAAATCCAACAATAGGGAGGGGATTTTGGAATAATGGGCTATCAGTAAGATATGTAGCACCCATCCAAATCTTGTATATCATCTTTTGCAATTAATTTTAGAGAGTTGCCTGGGACACTGAAGTATAGGTCTGAGATAGGTTTTGAACCCAGGTCTAGTTACAGCCTGTATGTGCCAGAGGCAGGTCTTGATCCTAGGTCTTCCTGACTCCAAGGCGAGCTCTCTCTCCAGCACACCATGCTGGAAAATGGAACCCTGTTTTAAATGCATTAAGAAAGCTTGCTTCAGGGGCAGCTAGGTAGTGCAGTCGATAAAGCACCAGCCCTGTATTCAGGAGGAACTGAGTTCAAATCTGGCCTCAGACACTTGACACTAGCTGTGTGACCCTGGGCAAGTCACTTAACCCCCATTTCCCTGCCAAAAACAAAAAATGAAAACAAAAAAAAAGAAAGCTTGCTTCTTCAAATGACATCTCTAATGAATCTTGTCTCTGATGTCCATAATCATCCTTTAAATGGCCTATGCTGGGGGTTCAGATTTCCACAAACAAGACTAAAAGCTAATCTCCTTTGAGTTTTCTCCTGACTATCACACCATCCCTTTCTATGAATTCTCTTGGAACTTATAGTTACAGCCTGTACACTACTCACAATCACTTGCACAGTGCTTGAGAATTATCCTTTGTTTCATGGTGCCTAAGTCTGGTCACCTCAGCTAAATCAAGACAGAGACAGGATCCTCTCTTGCCTTTTTATCCCCTCTAGAACTTGATAGAGAATCTTAATAGATGCTTAATGATGGAATAAAAAAAAATGAGACGAGAATAAAGTATATACTGCTTATAACAAATGAGCTGTTGACTGGGATTTGAAATTTTCTTTGTTGTGAAATTTTTTGGTTATAACCCATTTTTTGGCCATTTTCACATTATACTGCCTGTAATTGTAGTCTCTTCTGTCTCTAATGGGAACTTGGACTGCCACCCTTGTGTTCCTGGGCTCTGAGCTCTGAATGGTGAACCTTTACTTAATTTATTCCTTCTCTCACACATGCTACTCCATCTTTCAGTCATTGCCATGGGCAGCTTGTATCCTATCTCACTCCAACTCTTTCTAGCTCTCACTTTATGTATTATCTTCCTCTATTTGAATGTAAGCTCCTTAGGGAAAGGGACTACTTTATTTACTTGTATCACCAATGCTTAGAACAGTATCTAGAATATAGAATATAGTAAACAATTAAATTCTCATTCATTCATTCATTCTGTAAAGAATTAATTGTTATTTGAGTTTTTATGCCTCAGCGAGCACGGGCCTGGGGCTCCGCAAACCGCATGATGCTCCACCCATTGGTTATAGCCATTGCTAGGGCTCTGGCACCTCACGTCATCACCACTCACCAACGCCTACGTGGGCCTGGCAAAATTATAATGATTGGAAGCCTAGTGAGGGAAGTCATGTGACCGTCAGAGCGGCCATCCCATTGGCTGGGGCTGTGTGGGGAGTTTCTAGGTTTGGGGGAGGAGAATTGGGCATTCTAGGTGGAGCCTGGAAAGCGACAGGTGTTCTGCTGCGTATTTTTAGCTGATTCCTGGGGGGTGGTATTTTTTCAGGTATTATAATTTCCCTTTCCCCATTTTATTTCCTTTCCCTTTATCCTACTGATCCTGTTTGTGTGTGTGTGTTTTTTTAAAGTTCGTTCTTGTTACAATAAATCTTGTTCTGTTTTGAGGGAGGCTGCTGGTCTCCTTCCTTGCCCCAATATTGTGGCAAGCCGCTTAGCTAGCACTCCCCAATTAAAAATTGGTTCCCACAATTCATTCATTCATTCATTCATTCATTCATTCATTCATTCCCCATATGACATTTTGCCTTTTTCTCTCTTCCATTTGTTCTGATTTCCATCATGCTGATCATGAGTTGGCCATCTAATCATGCAGGAACTTGTAGTATTAAATGTGTTCTAGTTTGAAACACAATCAGCGCTTGCAGAAACTTACCCAGCATGTCCCTATGTGTCTGTTTGAATAAGGGTCAACCCTGATTAATTTCAGATGAGTGCATGTTGGATGGTTATTGGTTTTTGAATAGTGTCTTGTCTTCTGGAGGGCAGGGACAGTGTCTTTTTGAGCATAGGATGAATTAAAGCAGTTTCTAGTCAGTGACAATTAGTTTATACATATCTCTCTCTCTCTCTCTCTCTCTCTCTCTCTCTCTCTCTCTCTCTCTTTCTCTCTTCCTCTCTCCCTTTCTCCCTCTCCCCCCCCCCCTCTCTCTGTCTCTGTCTCTCTGAATGTCTAATTAGATTGAGTTGACAAGCTTAGGTACCATCTCCTTCCTACATGAAATATTTCCTAATGCTCCCTAGTTACTTTTTTCTCTTTTTTTTTAGTTCATTTTTTAGTACTTTGAATTTACTTTCATTACTTACTCTCTGTGTAAGGGTCACATCACCTCAGCTCTTTAGGACTAGGATTGTTTTGTTTTTGTCTTTGTGTCTCTGGTGTTTTGTACATTGTTGTTGTTGTTGCTGTTCAGTCATGTCTGACTTTGTGGCCCCATTTAGGGTTTTCTTGGCAAAGATATTGGAATGATTTATTATTTCCTCCTCCAGCTTATTTTATGGATGAGGAAACTGAGGCAAACAGGTTTAAGTGATTTGTTTTGCCCAGAGTGACACAGCTGGTAAGTGTATGAGGCCAAATTTGAACTCACGAAGAGGAGGAACTCTATCCATTGTACCATCTACCTAGCTGCCCATTTTGCATGTAGTACACATTTAATAAAGATTTGTTGAATTGAACTGAATTGGGAAGGTGGGTAACACTGAGATGCACATTGCAGGACTGATTGAAATGATCCAGCATAACCAACGTCTCCAATTACTCTGCATTAGTGAGGTTTTACAGTATACATGACATTTAATAACATCTACTGAGAGAACTCAGTAAAATGGAAAGGTCCAATGGAACTGAATTGGTCAGAGACAAGATCACTAGCAACCAATGTGTTATGGTAGAAAGAACACTGAATTTGGGACCCGAGGATGTGGGTTGAAATCCCAGCCCTGCCATTTACTATCTGTGTGACCAAAACCAAGTCCCATTAGCTCTCTGTACTTCGTTTTTCAGAGCTATAAAAATGAGGAGATTGCACTAGATGACCTCCATGGTCTTCTACATCTCTAAATCTATGATATGAGATCCTAGGAGCCCTCATCCCCATCCTCCCTGGTGGTTGGAGGTTCTTGCATTCTGTACTGCACCATCATTATTGGCACTGCTCCCCCTTCTCCTAGGAAGTACAAACAAGGAACACTCCAGGCAGCCCCGTCTATGTCTCTACTAGAAATTGAATTGGAAAACGATGAAGATACATTGCTGAAACCCGACAGGAAAATACTTAACATGGTTACTAGCTGTGCTAACTGATTTAATGAACAGAGAACATAATGAATGGACATGTTTACCAAGTTAACTTGTGAAAATGAATATCTGTAATTAAAGAGGCTCTCGACTGACAAGCAAACAGGAAATTATTGTCATTATTATACACAAATCATCTTAAAATACCAGGACTTAATAAATGGGGAAAAAAACCAAACAATGGCTAAAACTGTCTGCTAAATAAAAAATAATGACGAACACCTGTGGTCTTTTTATAGGGCTCCAGCGGGGATTTTTTTGAAGACCTAATTATATTTTCGTAATGCTACCATTTCATTATTTCTCTGTGGCATTATTAAGAGAAAAATGTCCATATTTTCTCTTAGTAAAAGGTCTGGCACATAGATTCAAGTGCAGGAGTTTCTTAATGTAGCAAATAGTGCTCTTGTGGAATGTACTTTTTGGTGAAGAAAACGGGTCTTGGCAAAGTTATAGTTTCTCTGATAACACTGATGGGCACAAGGTATCTAAGGACCAGAGGAGTTATAGGTCCTTTGAAAGGTTCCCTAGACACAATTATAAACTAAAGTAGCCAGGAGCCTTCCATCTGTGAATTGTCATTAATTTCTGCTTCACTGTGAATCATCACCAACAAGATGACCTCTCAGGTCACTCACATCTCTAACAAACATTTATTGAGTACTTAATGTGTGTGGTCCTGTTGGTAGGCATAGGGATCTAAAGAAGTCTAGACAATCTTTTGTCCTTCAGGGTCTTACAGTCTAGTTGGGAAGAAAGGACATACACAATCTAGCTTTTTTTTTCTTTTTTTTGTGGGGGAATGTCACCTCATATATAGTAGACACTTAAAAATATTCACTGAATTAAACTGGAGATAGAAGAAAAAACTGGAGTTTATTGTGGGAGGGACACAAGGAGCAGAAAGATGAACCAGATGATGACATAATTTGGAAGAAGGTGGCAAGAGATGGACTACAGATTGGGCCTGTAGTGATGAAGTGAGGTTGCAGGAAATTCTGAATGTAAACTCAGTTTTTCACTGAAGTCATCAGCCCTGAGACCATCCAAGAATACCCTCCATCACCAGAGCTGCCCCACATAGTTCCTTTTTTGTGCAGATGTTGCAAGGTGTTTGGTCATTCTAGACTCTGAGGTAGGTGGTAGTAGTAGTAATTGCTGCTATTTCTACTGTTACTTTTTATGAGCTGCAGCAAAAACCTATGTCTTCCTACTTCTTCCTTGAAACTCTTGAGTGAGTCTGAAGGGGCTTGAGTTTCCAAATACCCTAGGGAAGAATAATTTCATTTGTAAAAGGCTATCTAGGGTTGGATAGACTTGATGATTTCTGAAGTTCTCTCTGGCGCTAACATTTCATGTATACTATGCTATTTATTGAATCATCCTTGATATTACCCCCAGGGCCCAGGCAGTAGAAATTGTCAGAAGAACTTGTCTTTCATTAGTTTGAAGAGTTGTAGGCAGAAGTGGAACTGGCCCCCAGGCAGCTGGAGCCATGCCCCAGATTTTGACATCCCAGGATCTAATTCATCCCTGAATTCAAATTCCATCTCACTATTTGTGCAACTGCAGACACACTTACCTTCTCTGGGTCTCAATTTCCTCATTTATACAACGAGGAGGTTGGATTAGATGACCTCCAAGGTCCTGCCCACCTCTAAATCTATGATGCTTTAATCCTACATCTCTTTTTTTTTTCCAAATCCCTTCCATCTTCTGGGGCTTCCTGAGACCCATCTTTCTCCTGAAGACACCCTATCTCTTGGAAGACTTCCTGAGGCTGGCTTATCTCATCTCTCATGACACAGAAGGTCAGAATAAGGACATGCCATTCTCCTTGGTCCCCACCATCACTTTTAGACTCTCCCTCTGTCACCATCACCCCACAATCATCTCTCCTCCTTTAAAATTAATTCTCTTTTTTTCCCAGATCTTCATTACTATTATCACCTCTCCCTTTGAAGTTCAATGACTGGCTCATAGTCTTCTGTCTTCATCTCTGTGCCCTTCCAATACCCTGGTCTCTTAGATTCTCAACTACCCCAATTCCCCTTTACTAATTCAACCACAACCCAAAGTACAAAAGTGGTCCCATCTTAAACCCTTCTCCTTACTCCCCCTTACCTTTCCCATCCAGCCATGGTGTTTCCCCCCAATAACCAGAGTTCCTAGTTATAGTTTTGTTGTAGGGCATGCAGAATATCCTCTTAAGTAGTAGGGATAGAAGTAATCAGGGCTGTATGGCAAGGAAATCTGGGCTTACTGTATTCCTTTTGTGAAGTTACCCCATTTAAATTATGAGGACTCTTCCTCCCAAGTTACAGTTCTACTTGGGACCCCTTCCCTCCTCCCTCCTCTCTTAGCTGATCCTTGAGGTAAACCCAATTATAAAGAGCCTGTGCCTTTATAGCCAGCCAGACCAGTGTTAGAAAATGTAGAGCAAAATTTTTAAAGGAATTGATCCAGGCCATTGAAGCAACAGCTCACAATAATTCTGTTTTTTAAGCCAAATGAGATTTGGGACAACTTGCTCCCTCTCCCCTCCTCTTTAGTTTCTGTGTCTGTCGATCATTCCCCTTAAGGGAAAGAAAGAACTCATTTTTTTTCTTTGTGGTACAATTAAAAAAAAAATATATATATCTCCATGTGCCATGAAGGGGCTTTATCTACTCGTGAGTCTCCTTGCCCAAAGAAAGAGGTTAAGCAGAAATAGTTTTTTCGTGTTTTCTTTGTTCACCTTTGGGCTTTGGTCACACTACACAAAGAAGAAATTGAAGTTGTGATGAATGAAAGGCAAGAGCCAATCAAGAAGTGACAGGAGACAGTCCACTGAGCAGCTGCCCATTGTGCCTCTCCAGCCGCGCTCGCTCTTGAAATTAAAGGAGAAATGGAAGACATGGTCATAAATATAAGACAAAAGTCAATGACAATACAATGAAAAGCTTACCATTGTGCTTGTAAAGGAATATGCCAGGGCTCAGAGAAAATAAAAGATGGAGTCAGTGGTGGACATCTTGGCCCGAACACAACTGTGGAGAAGATTGCCCTCTCTGGGAGCACTTTAAGGTTGCATAAAGAGGGAAACTGCACCCTAGGTGGAAAAATAGCGTGGTGGGTGTTATGTGGACAAGCTTACTGGACAGTGTGCTGTTGTGCTCCAAAGAATAGGCAACACAGGAACACTGGCTAAAGAAATTGATGAGGAGACCCAATCTCTCCAGGGAAGCTATCGGCCTTTGTGAAAGGGTCTTTAGAAAAAAACAACCGACAACAAAAAACAATTAACTGATCTCAGGGGTTCATGCTACCCTAAATGGGAAAACTTCTCCTACTGTTCCTGCTACCTAAAATGTCTTCCTGTCCCTTCTTCCTCTATGGTATTCTTATCCATCCTCTAAAAGCCAAATCATATTCCTCTTCCTCCATAAAGCCTTTTGTGATCTCTCCTGTTGGAAGGCACTTCCCCTCTCTGACCTCATTTTATATGCCTTTATATGTAATTATTGGGGCAGCTAGGTAGCGCAGTGGATAGAGCACCAGCCCTGGAGTCAGGAGTACCTGAGTTCAAATCCGGCCTCAGACACTTAACACTTACTAGCTGTGTGACCCTGGGCAAGTCACTTAACCCCACTTGCCTCACTAAAAAAAAATGTAATTATTAATGTTATTATTATATATGGCAATAATAATACTAGTGATAGCTATCATTTGTATAGAGCTTTAAGGTTTCTAAAGCATTTCTAAATAAATATGATCTGATTTGATCCTCACAACAACCCTGGGAGGTAGATGCTATTATTATCCCCATTTTATAGATGAGGAAACTGAGGCAGATAGAGGTTAGATGATTTTCTCAGGGTCCCACATCTAGGAAGTATCTGAGTCTGGTTTGGACTCAGCTCATCCTGACTCCAGGCCCTGCACTCTATCTGCTGTACCATCTATCTACCTGTGTATAATGTAAAATGTAATGGTATGTGTATATCCTGTGTCTTTAATGTCTTTATCATGTAATGTGATATATTGTATTTTGTGTCTTGAGAGACAACAAGGTCAGGGATAGAGGGCCAGGCTCGGAGTCAGCTAGATTTGGGGATAAATCCTTCCTCTTGATGTAAACTGGAAGGGTGACCCTGAGCTCTTCTCACTGAACATTTCAGTGTCCCAAGCCCACTTCCTAAATAAATAAGGGACAAGTTGTATTGTTGCATTTTTGAAGGGAATTTCCATTGAGTTCTTTGATGAAATCATAGGTTGGGACCAAAAAAAATATTAAAACAAGTCTGTGTCTTCCTGAGTAATAGACTAAGCTCCATGAGGGCAGGCACTCTGTCAGCTAAATTTGATATCTCCCTCAGTACCCTGCACCGTGCTCCATACATGTTTACTGAATGAATGAGTGAACAAAGAAGGAATAAATGAAACAGCTTTGGTGGAAATGGATACTATGTGACTTTGAGAGCTCCTCTGAATTTTATCATCCTTCCTCTGAAAATATATAAACTCTTAGAGAGTTTCTCTTAATGACATGAATTACTTGTCCTTTCTTCTAATTTTTTTTTTAGTTCTTTTGCTTCCTCATTTCTTCCCCTTTCCCTACTGCCTGTGGGGGAGATTTTGGACTGTGTAGAGGTGGGGGGGAGGAAGGGACCATAGTCTGATTCCCTTTTCCTTCCCCCAGAACATCAGCATCATTAGCCTGTTAAAAAGGCACTGTGCAGGGGGCAGCTACATGGTGCAGGAGATAAAGCATTGGTTCTGAATTCAGGAGGACCTGAGTTCAAATCCAGCCTCAAACACTTGACACTTACTAGCTGTATGACCCTGGGCAAGTCACTTAACACTCTTTGCCCTGGGTGGGGGGAAGGACAGTGCAGAGAGAGGAAATAAGCACAAATCCTTGCCTCAAAGACTTTATGCTCTATTAATGCCACCTTTGAGGGGCAGCTAGGTGGCACAATGGATAGAGCACTAGCCCTGAAATTGGGAGGATCTGAGTTCAAATCTCACCTTAGACACTTACTAGCTGCATGACCCTGAGCAAGTAACTTAACCCCAATTGCCTCAAACATCCAGGGTCATCTCCAGTCATCCTGATACATATCTCGCCACTGGACCCAGATGACTCTTAAGGAAAGAGTGAGGTTGGTGACTTTGCATAGCCCTCTCTCACTTAAATCCAATTCACTGCAAGTCATGACATCACCCTTATGTCATGCTTCTCTTCAAGAATGAAGGACAAACAACAACTCCCTTTGTCCAGTTTCTGCCTGGTGTAGTCTCTGCTGCCCATTGCTCCCAACATTTTAGACAAGAAGGCTTGTGTTAGAATGTGGAACTACAATGAATTGCCTATGTTGGATTTGGAAGTATTGTCATGTGGAAGAGAGGGTGGTCCTAGGGTAGAAGTAGGAATAATGGGTGTAAGTTATAAGGAGACAAATTTTGACTTCATGGATGGAAAATTTTCCTAATAATTAGCTTTGCCAAAAGTGGAATGGATTGCCTGGAGAGGTAGTAGGTCCCTTATATCTGGAGGTTATAGGATCATATATTTTGAACTGGAAGGGACCTTAGAGGCTATTCAGTTCAGGTCCTTCATTTTACAGGTGAGGAAACTGAAGCACAGAGAAGTTAAATGATTTACTCAAGGTCATACAGCTAACAAGTATCTGAGGCAGGAATTGAACCTAGAACTTCTTGGTTCTAAGTCCAGTGATTTGTCTACTGTTCCACTCTGCCTCTTTTGTCAACCTGAATAACATTTGATGGGTATTAAAAGGCAGGGAAGGGGAACAAGCATTTATTAAATACCAAGTACGTGTCAGGCACTTTGTTAAACACTTTATAAACAAATATCTCATTGGAGTCTTACAACGACTCTGAGAGGTAGGTGTAATAATTACATTTTACAGTAGAGAAACTGAGGCAGGGGTTAACTGATTTATCCAGTGTCAATTAGGAAGCACCTGAGGCTGTTTGAACGTGGGTCTTCCTGACCCCAGGCCCAGCATTCTGTGCACTATAGCACTACCCAGCAGCAAGAGATTCCTGTTCCGGTTCTGGTAGATAAGATGCCCTCTGAGGTCTGTGCCAACTCTGAGATTCTCTGAATATTTTTTTTTGTAAAATTGGAAGTAAAGATTTTTCAGTACAATTCCCAGCCTTTTTTCTTCTGAAAGGGAGACTTTCTAACTGAAAGACACATTCCCAAACTAGAGGTTTCCAGCATGTTATCTTTACATTATGGTTTTTACAGATTAAAAAAATGTTCCTGTAGCTTTTCCTTCAGCTCTCCCGTGACTGGTCAATGTCAGATTTTAAAAACCGCTCGACAATAACAACCTGTCAATTCTGGGGAAAAAAAATCTCATTTGACAGATTCTTTCCCCCTACTGAAATAGCAGGTTGTCTGAGTGATTGATCCAATTGACCAATTGTCTTTGTAGACAGTCTGAATTGAAATTTCTTTTTTATTTATGTGGCCAGTAGTTCCTGGGGGTACAGGACCATCAGGAGGGAGAGAAGACCTAACACAGCACAAAGATGAATTGGATTGGCAAGTAGTATCTGAAACAAGGAAGCAAAAATTTATTAAGCACCTACCATTATACCAGGCGCTGTGCTAAGTGATTTATAATTATTATCTCATTTGATCCCTACAACAATCCTGGAAGGAAAGTGCTATTATTATCCTCATTTTGCAGATGAGGAAACTGAGGCAAACCGAGGCAAGTGATTTAGCCAGGGTCACACAGCTAGCACATGTCTGAGACTGGATTTGAAATCAGGTCTGTGCTGATTCCAGGCCTAGGACTCTCTCCATTCCACCATCACCTGGATGTATTTAAACTTGAGTCTGTTAACAGGTTGGGTCACTGAATACTTTGACCTAGACTTCAGATTTTAGGGAGGCAGCAAGGTGGCTTAGTGGATAGAGTACTGGGTCTTGAGACAGGAATACCTGAATTCAAATCTAGGCCTGAGATGCTTATTTAACTACGTGACCCTGAGTAAGTCATTTAACCTCAGTTTCGTCATCTGAGAAATGAGGATGATAACAACAGTACCTGCCTCCCAGGTTGTTGTGAGGATCAAACGACAAAATAATTGTAAAGTGCTTGACTCAGTTCAAGTATGGAGTAAATGCCATATAAATAGTAGTTATTATGATTATTCTACTGTTGAAGTCCTTTTCTTTCTTTAAGGCTTAGCTCAAATGCCCTTTCCCCCATGGTCTTTCCTGATAGGACAGGGATTCATACTTAGTATAGTGCCTGGCACATGCTGGTCAGTTGTTTTCAGTTGTGTCTGACTCTTTGTGACCCCTTTTGGGGTTTTCTTGACAAAGGTACTGGAGTGTTTTGCCATTTCCTTCTTCAGCTCATATTACAGATGAGGCAGACAGGGTTAGGTGACTTGTCCAGGGGCACACACATTAGTAAATGTCTGAGGCTGGATCTGAGCTCAGGAAGAGGAGTCTTTCTGACTCTAGGCCCAGAGCTCTGGACAGGTCTGGGTCTGTGATTCCTTTGGCATAGGGGAACTTCTTCAACCAATGAAAGTCAGCATTTACTTTTCAACTTATACCCTCAGAGAGTTGCCTAGAACATTGAGACTAAGCAATTTGCTCAGTCACAGATCCTATATGAGTCAGAGCCAGGCCTTTACCCCAGGTTAGTTCTCTGTCTTACACTACAATGACTCTCAGACGCTCTCGTTCTCTTCTGGGGTTCTTCCATGTACTTGTCCCCCTTTAACTTACAATGATTTGTGTACTAGCTCCTCTTTTTTTTTTTTTTTTTTTTTGGCGCAGGGCAGTGAGGGGTTAAGTGACTTGCCCAAGGTCACACAGCTAGTAAGTGTCAAGTGTCTGAGGTTAAATTTGAACTCAGGTCCTCCTGAATCCAGGGCCAGTGCTTTATCCACTGTGTCCCCATGCTGCCCCCTAGTTGCCCCCCCCCAGCTCCTCTAATAGATTAGAAATTCTGTGGGAGCAATGATGGCATCAATTGTATATTTTTAATATTAATCAGTGCCTTGCACACATAGTAGGTCCTGAAAAAAGCTTTGTGGAATGAACTGAAAATCGATCAGACGTTCCAAGGTACCAGAACATTACATAGGTGGGCTCTAGCCTTCCCTTCCCTCTTCTTCCTCTCCAAGAGCATCCCAAACTCCTGCCCTAGGACTCTGGACTTTTGATTGGTAAGCATTCACCAAAGGTACATATGTAATGTGGACCCAGACCCACTTTCATCATGCAATGCCTCTGAGCTCACTTTTCTACTATATTTCTGAAAACGTGAATTGAGTCAAAATTACCAAAACACTTTTCCCTGGCCACCATTTCCTTTTATGTGTTGTCTTCATCTTCTATAATGTAAGATCTTTGAGGCCAGGAGAACATCTTGCTTGTTTGTGTTTGGATCCCTAGTACTTAGTATAGTGCCTGACACATGCTGTTCACTTGTTTTTCAGTCATGTCTGAATCTTCATGACCCCATTTAGGATATTCTTGGTGGAGATACTGGAGTGGTTTGCCATTTCCTTCTTCAGCTCAAATTACAGATGAGTAAACTGAGGCAAGCAGGATTAAATGACTTGCCCAGGGTCACACAGCTAGTGAATGTCTGAGGCTGAATTTGAACTTGGGTCTACCTGACTCCAGGCCTAGAGCTCTATCCATGACGCTACTTAGCTGCCCTATGTATCTGACACATAGTGAGCACTTAATATTTTTCCATTCCATTCCAAAGTATAGCTAAATGTTCACACCATTAATTTGCTAACAGAAAATCTGCCATTTTGATGGTTAAGTTGGACATTAACCAGTTGATGAGCTTTAAGGTGATGGGAAACTCTCCCTTTAGTTATCTTATGGTATATAGCCAGACTCTTCCATTATTTTCTCTAAATTTCCCTGTATATCCCAAAACTTGCAAGATATCTGACTTCCCAGTAGCTGATGAAGATGATTCCAATGCCATATCTATGTCTTACAGGTTCCAATCTGATTTACTGCTGCTTCTGAGGTCAATCTGGACTTTAAGGCAAAGGCAACTAAAAAGGAAACTGAGGAAATAAGGCAGATGGAAGGTCTGGGTGGAGAGAACATGTTTCAGGAAATAAATGTGGAGTAACAAGGCTATTATCTCCTTGATAAGAGGGCAAAAGCTAAAAGGGGAAAAGTTGGATTTTTCACTGGAAAGCATGAAGAATTTCATAGCTAACATTGTTGGCATGATGCTATAATTAATATATGATAACAATATTAGTAAGAATAAAAGCATACAATTAAACCCTTAAAAATGTCAACATGAAAAGTAAACTTAATAAAAGATACGCACATGAACATATATAACAAAAATTATCTTTAATAATGAAATTATTTATGGCCAAACTTTTTTTAAACTTAATTTCATTTTGGTTCTAAAATAGTCACAGTAATGCCACTATTAAATATTAATGTCAACACAAGCTACTTAATTGGGAGGTTATTAAAGCTCCAAATTAAATTTCTTTTCTTTTTCTCCCCTCCTCAATAGCAGCAACAGTGAATCTCCAGCATGTGTTATTAACATTGATGTGCTGAGCCTACAGAGAAGCTGTGTCAGAAGCCATAATTCTGAATTTCTGGCTGATATTTAATGAGACAGAAAGGACTAGTGGGCAGAGCTGTGGCTGCTCTGTTATTTGTTGTGCACAGAGGTGGCCGGCAGTTTCTGTGCATGTGCGGCATTACTGGGCACATGTGGAGCAATCCCTAAACATAAATGGCCGATTATGCAAGGACCTGCTCATGCTAATAGGGATGTCACCACCAAGATGGGGGCCACATGCCAAGGGGTCGTTCAATGACAAACACCTCACACAAGTCCCTGCTTAGCTCTTCAAGTGCTTTTTGGGGGCGGGAGACCAGATGGTTAATGACTCATGAATTACTTAATTCTGATCACAAGCTGAGAGCAAATGAGATGCTTGTTTCACTTGGCAGCACCCCCTAAACTAGTGGCCCAAGCATCTGTGCTATTATTTAGAGTGGCAGGACCTGGGTTCCAATCCAGCCTCTGCCCCCTCTGAGTTTTTGTTGTTGTTGTTATTGTTGTTGTGTGTGTGTGTTTGAGGGCATGGTAGTAATGGCTGATCAAGAGTTGATGAAGGGGAATAATCTTGCTGGCAATGTCCCCAGTATCACTGGAGAAAAAAAAAATTATGTTTGTCAAGACCTTTCATCTCCTTAAATGTTTCCCCTGCTCTGGGCACATGACAAGTGAACATATTACTACTGACAAGGCCCACGTCTCTCTTTTAGTTGTTCTGGTTACATGACCTGTGTTCACCTACAAATAATACCACAGGGTGAGCCTCCTAGACTTAAAACTATTCCATTTATTGGCTAACAATTGGTATACCAACCACAAACATGGTTTTAAAAAAAATAATACTTTATTCCCCCCCAATTTTATTTTTATTATTTATTTTATGTTATCCTCCCCTCTGAAATTTAACATTCTTTTTTTTTTAAGTTTTGAGTTCCAAATTCTATTCTTTCCTCCTTTCCCTCTACTCTCCCTGAGATGGTAAGCAGTCTGATATAGGTTATACATGTGTGATCATGTAAAACATTTCATATTAATCACTTTGTGGAAGAAAACTCAAACAAGAAAGAAAGAAAAAGAAAGGAAGAAAGGAAGGAAAGCAAGAAAGAAAGAAGAGAGAGGAAAAAATAGTATACTTGGGCTCGTATTCAGATGTCATTAGCTCTTTCTCTTGAGGCAGATAGCATTTTTCATCATGAGTCCTTTGGAATTGTTCTGGATCATCACAAACATGTTTTAGATTAGCCAATAACAAAAGGTGAAGTGAGTTGATTGGCTAAGGCCATTTGGGTTAAAACTATTCTTTTGATGTTTTAAAAGTGTTTGGTGGGCTCTTGCATAAAAATCTGGATATTCTAATAATAACATTTAATACAAGAAACTTTTGGCATCAGGGTCCATAATCATTCATAGCACTCTATCCCTCTTCAAATATGAACATTTTGTCTTTTTTCCTCTTACCTCTTCCTTTCCCATTTCTTTTGTTTTTAATTCTTCCCCTATTTTATTTTACTTTATTTTTTTGCGGGGCAATGAGGGTTTAGTGACTTGCCCAGGGTCACACAGCTAGTAAGTGTCAAGTGTCTGAGGCCAAATTTGAACTCAGGTCCTCCTGAATCCAGGCCCAGTGCTTATCACTGTACCACCTAGCTGCCCCCCTCTTCCCCTATTTCTTAAAAAAAATTGGGAATTCAGTAATTGGCAACAAATGCAAACATTTCAACATGCAAAGAACAAGAGAGGATTGTGAAAGAAACTGTGAACTTCTGTTACATGCAGCTTTAAAAAAGATATATATGTACATATTTATATATTTAACAAAGTAGTTACAAAATCACTACATTTGTTTGTGTACCCATCTGCATTTTTAGTTCTCTGTGCATTTAAAAATTGTTTTACTAAATATGCTTTTTTCAGGCATATCTCCTGCACCTGAAATAAAAACCTTTCCCTTAATAGCATATATATATATATATATATAGTCAAGCAAAACAAATTAATACATTATCCATGCTTGAAAATATAATTCCCATTCTTCACCATTTCCTCTCTGCCCAAAATTAAGAGGTATACCTTTGGCTTTTCCTTTTTCCTAAAAAAGCCTTCAATGTGTATAGAACTTTAACTTTTTTCCCTTCAAAATATTGTCATGTCCATAGTAAGACAGTTGTGATGTTGATGGTAATGGTGGTGGTGGTGATGATGATAACTAACATTAACTTAATGTTTTAAGGTTTTCAAAACGCTTTACATATATTTTCTCATTTTACCCTTTCAACAACCCTGGAAGGTAGGTCATATGATTATCCTCATATTATGGTGAGGAAGTTGAAACAGATAGTAAGTTAATTCCTTAGGATCATGCAGCTAGTAAATGTCTGTGGAAGGATTAGAAGTCGTATTTTCCTGACTCCATATCTTGCAGTCATTTAGTCAGCAAGCATTTATTAAATACCTACTATAGCACATAGTAGGGCATATAAAGAAATGCAAAAGATAGTCCCTGCCCTTGAGGAGCTCATAGTTTAATGAGGGAGCAATGTTCAATCAACCATCCACCAACAAGTTATTTACAGGATAAATAGGAAATAATCAACAAAGGGAAGGCCCACTAACATTAGATGAGGCCCAGAAAGGTTTGATAATTTGTCTAACATATATAGAAACAGCTAAGATTAGAATCCAAATCTCTTATGAATCTGCACTTTTCCACTGGACTATTTCTTTGCCAGTTCCTTACATCCTGGCTTCCTGGTGGTTCTTAGTTTTTTTGTTTTGTTTTTTCCCTTCTAATAGAGATTTTTTTGAATAAATTATTCCCAACTCCTCACTATTGTGGGAAGTCCTGCATATAAGTAAGTACAATACCTCCCTCTGGCCTCACTCAACTTGAACTGGATTAACATATTAGTTTCCACAGATGGCAATGAATACTGCTTCTTTTGGGATTTTAGGGGTTAACCCTGAAGGGTTAGGGTTTTTAACACTGTCATTCATCATAGCCTCTATCTGTGCTCCCCAATACTGATCAACTAATAGAACTGTTAATTTTTAGAAAAAGAAAGTTGCTTTAAAAAAAGGTATCACAAAACAGTACTTCCAAACCCCCCAAATCAAGACCATATTCTCTCCTCCAGACACACATGGTCCCTGGGAAGAGTGGGATCAAATTTAAAGCACAAAATTCATGAAATGTATATGTAGGGAACATATAGGGATTTTGAAGTCCTTTTTTGACTTCGCAAGTTTGTGTTAGGGTCAGACCTTGGCATTAAATGAGTCACTCCCTTTCCCACCTGGTGTGGCTCCCTTCAGAAAGTGGTAGGTCTATCCACTGCTAGTTTGGGTCAATCACATTGCTCAGCAGTTGCCCACATATCTTACCAGACATGGATTCTGCTGCTGTTGACTCCAGTAGCCAGGAAGAGGCTCTTCTAATGGATCTTCTGGTCTTACCAGGTGCCTCAGAACTCCCATCTCATGATAGTAATTCACCTTTAAAACCAGGAAGAATAACCAAGAAATAAAAGTGAGATGTGATCATGGACACATTGTGACCAGGTGGGAAACTGGGTGGCCTCCCCTACCCTACTTAATAGTTCTCAGCAGTCTTCCTCCTCATCTGAAAGCCACGAGTAAGGAGAAAAGCACAAAAGGTGAGGGGAGGAGGAACTATCCATCTTTCGGTCTGCGAATTAAATTCCATCTCAATAATTTCTGAGTCATCAGTCCTTCCAGCTCCTTAGCCAACTGTAATGCTCTTCCTTACTCCTTAATAATAGTCCCGTAGTCCCCAAGCCATCACATGGTGGATTGGAGCCAGGTGGGTGACATTTGAACATGCTCTGGATAATGCTCCAGAAAGAGCAAAACCAAACATAGTCTAAAGAACAAGCCCCTCTTGTCTAGTCCTGCAATATTTTTGGAAGGTTTTCTAAAGGTTTATGTCTCTCAGACATTGGTCCATGGTTGTGGAACAGCCCAAGCAAATTTTTACTGGTTCAAAGAACTTTTTCTGCACAGGCCTTACTTTTGAAATTCTATATACTTTTTTTTTGGGGGGGGGGGGAGCAATTGGGGTTAAGTGACTTGCCCAGAGTCACACAGCTAGTAAGTGTCAAGTGTCTGAGGCCGGGTTTGAACTCAGGTCCTCCTGAATCCAGGGTTGGTGCTCTATCCACTGTGCCACCTAGCTGCCCCCAAATCCTATATACTTAAAAACTGACTCTTCCTCTTCCTCCTTGTTTCTTTTCCTGCTCATCTCATCCCTGGATCCTTTCTTATTTCAGTTTTTAATCCAATCCCCTGAGTCACTGAGAGTCACTTTGCTGAGTTTATGGGAAGTGGAGCAGCCTCTGTTTGAGAATTTATGTTTTTAGAATCCAGGGAGGGCCTTCTGTCTCCATTTTGTATTTGTATGACTAGTACCTGCTTGTGTTATTGGTTAGATAGTTTTCTAGTGACATTATGGTTTGGATTCAATTCATTCCACAAGTATTTAGTAAGTTACTACTATGTTACAGGTGAGAGAAAAGTCAGCCCAGTGGGTAGAGTTTGCCTCCATTTCTGGAAAAATATGAGATGAAATATAGTCTCTGACACATCATGACTTTGTGACCCTGGGCAAGTTACTTAACTTCTCAGAGCTTCAAGTGATTCTCCAAGACTTAAATTGCAGTACAGGTGCTGAAGAAATCACAGGTCTAATTTTTTTAAAAAAAGACACAACATTATGTCACTATGTGCACTCTGGGATAGTTCTTGATCAAGTCTCTACAATAACTGACCTCCCAGAAGAATACTGTTAAAGCAGATACAACGTTGAGAGAAGTTAAAGGTTGCTCAAAAGATGGGCAACACTTGGGCTCTTCCTGCCCCACTCCAAACATTTGTTCTTGTGTTGAGTCCCTTTCCCTAACTCAAAAGAGAGTCTGATTTTAAAAACTTTGATACCATAACATATGTCTGTTTACCATATTCCACCAGCCTCCTGACACCCTGAGGTCCATGAAAGGGGAAGAATAAAGAAAAACCATGTCCATGTTGCACTGCAGGACAGGAAATGGGCTTCCTATAAGAATGAAACTCCAAAAAAGGGTCAGGGACAAGTATCTGTGCATGTGTGTATGTATATGTGATAGAGGCAGTCGATTCATGTCTCTCCCACATCTATGAACAATCGACATGTGTTTACCAGCCTAAATTGGGGTGGGACTGCAAGGGAGGAGTTATCTCTGTGGAAGGGCACATCCATGGCTAAATCAGCCAAAAGAGAACATCCTACCCCTCCACTGCTCAAGATAATGGGAGCGTGTTATTCTACTGGATGAAAGACCAAGACTAATTTTTAGAAACAACCTTGTTCTGGGTAGGATTGAGGACAGTTTCTACTTCCTCCTAAATTCAGACCAAATGCAGGCCTCTGCCCAAATAGGCACCACTCAGAGGTCCCTCCATTTATAAAAGGCTTGAAAAGTCAGCAATGCCATGTTTTGATGCTTCATGCACATTCAACACAACTGTGTCTTCAGAGCCTGCTTTTTCACAAGCCCCATTTAAATAGGAGACTAAGGAATGGTAATTTCTTTCCTGTACCAAAGCTGAAATTCTAGCCCTGAATCCATTCAGATTGTAACCTGACTAGCTACTAGATGGATGTAAGTGGCACCTCTGTTTCTATCATACGTTTATGAACTGTGGTATATTAATTAGGGTCTCCAATGCTGTTAGCAGAAATTCTAAAGCACGATTAGTATTAATAGCAGCTATAATTGACAAGAGCACTTTTGTCCCTGTTTGAAACATTTGGTTGCTTCAATCAAAAGCCACAACACATGTACGTGTAATCAGGGTATCAGGAGAATACAGCAGATGAGCTTAATTATAGAGATAACTTATAGATCCAGCTTTCAAATCAAGACCTGCAGTTCACACTGACTTTATTTCTGAGTCTCTGGTCTCATATCATTAGTCATGGGACTATAACCTGGGCCAAGGTGAGGCATTGTTAGATGACTGATGTAGATACTAAAGGGTTGCCAAATGTCAAAGAATTTGATAAGAGGTTAACATTCAATTGAATCTATGAAAACAAAGCCCTATGTAAATATTATTCACCATCAAAAGAAGGGCGTGGGTAAGGGCAGCAAAACAAGCATGTGGCTTATCTCACATTCCATACTGGGTTTTATTAGAGTATTGAGCAGGGTTTTAGGAATTCATTTTTAGGGTTAGGAGGCTGAAAGTTCCTTAAGGTAGAGAAATATCTTCCTATCCTGTTTTCATCCTTAGCACCTTATACATAATAAGGAAAGGAACTGGACCTGTGATTTCATTGTTAACGAGAATTCCCAGGTGAGGAAACTCCATCTACAAATGCAGGTAGACTAAGATTGTGTTCTCTGCAACTCATAGCCCTAGAGAGTTGCCCAGAGGATTGAGATATTGTGGGACTTGCCCAGAGTCACCCACCATTGTGTGTCCAACCCATTCCTGTCTCTGAAGTGAACTCTTTATCCACTATGCCAAACCACCTCCATAACCATAATACTACATATACACACATTTGTGTGTATATATATATATACATATGTATATATGTGTGTATACATATGTGTATATAAAAACATTCAATAAAGGTCTTGAATAAAAGATTAAAATAACTGGAGAAAAAAATGATTTAGTCCTAAAGGATGTCTGGGTTAAAAAACAAACCAGAAAAGCAATGGAAACTTTTGTCAGAGAAAATGATAATAATGAGACAATATACCAAAACTTCTGGGAAGCAACTAAAATAGTGCTACCATGAAAATTTCTTTTTCTAAATACTTTCATCAATAAAAGAGAAAAAGAACCAATCAGTGAAATGGGTATGTAATAGTAACAGCAGCGGCAGCAGTAACAACAACAGCAACAGCAACAAGATAGGCATTAAATTAAAAACACAACTAAAAATTAAATTTAAAAAGTTCAAAATCAAAAAAGAGATTAATGAATTAAAAGAAATTATGCATTTAATTGATAATGCTAGTCTTTAAAAAACCTAATAAAATAGACAAACATTTAGCTAGTCTGATTTTAAAGAGAGAAAAACATCATCAGTGTATAAAAAAGAGAATTCACAGCAAATGAAGATAAAATAAAAGACACTATCAGAAAGTACTTTGCTCAATTATATGATAAAAATGATGACTTAGATGAAATGGATCAATATTTACTAAAATATGGAAAACGCTGATTAACAGATGAAGATACACAGTCTAAATAAGCTAACTTCAGAAAAATACATTGAACAAGCCATGAGCCATAAATGAACACCTCCCTCCCCTCCTTCCCTTGCCCACCCAAGAAGAGGAAAAAAAAAACACCTTGGGACCAGATAGATTTTCTTTCTTCCTTCCTTCCTTCCTTCCTTCCTTTCTTTCTTTCGTGAGGCAATTGGGGTTAAGTGACTTGCCCAGGGTCACACTGCTAGTAAGTGTTAAGTGTCTGAAGCTGAATTTGAACTCAGGTCCTTCTGAATCCAGGGCCAGTGCTCTATCCACTGTACCACCTAGCTGCCCTGGGACCAGATAGATTTTCAATAGACTTCTGTCCAATACATTAACCAATGAGTATTTATACTCACCTACTATATCATATATTTTTAAGAATAATGAATCCAAATATTACATAAATTATTTGCAAAGTAGTAAAAGAATGGATTCTATCATTTCCTTCTATGATACAAATATGGTCTTGATACCTAGACCAGATAAAGTTGAAAAAAATGAAAGAAGCGATAGAGCAAAATCCCTAATGAATGATACAAAATATTAAATAAAATATTAGTATAGAGGGCATAATGACACCTTACAAATATTATTAATTATGACCAGGTTAGATTTATTTCAGAAATTAAATTGATCTAGCATAAGGAAAACGATAAGCATAGTAGATCATATTAGCAACAAAAATAATAAAAACCACATGATTATGTCAATAGATGCTGAAAAAGTTTTTGATAGAATTCAAGACCCATTTCTTTTAAAAATACTAGAGTATAGAAATAAGTGGGCCTTTCCTTAATATGACAAATAGTATCTAAAACCAAGAGTCAACATAAGATATAATGGAGAAAGGCTAGAATCCTTTACAATAAGATTAGCCATAAAGCAATGATGCACATTATCACCACTATTCTTTGATATATAGTATTAGAAATGTTAGACATAGCAATAAGATTAAAAAAAAGAAATTGAGAGAATTATCATAGGTAAAAAGAAAACAAAACTATGACCTTTTATAGACAATGATAGTCTTTTTAGAGAACAACAGAATCAATTAAAAACTCATTTAAATAATAAAAATAAACCCACATAAGTCTTCAGCACTTCTTTATCTTACCAACAAAACCCAGGAAGAACAGATAGAAAAAGAAATTCCAGGGGCAGCTAGGTTGCACAGTGGATAAAGCACCGGCCTTGGATTCAGGAGAATCTGAGTTCAAATCCGACCTCAGACACTTGACATTTACTAGCTGTGTGACCCTTGTCACTTAAGCCCAACTGCCTCACCAAAAAAAAAAAAAGAAAGAAAGAAAGAAAGAAAAGAAAAGAAAAGAAAAAGAAATTCTATTAAATAACTGTAGAATAGATAAAACATTTGAGTCTATCTACAAAGACACGAAGGAACTAGATGACTATAATTACAAAATATTCTTCATAGAAATAAAGATAGATTTAAGTATTTAGGGAAACATTAATTACCAATGTTAAACCACACCAATATAAAAATGTCTATGCTATCTAATTTATCTATCTAATTTATTCAGTGCCATACCAATAAAGATGCCAAAAGATTTCTTTTTTAGAGCTAGAAAAAATAATCAAGTTATTTATCTGGATAAAAAAGGTGAAGAATATATATATATATATATATATATATATATACACACACACACTCACACACATACACACACACATATATACATATGTATATATATATGTATACACACACACACACATATGGAAATAATGAAAAAAGTAGAAACGGAGAGAGTCTGGCAGTACCAGATCTTAAACTGTAAGATAAATGAGTAATTATCAAAATGATTCAGTACTGGAGATGAGTAGAGAGGTTGATATTAAGTATACAACATAGAATATGACATAACATGTATACACAGTGTATAAGTACATAAGAGAGAAGCAAAGGATCATAGTGATTCAGAAAACCAGAAAAAGCAAATAAACAATTAGATCCAAACTATTTTGTTAAGGACTCAATATTTGACAAAAGAATACCAGTCCAATTGGACCATAGTCTGTCAAAAATTAGGTTTAGACTAAGATCTCATGTCATATTCCAAGATAAACTCCAAATGGATACATAATATAAATATAAAATATCTTTCCATAAACAAATTTGATGAGCAAAGAAGGAAATACCTTTCACGACTATGGACAGGGAAGAATTTCATGACTAAATAAGGGATAGAGAGTATCACAGAACATAGACTGGATAATTTTGATAACATAAAATTAACAAATTTTACCCAAACAAAATCATTTTAAATAAAATTATTATAAAAACAATTAACTGGGAAAAATCTTTGGGGAAAGTTTCTCTCATAAATGTCTGATATCCAAGATATAGGAGGAATTGATCTACATATGTAAGAATAAGAAACATTTCCCAAATTATATGAACAGGAAGTTCTCAAAGGAAGAAATCCAAACTGTCAATAATTATAGGAAAAAATGCTTCAAATCACTAATATTTAGAAAAATGCAAATTAAAACAATTATGAGGTTTCCTGTCAAACCCATTAGATTGTCAAAGTTGACAAAAATGGAAAGTGGCAAATTTTGGAGAAGCTGAGGGAAAACAAGTATATTAATGTATTCTTGCAATAACTATGAAGCAGTCTAACCATTCTAGAAAGCAGTTTAGAACTATGTCCCCAAAGACACTAAGCTATGCATACCAGTACTATTCATATACTCAAAAGAGATCAAAGAAAGAAGGAAAAGGCACAAAAATAATTATGGCATCTCTTTTTGTGAAAGCTAAGTAATGGACACAGAGTATGTGCCTATCAGTTGGGGAATGGCTAAACAAAATTATGGTATATCAGTGTTGAAGAGACTGTTTCAGAGATACTTGGGAAAATTTCTATTAATTTAGAGTTGATTGAGTAGTCAGGGGAATAATGTCTATAATAACAACTGTGTTGTAAAGACAAAAAATTTTGAATGATTTCAGCACACTGATCTATTCAATGACCACCATGATTCTAGAAAACAGTGACCAAACATTCTTTCCAACTCTGGATAGCAATGATAGAGTCAAGGCAAAGAAAGAAGCATTCATGTTCCAACATGGCCAAAGTAAACATTTCTTTTGTTTTACTATGCATATTTGTTGCAAAGATTCTGTTTTTGCTTTTCAATTTGAAGGGGGCAACAGTGGGAGGAGGGGGAAAGCTATGGTTAAGATGCTAAAAGAAAGGAAGAAAGAGAAAGAAAGAAAGAAAAAGAAAGAAAGAAAAAGAAAGAAAGAAAGAAAGAAAGAAAAAAGTGGCCTTGTAGCATTTTCTTTTTGAGGCAATTGGATTAGGGTTAAGTGACTTGCCTAGGGTCAAACAGCTAGGCCACATTTGAACTCAAGTCCTCCTGACTCTAGGGCTGTTTCTCTATCTACCATGTCACCTAGCTGCTCCCTTGTAGAATTTTTAAAGGATGCACAGAAGAGAATGAGTTAAAAAACAGAAGTGAATAAAAATGAATTGGTGAAAGACATGTTGAAATTGATATACCTTTATGGAAAAGAAAACTATTTCAGAGAGATTCTCAGTTTCCTATACAATCCACCTCCCTTCTACTTCATGTACGGAAATCCTAATTTTATTTTGTGTTTGTTAAGTTCAGAATTTTTAAAAAGTCAATTTTTTAAAGAGAAAAAAAGGAAAATTCTACTATAGGTGATGGTACTTAGGGCAGCTAGAGCACCAGGCCTGTAGTCAAGAAGATTCATCTCCCTGAGTTCAAATTGGGCCTCAGGAACTCACTAGCTGTGTGACCCTGGGCAAGTCACTTCACCCTGTTTGCTTCAGTTTCTTCATCTATAAAATGAGTGAGAGAAGGAAATGACAAAACACGTCAACATCTTTACCAAGAAAACCCCAAATGGGGTCATGAAGAATTGGACACAACTGAAATGACTGAACAACAACAACTACTTGATCTGAGCTTTGATGAAGGCCAGAGATTCTAAGAGGCAAGGGTGAAGGAATACATTGCAGGCATATAGAGGAAGCCCTTAGAAAGGCACAGAGATAGGAACCGGAGTGTCAGGTCTTAGGAACAGAAAGAAGACCAGTATGGCTTAGTGCATGGCAGGCAGTTGTTGGGGGCTTAAGCATCAGAGGAGCTTGTATTTGATTCTAGAGGCAATGGGGAGCCATGGGCATTTATTGAATAGGAGAATAACATAATCAGATCTACACTAATATCAACAGCAACTGAGTGGAGCACAGCTTGGAGAGGTAGTGATAGAAGAGAAATAGGTTAAAGGGAAGAAGAGGGAGGAGAGAGAGAGATGAGACAAGCCCTTTCTAGGCAGCTAATAGTATGGGCTCTGTCACTAGGCAGCACTATTGAGCTCAGTAAAAGAAGATTTGGCAGAGCCCATACTACAACTTTTGTTGTTTAGTCATTTTTCAGTTATGTCTGACTCTTCATGACACCATTTTAGGTTTTCTTGGCAAAGATACTGGAGTGGTTTGACATTTCCTTCCCCTGCTAATTTTACATATCAGGAAACTGAGGCAAACAAGGTTAAGTGGCTTGAACAGGGTCACACAGCTAGTAAGTGTCTGAGATTGGAGTTGAACTCAGGAAGATGAGTCTCTCTGACTTCATGCCTGGCACTCTACACTGTGCCACATAGCTGCCCATACCATAACTAATAGAGAATAAGTCTTCTAATAATGTGTGACAGCATTGGAGAATAAAACAGAAAGGCACTGAGAGACCTAAAACAGAATTTCACCATGTCCCAGATGGACCACACAGAAACTTTCTCAGTACAATACTCCCACCCCCAACACACACACACACACACACACACACACACACACACGCACCAATTTGGAAAATTTCTCAGTACAATGTTTTAAGCTATGATAATAGCCAATGCAACAAAATAGACATGGTTGAACCCAGTGCTTATGCCTTTAAGGTGACTTGGGAGAGAAAAATCAACTGAAAAATATTTATTTTGTTATATGATTTGGGGTAGCTAGGTGGCATAGTGGATAAAGAGCCAGGCCTGGAGTTGCTAAGACCCAAGTTCATATTTGATCTCAGAAGCTTAACCAGCTCTGTGACTCTGGACAAGACACTGAACCACTTTTTGCCTCAGTTTCCTTATCTGTAAACTAGCGATAATAATTGCACCTACCTCTCAGGATTGTTGTGAGGATAAAACATGACAATATTTGTAAAAACATTTAGCATGGTGCCTGGCACAGACTAGGCGCTAAATAAATGTTAGTTATTATGATAATGATGATGATGTGTGATAAGACAGATTTGATGAAAGCTGATTCTACCATGAACTTTCCTAGGAAACGGATGTTTAGATCAATGACATCTGAAAATGAAATGTTAGAGAAATGAGTCAGTTTGGGGAGTGGATATGCCCACCCCCACCCCCACCCAAATTGGGTCAGTAACACCATTTCAACAAAAAGTTACAAATATTTTTGGCTTCAAATAAAAAGCAGTCTCATAAGTATAAAAGGACCTCGGGCTGATATGGACACTCATAACAGGTTTGGACATAATCAGCCCACTCAAGGAGACATCTGCTCATCTCTAGACTCTGTGGAGGACAATCTAGATGTGGTTTCCAGTGGTTCCCCACCGGTGACAAATGCCCAAAAGTCAGTGTGGAGCTCAGAATCAACTTCCTCATTAAGCAGAAGTGATTAAAAAGGATTTCAAGCATGTTTGCCTATGATTGCTGAAAGTGGCAGATGGTGTGTGCTAGTACATTATGTCAAGGAATCCTGATACAATTTGTCAACCAATTGCAGCTTTTGGTACATGTTAACCCCAGGAATGTCGACCTCTCAGAAGCATAGCCAGATGACCCCTGTCAAATACGCGATTTCTCCGTAGGCTTCACAGATCTTCAATCTTGCTGCTTTTCACAGGATTTTGAAGTTGGCAGAGGCCATATGGTCTGACCTACACTCCAACAAGAATTCCTTCTATAATGATATCCCCACCAATTGTCATCCTATGTTTTCTTATAACCTCAGGTGAAGGGGAGCCCACCACCTCTAGGGGCAGCCTTTACACTTTGGGGCAGTATACGTTAGGAAGGTTTTCCTTGAACTGAAGCTAAATCTGTCCCTGTAATTTCCACTTGTGGTTCCTGGTTCTGTCCTCTGGGGTCAAAGAGAACCAAGGCTAATCCCTCTTTTGCATGATAGTTCCTCAAATACTTTCTGAGACCTTTCTGGAAAAATCATGCTTGGAAGTTTTAATGGAAAAGCTAGGGTATTCAAATGTAACCAATCAAGATCCTGGCACTCACCCATATTTTCAAGGACTTGCATCCTTTGCAGCAGAGATGAGGGGGTTGACTTTTTGTCCTTGAGGGTTTTCTCTGGAATCATTATATCTTTGGGGTAAGGAGGAGGATAGGTCAGATTAGCTCTTCAGAATTGACAGTTTTAAGAAGAGCGCTCCTTGAATATAATGGCAAAGCTTTTGTGGTGACATACAGAGCTGACAGAAAGGATTAGAGGCCGCTAGGTGGCGCCATAGTGAACAGAGTACAGGGCTGGGAGTTAGGAAGGCATGAGTTCTAGTCCAGCCTCAGACCCATTCTAGTTGTGTGACTTTGGGCAATTCACTTCGCCTCTGTCCTACCAGTTTCCTTGTTTGTAAAATGAAGACAATAATAGTGCCCACCTCCCAGGGTAGTTGTGAGGATCAAAAGAAATAATATTTGTGATGTACATTTCTACTACACTCCATTGTCTAATGGGACCCATTGGGAAAATAAATTGTATCACCCTTTCTATGCTTTAAGGCAATCCCCTATTGCTGAATGCCTTTATTTCAAGATTGGCATTGCTCAAAGGTGAGTAAGGTAGTTGCACAGGTCCTGTGATTTGAGGGATGCCTCCCAAAATAATTCCCTCATAAGTTAGGGTACCCTAAGTTCCCAGACTACATCTTTGAATGAAGTTCTAGTGTCTCTAAGAGTCAGTCCCTTGCTAAATTTAACTATCAGGCATGAATGCTGTAGTGTGAATTAGTTTATCAGAGAGGTTTCCTATTTGACAATTAGCTGAGAGACCTTCTGAGATAGTATAGAATTGGAAGGATAAATTCTTGAACTCACTGTGGAGGACTTTGGGCAACCAGAGGATGACCCAAGGGCATTTAGGGCCCAGGTTTAGGGGATCAGTGATAGGAGGACAGAGAAAGCATTTCATCTTCTTTATCATTTTGCTCAGAGCCAGCCTTGTGAGTGTTTTAGGTGGGGCCCAAAGAATCCATAAGGATGAAGAAATTCATGAAAGCTGATAGCTGTTTACTCCCAAATAGCCCAGGCTGCCATAGGCAAACAAGTCAGAGTGGGATCTTAATTTTTTTTTTTAATGAACTTTGCACATGCTTCTTTCTCCCCTCATATAAGGTCCATAAACACTGAGACAGGTATAGATTGGCTTGCTAACATCAACATGAATTTACAAAAGGGTAGGTTATGCTTAATCAGCATGATTAATATCTCTCAGGAATTATCTTGGAACACACAAGGGGGAAAGTAAGGACACGAAATTGACTTTGGCTTTGAATAGGTGTTCGTTGAAGGGGATGAAGAAGAAGACCGTGAGAAGGCTGAGAATTGACAGTGAAATATAAGACTCAATGAAAACATAGGCTTTTTGTGAGCCTCTTGAGAAGCCTGCGAAACCAGAGACTTGATGATGGCTCAGGAAGTAGGTGTGCTGCCAGTCATTGGCTTTCACCTTGAGGGGAATGCTGGCCCATCTTCCTTCTGTCTGGAGACCCTCCCTCTGCCAACTTTCCCATGAAGCACAGTTAGGTTTGGAGATGCTCCAACTGCTGCACCTTTGGGTTGGGGAGCTGATTTAGAAGTGGGGAATGGCTTTTTTTTTAAATAATGGAGAATTAAGATCTGCTAGGCATGATGCCCTTGGTTCAAAGTTGTGCTATCCAGAAGTATGGTGCTCTGGTGGGCTGAACTATAATCATATTTTTTTTTCTTTATATCAAGTTTTGCCTCTTTTTGTCTTCTTGGAATTTTCTCTATTATTATGGTTTGATTCCAAATGCTTTTTATTTCTCTGGTGTGAGTATTCCTCCACTTCCCAGACTGTAACCCTTGTATGATTTTATTAGATAGTCTGTAAGTTGCAGTGATTTGAGGACATACATCACATGACAGCCCATTTCTGATACCTAATCTATGCTGGTTCTGATTCAGTCATGGCCTATTGCTGGCCTCAGATTATTTTGTTTATTGTTATTATTTTACTTTGGCATCTTTATGAGGTCCAGAGAACCTGGAGAAGTCTCCTGGTATGGTGGGTAGATCTCCTATGGCAAAATATGCAAAGCTGGAAAGGATACCTGTGTAAATGAATTTGTGGATTCATTTGAGTATTGAATACTGAGTATTATTTTACTTTAGGGTCAGGTCTACAGGTTATTGAAATACTGAGTCTGTCTGTACTGTGCTTAGGACTGTACTTTGTACAACTAGGCATGTTCTTGATAAAACCCAATTTGGTGAACATGAGGAGAAAATTGGCAGGATGGAATAAAAATGATCTGTGGCAGGAATATTTCTCCAAGTGGTAGCATGCAAAAGCAATTGCTATTCCCCATTTCACTTCCACATTTCTTTAAATGGAAAAAAGAACCTTTGAAATATGATAATACTTTCAATGATATGGGGAGGAAAACACAAACTTTTTACTCAATGTAGGAATAATCTTTGTTCAAAATGGTAAAACTTACATTTCTTGTCAAAGTCAATGACATCATATAAAAGTTCATGGACTTGAAATTGTTGCAGAAGTCCAGTTAAGGAAACCAAATATCATTTTATGGTTGATCTCTGCAGGGGAGCAGCTATGGTAACACATAACCACATCAATTAGAAGCAGATTAATTAAGCAATAAGACAAGAGCAGCAGTGCATTTCAGAAAGGTTATTGCATGGCTCATAGAGTGCTGCTGAGGCACAAAGCCAAGGGCTGAGTGACTTCTACTGGCCAAGTCATTTCAGCCATCCAAAACATGTAATGATCCCCCAGAAACACAATCCCCTGCTGTCCATTTCCACTGTGAAAAATAAAAAGACCCTTTCATTAGCTAGGTGTTATTGGGTATGGGCTAATTGACAGCCATTTCATTATTTCATAATTATGATTAATGGCCTCACTAAATGAAGTCATCGCCCACTATCCCAAAGCCAATCTCTGCCTTTCAGGAAGGTGTTACCAAGCGGTAGCTAATGTTCTTAGAACCATGGAAAGCATCAAATTTCATGATTCCTGGGGAGGGAGAAAGAATGGAGTGTTCTCTAGTTGTCCTTAGTGACTGTTACAGGAGGCATACATAGATCCTCATCATCTCTCTCCTAGACTAGTACAATAACCTCCTAATTGGTCTCCCTCCTTCAGGTCTCCTCCTTCTCTAATCCATCTTCTATATAACTACCAAAGTTGTCTTCCTAAGGAACGTGTTGACCATAATACCATTTACCACCCCACTCCCCATCTCCCTATACTTAAACTCCAGTGGCTTCCTATTACCTTTAGGATCTTTAGAAACTCCTTTGGCATTTTGAGCTCTTCATACTCTGATTCCTTCCTTACCTTTCCTTTTCTCCTTATACATTACTTGCCTTCACTCACTCTACAATCCAGGTTATTTGCTGTTCCTCACAAAATATGCTCCGTCTCCCATCTCCAGACCTTTACACTGACTATCCATCCATTATGCCTGGAATACTCCCCCTCCTCACCTCCAACTCTTAGAATCTCTGGCTTCTTTCAAGACTCTCCTCCAGTGTCACCTCCTGTGAGAGGCCTTTCCCAGTCCCCACAGGGCTGGTCCCTTTCCCTCTTAGGTTACATTCCATCTACCTATTAAAATGAGAGAAGGGACTGGTTTTGCCTTTATTTTTATCACTGGTGCTTAGCATAGTACCTGGCACATAGTAAATGCTCAATAAATGTTTGTTAATTGAGTGGAAATGTCAAAAAGGTGACATAAAAATGATGATGACAGAAACAGAAAGCCCAGAAGGTATGATGCATTGAAGGGAGTACTGGTCTATGAGTCAGAAAGGTCAGAAGGTCTGATCTAGAAGCTAGAAGGAACCTCAGAGGTCACCTTGCCCAATCCCTTCATTATAAAGATGAGGAAATTCAGCTCCAGAAAAGTTAAGTGAGCTGGGATCAAAACACTTCCTTTGACTTCAAAATCCATCATTCTTTTTGCTGTATTCTGCTGTCTCTAATGGAGAAATATAATAGGTGGTAGGATGGAGAAATCAAATTCTTAGTTAGTTGTGTGACCCTGAGCAAGTCATTTAGACACTTGGAGCCTCAGTTTTCTTATCTGTGACAGAGGTGTTGTAAAGAAGAGTACTTTGTAAAACCTTAAAATCTTATACAACTATGTGTGGTTTATTAGTAAATGATTCTAGTACAGGGATTCTTAACCTTATTAAGTTGAGTCATGGACCCCTTTGCGAGTCTGATGAAGCCTACAGATCCCATCTCAGGACACTTTTAAATGCATAAAATAAAACATAATGATAGCTAGCATTTATATAGTACTTAAAGGTTTGCAAAGCACTTTACAAATATTGTCTTGTTCGATCCTCATAACGGCTCTCAGAGGTAGATGTGTTTTTAATCCTGATTTTGCAGCTAAGGCAACTGAGGCAAATAAAAGTTAAATGACTTGTTCAGGGTCACACAGCTAGTAACTGTTTGAGATGAGACTGGAATTCAGGCTCTCCTGACTCTAGGTTCTGCTCTCTCTATATTGTGGCATGTTGCTTTCCATAATACACAGGATTGCAAAAGAAACAAATTCTGTTGAAATACAGTTGTCAAAATATTAAAAATTCCAATTTCATGGATCCTCTAAAGTCTATCCACAGACTCCTTGGAAGGGTCTGTTGACCACAGGTTAAAATCTTTGTTCTAAGAAAATACAGCATTAGGTATTCTCCAGAAACAATGATAATGGATTATAGTTATATAGTCTTACATTTAAATAGGATTTATATTTACAAATGGTTTATATTTACTTAATCTATAAATTTATGTAGGCTTATATTTATATAAGTTAAGAAGTATTTCCTTCAAAATAATCATGTGAAGTCACAAAGGCTGTCCCTTGGAAGAGGGAATGTACTTATTTTGCCTGATCTTTAAATGCAGAACTAGGCCCCATTGGCAGAAGTTAGACAGAGGCAGATTTCAGTTCATTGTAAGAAAAAGCTCATTAACACTTGAATTATCCAAAAATAGAATGGGCCAACATGGTGGATAGTGATCAGCCATTCTCAGGACATCTTCAACAGAGGACCACTTTTGGGCAATATTAGAGACAAGACTAATAATTTTGGTGGGGTTGATTTGGACCTTTGGGGGTCGCCCCTTTTCTTCTTCAGATTGTCTTCCAGTTCTGAAGTTCTGATTCTTAATGATTTTCACATTCAAGCAGATAACACTGATAGAGTAGGATTGTATCTGAACATATACAAGTATTCAGTACTTACGGCACAGAACAGAAATGAAGATACCTATTTATGAGACATTCACATTTTCCTGTCAGACTTCTTAAGCTTGCAATGTATATAAATTATCTCTAGAACTGAATGGAAGAGGGTTGGCAAGCAACATCTTTGTTCTACTTAGGTGAAGAAGGCTTCTTGAAGGATGTGGAATTTTATTATTTTAGGTCTTGACTTCTTGCAATATTTATGGACTTTCCTTTCCTGGGGCCTGGTGAAACTCTAAGTTTCCCCTCTCCCCAGACACTACAAATGAGCTCATTTAAAACAACTCTTTTTTGGGCAAAATGGCTCTGAGTCATGTGACTTTGGGTGGTGAAAGTCATATAATCCAATTAGAAGGCTGTTTCTCCCGTGCTGTGAGTTTTGTCAGAGAACTGGTGAAGGTGCTACCTGAGTCCAAAGCTGAGTAATTAAAAACCCTCTTAACACCACTTGAAATCAAGTGGTTCATATGCAACATGCTGAGCCTTCCTTCCTCTGGGCTGGGGGTAATGATCCATCTTGTTACTACCAGTTTCAACTGCAGATTGAATCTCTGGAGAAGCAAATGGAATAAAAATAGGAAAACCCAAGTTAAAAACCAACAAGGGAGGTTCTGTTCTGTTAGGCACCATTTTTCTAGATTTTCCACAAACTTTGACTTTTTCTTCCTAACTCTTTGCACTCTTGCTTTTTTCCCTCTCTTCATCTTTTCTCCCCCTTTCCTTATTTCTCTCTGCTCCTTTCTCCTTTTCTCCCTTCCTCTTCCACCTTCTCCTTTTTTCTTCCCCCATTTTTCCTCTTCTCTCCCTTTTCTTTTCCTCTTTGCTCTCCCTCACCTCTTCACCTATTCTTCCCCTTCCTACTTTCTGTCTCTCGGTTTCTCCATTCCCTTCTTTCCCTTCCCTTCTACTCTCCTCTTTTCTTGTTTCCCTTTTCTAATCTATCCCTTAACACCCTTTGGTCAATGGTTTACTTTCCAGTGACCTTCCATTTTCTGTTTTCTAAGTAGCATTTTTGCTCTTTCAGAGAGGTTTGTCTTATCACTGAGCAATCTCAGGCAGGTTATCATTACCCTAAACCAATTCTTGAGATGAAGGGATGGAATGGAAAACATGATCAGGGCTGGTTTAATAGTCCTCCTAGTTTTCCTTCTTCCCCAACCTCATCTCTTGACCTATACTTTGTGTTCTCAGTGCTAGGTCAGAGGTGATTCCAGTAGCCTAAGAAGATAGCTTCCAAGATAGAAATGACAGCATATTCCAGAACCTCTACACTCAATTCAAAGGCCTCATTGTTTCTTTGGTGATTGAGGAGAAAATAAACCTTTGTGTGAGTTTTGCCTCCCAGTACAGAGAATATATTGACTGGGTTGAATCATGGCACCATAGAATGTGAAAATTGGAAGGGACCTTAGAGGTCGTTTAGTCTAAACTGTCCTCGACTCCAGTTTTAGAGGGGAAAGCAGAGGCTTGGGGAAATTTAATGACTCTCATTTAGGGTTTGCAAAACAGTTTACATGTTCTCATCAGATTCTCAAGCACATGTTTTGTTTTGTTTTGTTTGTTTTTGTTTTGGTGGGGCAATGGGGGTTAAATGACTTGCCCAGGGTCACACAGCTAATAAGTGTCTGAGGCTGGATTTGAACTCAGGTACTCCTGAATCCAGGGCCAGTGCTTCACATGTTTGTTTCTAATACAATTGTTATCACCTCCATTTTTTCTACTAGACCTCTGATTTTATTGATCTAAGAACTCTGGAAAATAGTCTCTCTTTTATTCCTCATTTTATAGAGGAGGAAAGTGAGGTCCAAAGCAATGAGAAGAGACTTGCTTATAGTCACATAGCTATTATATTTTACAGACAGGATTAGAACTTGAGTCTTTTCAAACTCCATGCCCAGTGATCTTTCCATTATATAACACTGCTTCCCAGGATATTTTATCTAGAATTTTAGAGTGGGAAGGGACCTTAGAGACCACCTAGTTCAGGCCACCCTCTATTTTATGATAAGGAAACAGGCCCAGAGAGGAAAAGTGATGCTCAAGGTCCTACAACTTGGTGGTGGAAAACTTAGGCCTAGAATTTAAACTTTTCCACTATGCCTCATTGTCTCCCTATAATGTTGATGGTGTTTACATGTTAAATTGTGAGGGCCGAAATTTAGTATATAGAACGTTAATTGGGTGACTCGCCAAACTATTGGGGTCCTGGAAATAATGAGGTACCTTTAGGTTCAAAGCTCCCTCCCCTCTGAACTCCCTTTTAGATATTTCTCCCAGGCCAATAAGAATGGAGCCTTACAGCTTCTTTTCCACAAAAGGATCAGATTTTATTACTTGGGAATTAATTAAACAACAAAGGTGAAATTAATAAAAATCAAAGATAAGGAATTAGGAAAAAGAAAATACAGATAAATTCTTTTAACTCTAAGCTTAACCTATGCAATTTCCAGATTGTTTCCAATTAAGCTAATTCAAAGGAATTTTTGTTCACTCACCATACTTGGGATGTCTACAGTTGCTCGTGCCACCGGAAAGGCAGAAGCCAGAGAGAGAGAGAGAGAGAGAGAGAGAGAGAGAGAGAGAGAGAGAGAGAGAGAGAGAGAGAGAGCTAGCTTTCCAGAAGTGCCTCAGCCTCCCCTGAGGGAGTGTTCAATCTCCCTCCCCCAAAAGGGGAGGTCCTTCAAAAATTGCCTATGGAGAGTTCTCCTTCTGACCTCAGTAGCATACATAACTTCAGGGTGGGCCAGGTGTGGCCCCTCCCAAATGAGTCAGCTAAAACTCCAATAATTTTTTACCACAAATAATTTTTACCACAAAATATAGCAGGAACCCTAACTTTTAACCTACCATGTGTACTCATGAAGGTGACAAGCTCAATGTTTGTCCCTGGGACCTCTTCAGACTCTCTAGGATCTTCACTAATACCCCCCTCCCTAAAGTGATCTGCTATGGTCTTTTCAACAGACTAAACAACCCCCTTTGTCAGTATAGATGGGAAGTGATGACTAGTGATATATCAATGGCTGCTCTATCAGTCATAACCGCAAACCAAAAAGCTGTGGGGTATTCTACAGGCATCACGAGCGATGTTGCCTTATCTTTCACCATGATTCCCAGTGAATAATCAAGGCATCAAGCTAAATTAAAAGAAATGCCATCTTCTCCTGACAGCAGGTGCAAAATTGCCTCTAATTATGGATTTGCTAGGTACAACAGTGACTCTGCGTGAATTATGACATTGCTTTATTAAGGAGAATGTTAACGGTCTAACTTCCCCTGACATGAGCAAGGAGAGTCAGAAGGAGAGTATAACTGCAGCCTTGAACCTCACTCCCACCCATCTCTCCTTCCCAAGCCCCCACCACCAATTACATTGCTGTCTGCCTTAGAATTCAGGCACCAACTTCATGAATGGGCTATGCTCTTAAGGACTGCAAAATGGAGACCATCCTTTAGGAAGAACTGCAGACTAAAGCAGCTCTTCTCCCCTTTCCCTAGTCCAGTTCCTGTGTCTTCTTTAAGTGTTGTGATTTATTTCTAGATTGAGCACAAGTCTCTTGGAGTAACCAAATACTGTGGAACTCTTTGACCCATTTGTAAGTTGGCACAGAGCAGAAAAAAGATTGACTTTTAAATTTAGTTTTGAAAACCCCTTTACAAATTGGCCCCAATCTGTCTTTCCAGCTTCATTGGGTATTATTCTTCATCCTTCCCTTTGCAGCCCAACCAAACTGGCTTGCTCTCTATGGCTCATACTCCACAGTCCAGCACCTGTCTTTGTACCTTTGCAAACCTTAAAGTGCTATATAAATTTTAACTGTTACATATTTATAGATAGAAAGAGGGAGATTTTATATATATATATGTATGTATATATATACACACATACATACATATATACATACATACATACACACACACATATACATATATATATCAAGAGAGAGTCTTTGTATTGATTGCTTTTACTTCATTATTTTTCTTTGTTACAATGGAGGATTGGCGGTGGGGGAAAGTATACAAAAAGATCTTGACTCTAGCAAAAACTCTGGAACTGACTTCCTAAGTCTTATTTTACAATGAACTACTCACCAGTTCCACCCCCTATGCCTTCTGAAATTCAGAGACTACATAGGCAATACTGATTCTTATTTTAAAGTCTTTTTCTTTCTATCTGTCTATCTCTGTCTTCTCACTCACATCCACACATCCACACAAAATCGACTGACAAAAGGAAACCTATGTTCATTCAGTTTGATTAAAAAAAAAAGACAAATATTAAATCTTGGAGAATGGTATGACTTGGCTTCCCTGTTTGCCCCATACAACTAACTTAAACCCTAATGGCAATGTCTGGGGTAGCTAAGACTTTAGGGAAAACAAAAAGAAAAAAAAAAGAGCATGAAGGCTCATTTTGTTGGGGAGATTGAACACAGAATGGTTGTTCAGGGAACCAACTTAGACTTCTGGCTGAAACTCAAGATGTTATACATTTGCTTACATATTTAATACTGTACTCAAGCTCCCAGACCTTCCTTGATGGAATTTTTTATTTGTGAACCTGGGTATACCTCCTTCCTATAAATGGTTATTTCTTGACACAGGTACATGTGAGAGTATGTTTAATTAGCATTGCAAAGTGTTTTGAATATGTTAAGTTGTGATCTAAATGTAAGTATCATGCTCTTTAAAGGCTGCCATAAATATAAAAATACACACAATTCACTGATGAGTACTTGTCTGTCTTTGACAAATACTTAATAAATTGCTTTGAAGAGTCCTTTGGAAAATATCGTTTCAGAGGACCTGACTCTACAACAGATATTTCTTAACCTTGTCTATGTACAGAAATGGGAAAACTCTCTTGAACATTTCTCTTAACCAATTCTGATTTATAAGCTTTGGTGGAAACTCCCAGGGACTTGTTTCAATATACTGTAAATGAAATCTGCTAGCTCCATGGTTTGAAAAGTGAAGGCTATCGTTTCCAAGTTTTCAAAAACAGCATATTTCGCCTAGAGAATGAATTGCAAGAGCCCCAAGTATGTACAAAGCTTAGATCTTGTACTTGCCTGGAAGCTTCTAGCGAAAAGTTGAATGAATCATCCAGGACTTATCCAATATGAAAATTTCCTCATACTGCTCCAGTGTCATCTGGAGGGTGTTAAGAAATTTCTTGGAATTTAATTGATAGGGATCAAGACTCCTTGATGTACAGGTAGTAGTAGTAGTAGTAGTAGTAGTAGTAGTAGTAGTAGTAGTAATAATTAACAACTATAATGATGATGATGATATTTATATAACACTTTTAGATTTGCAAAACACTTTACAAATATGATTTCATTTTATTCTGAAAACAACTCTGGGAGGAAAGTGCTATTACTACCCACATCTTGCATATGAGGGAATTGAGGAAGGCAAAATTCAAGTGACTTGACTAGGGTTACAAAGCTAGTTAGTACCTGAGGCTGGATTTGAACTCAGGTCTTCCTGCCTCCAGGTCCAGCTAGCTGTCTCTAAGTATTTAACAAATCTTCCCTGGGATAAGTTTCAGTTCTTGAAATAAAACCTAGGCACAGAGAGCAAAAAAGAGGCTTAAAAAACTAGCTTATAATTAAAATTCTATATTTATTGTTTCAGGAAAACAAAGGGAGACTTAGATAAATTAAGTGACTTAACTGAAGTCACACCATTTCTGTAATTAATAGCAGAGTCAAAGACTAGAAGTTTTTTTGACTTATGGTATCTTTTCACTATAACATATTGCTTCTTTGGTGGCTCCTGAGCAAGACACTCAGCCCTGGCATTGGCAAAAATAAAGAATTTTGAAGAGAGAATTAAAAAATTGTTTTGCTTTTTTAATATTCACCATAGTTGTTTTCCCCATTCATTCCCAATCCCATCAAACTCTTCCTCACAATAAACAAAAATAGTTAAACAAACTAATCACTACACTGATGACTGTCTAATGTTATATATACTGTATTCCACAGCAGAAGTCCCACTTCTTTTTTGAGAAGAAGATATATTTCTTTTTTTTTTAATTGATTTTTTTTTTAGTGAGACAATTGGGGTTAAGTGACTTGCCCAGGGTCACACAGCTAGTAAGTGTTAAGTGTGTGCAGCCAGATTTGAACTCAGGCACTCCTGAATCCAGAGCCAGTGCTCTATCCACTGCACCACCTAGCTGCCCCTAGATACATTTCTTTATCAATTTTCTAGGACCAGATTCATCAGATTTTTTTTTTAGTGTTGTTATTATTTACATTGTTATAGATTTTAGGTGCAATGGAGTTTTGCTTTAAGTAATCTTGATACTCTGATAGATCTTTGGTCTTATTGGGTCACTGGTGTGGTCACTCTATCAGATAGCATAATATATACATGCACATGTATATTTACATATAATAATATATAATACACTAAACAATATATAATGCACAATTTATAATAATACAGTCACTGTATTATTATTGCTTGTATGCCAAGGAATCTTGATCTGTAAAATCCTGAGAAATCTCTTAACATCCTACAGAGGACATAGGAGCACATGGGCAGTTTTTCAAATTGGATAGATGGGGGCAGCTAAGTGGGCGCAGTGGATAAAGCACCAGCCCTGGATTCAGGAGTACCTGAGTTCAAATCCGGCCTCAGACACTTGACACTTAATAGCTGTGTGACCTTGGGCAAGTCACTTAACGTCCATAGCCCCGCCCCCCCCAAATTGGATTGGCCCTGGATTAAGTTTTAGCTTTTAGGCAAGACACAGCTGGCATTGGCCAAATAAAGAATTTTGAAGTAAAAATTGTATAGTTTGATTTTAAGGAACTTATTTTTGCTATTTCAATTTATACATATGTATATTATATGTTTTATGTGTACATGCAAGATAACATATATGTATGTATACATGGGTACACATATAACACATTTTAACATATATTATACATGTAAATTTAAAAGGCAAAAATAAATTCTTTAAAATCAAACTATGCATTTTTAAACTTCATAATTCTTTATTTTGCCAATGCCAGCTGAGACTTGCCTAGGAGCCAAAGCTGAATTTATCATCCAGCGCCTATCCAATTTGAAAATCTCCCCACACTGCTCCTGTGTCATCTGGAGAGTGTTAAGAGAAGATTTCTTGGAATTTTGGAGACCAAAATTCCTTGACATCCAAGGAAGAATAATAATAATGATAGCCATGTAATTGTACATAACATATATATACACATAATTTATATATGATTTGAAAGATATGTATATATGATCTATATATGATTTGATGGATTGCAATCTCCTTGAGGGCAGGGAATGTCTTTTGCCTCTTTTTGTATCCCCAGTATTTTAGCACAGTGCCTGGCATATAGTAGGTGCTTAATAAATGTTTATCAGTTGACATTGTATTATATCTACATCCATGTACTATATATGTTTGTGTGTACGTGTCTATGCATGTACATGCATGTATAAGCACACATGTGTGTTTATATGGGTATATAATCTCCTTATAATACTGTGTGATATATAAGTGATTCTGAGCAAGCTAACCTCTATGGGACCTCAGGATCCTACATGTAAATGACAGAGTTAGACTGTAAGGTTACTCCCCCTCACAATGCTCATGTATCACCTAAATCCTCAATGCCTCCAAGCATGAAGGATCTTTGTACCATTAGCAGGAGTTTGTTCACTGCATGTTCCATACACTGATGAAATCACAGGTCCACTACAAATATTTATAATCTCTCAATATATGAATCAGGCAATTGGAAATTCAGAGAAAAAAATTAGCAACTTGTTGGGAAACATTAAAGAGATTTATGTAAAATACCAGGATAAGACGTAAGATTAGCTCACAAATATTTGGAAAATTACAGACACTGTAGAGGGGCGAAGATTACTTAGCTTAAAACAATGGACTAAAGCCTAGAGTAATGAGGTGGAAAAAGAAGAAAAAATGATTAGCTGAAGAGCAGGAAAGGAACTAGTGCATTTTATTTACACACTCACTAGATTGAATATGTGACTATGTTATGTTTGAAATGAAAAGTAAGATTAGAAAGTTCTACATGTAAGACATGCTTCTCCTTTAGCCTGTGGTTAGCCCTCATGGATGATTACTTGAAATGGCTTTTTCTTTGCCATTCCTCTGTCTCCAAAACAGTTCTTGGGTCTTTGACATGCATTTATTTCCTTGCAGAAGCTGCCCAGCATAGTTTGGGCAGTATTATGATTGATCAAGTCAAACTTCTTTCTTATCAAACAGAAACAGTGAAATAATTGGACTGCACACCAACTGCTCTCTAAATTATGTCTCATTCTCTAATTGTCTCTTGGCATTAAGAAGAGCGCATATTACCATTGTTAATCAATTTTTTATGAGGCTCTAATTTGTACAAGTTTAAGGTAAGATGAAATGTCAAGGTTATTGAAATATCGAATGTGCACTGGAGGGTGACAATTTTGAATGGTTAACACTTAAAAAAAAATCTATTCTCTGCTTTACTTGGTCCACTCATTGGGGATTATTGACCATATTACTGGGGATATTTCATAGAACCTTTCTTTATTTCGGTTGGATTTTCCAGCCTCAGCTTTATAACTATATTCCCAAATCTGCCTTTTCCATGCTCCCAAGATTCCCCCTTCTCAAAGAATCCCAATGGGTCTTTATCATTTTCTGTGTGGCCTACCTGAGGAAATGTTACTGTCTTTGATGTGTATTTCCTCTTAGGTTGGGCTGTTCCCTGTTACCCTACCCTGTGCAAAGTGGTCTCAGTCAAATATATTTTCTAACTAATTCTTTGCTTTTCCTTTGCTTAAGAGCCAGCAAAACCACTGCCTATAATAATAGTTTCTTTTAATAAGCTAGCTGTTTGGTTATAGTTCACAAAAAGGCAGTCAGGTAATATAGTGTATATTATCATATGAAAAGTCATAAAAAGTGCCCAATCTCTTAAAAATTCAGAGTGGACTTTGCTCAAAGTGATTCCAAATGAAGTGGTGCAGCTCTATAAAAGCTAAAGAGCCTTCTTGACCATGGGTCCACTGAAATACCATTTGGGTTCATGTAAACACATTTATCATCTATGCCTGAAGATGTTTTATATTACCTTGAAACCACAACCGGTGAACTTGTTAATTCTGTATTAACCCCATCTGAACCACAGGCTGAATTGCTTCAAGATGGTCTTTTCAAACTGATAAGGGAGTTATAGTTAAGAACAGCATGGGCTGGGCAGGTGGCGCAGTGGATAGAGCACTGGCCCTGGAGTCAGGAGGACCTGAGTTCAAATCCAGCCTTAGACACTTAACACTTACTAGCTGTGTGACCCTGGGCAAGTCACTTAACCCCAATTGCCTCACTTTAAAAAAAAGAATAGCATGGGCTTTCCTAGCAGATACAGAGACACCCAGGGACTGTAGTGCCTTGGAGACAACTGTTCCTGTTTCTTACCGTTGACTCATACTCTGGGGGAGTGGGGAATTGGGAAATATGAGTCCCAGAAGAGGGCAAGAGAACAGGGAGAGAGGACAGGACAGTGTAGTTCCACCTACAGTTGGACTCTCTCTCCAAGGACCCACCCTGACTACAGCCCCAACCTCCCTTAATCAAAGTTGCCCCAGGATTACTAGTTATATCTCTACAAAGTGACCACCAGGTAAAGTCTTCCCCTGGGCAACAGAGGATTTGGTACATAATTCAATATTTCTACTTTCTCCAATCCTACATGTCTATAATGAAGAATTATAGTTATAAGTCACAGTTCCATCTGTTTCAAGATTAAATAATGAGTGATGTCAGTATTGGCTGAAGACAATACTCAGAAAATCGACACTGTCCCATCTAGACAAAGCCTTACTATCTTAAACAAAGGGAAAAGATGAAAGCTGTGACTTGCTATCATTGAAAAATTATAGAGAAAAAGTCAGGAATATTTGTGGCCAACAAACCCAAGGGAGAGGAATAAAACTCACAGTTCAGATATCCGTGCCAAAAATGTCTTTTCTAAGCAATTCCATAAACATTTGCTTCATGCTTAGTATATGCAAAGACCTTTTCTTTATGGCTAACTTCCTCTCTGGACTTCTGCTCCTCCTCTTCCTTCTCCTTCTCCTCCTCCTCACTCTGAGGCCCCACTTTTCTGATGGGTAACTTCTTAGGTGGGACCACTTTCAGCAAGATCTCTAGACATGTTTCAGAACCCTTGAACGTTGATTCACCATTCCAGATTCTTAATTCTTTGCTTCTCTAAACCTCATTCCTTTTTACTTTCTTTTTCCAATTTCCCTATATGTGTTGTCTGTCTTCCCTATTTAGAATATAGGATCCTTGAGAACAGAAAATCTTGTTTTCTTGAATTTGTATTCCCAGCACAGTACCTAGCATATAGTAAGCACTATGGATAAATGCTTTATTTATCAGGCTAAAAATGAGAGGGGAAGGGTGAGGGAGAATAATTGATAGAATCAGGTCTTGAAAGACTTGGAAAGAGATGAGACCAAGGGTGCAGGCAGAGACATTAGTCCTTAGTAAGAAGTAGAATCATCTCTTTTTTCTGAACAGTAGAAAAGAAGAGATGATGATGATATAGAAGAACTTTTAGACAGAAGTGAAGTTGAGGAAACTCAATCAAATGAGCCTTGGCAATAATAGCTGCTGCTCAGAGTGAGGTGGTTGAGGGGGGATGGTATTGGGACCTTGAGCAGGGTGGAAAGGAATTAAGATAGTTAGCATGGGCATTGGGATAAGGGATCAATTAGAAACTAACAAAAAGATTGTTGAGCAGCATTGAAGATCTGGCATAGGTTAGATAGCATGAATTTGGAATGAAGTCAGTTAAATCACTATAAAAATCTATCACACAATTGTTTTTCCACTTTTGATCTGTGTCTTATTGATCAAGTTTAAATATATGACTTTTGGACAATCTTAAACACTGATTTCTGCCCAATTGAATAGATCCACTGTTTAGCCAGCTTGGATGATTACTTAAGATAACTCAAAATATCTATTTCATTGTTTTTCCATCTGGTCTTTTTCATTATCCAAACCTCAATTAATCAACAAATATTTATTAATTGTCTACTATGCTCAATGTACTATGACATGACTCAAAACCCTTGGGCCTAAATATTGCTAAAGTCCTATTAGATATACCTGGCTTCCTCAGACAAAAAGGAAATATTTTAGGTGAAAAAATCTGAATAAACAATGCAAAAGTGAACTTCTATTTACAGTTGAACATATTTTGGATAAACCATCAAAATGATTGGGCTGCGGTATGATTGTGATCTTGATGGGGATCAGATGTCTTACAGATGTGGACTGAATGTGGCTTACTTGACATTGTCTCAAATTCCCAGCTGTCAATTGCTCTACTCCTGGGCCACCTGTGATATCCAAATTCTCTTTATGCAAAGCAATCTCTCCATTGGCTTAAACCAGGTTCCAAACTCTTCATCCTCTGATTGCTTAAAACTTCATCCAACCTCATGTTCTTCAGGAGAATTGGACGGGATTAAGTCCTGGAAAGTCCCAGATATGGCTAAAGAAAATGATGTGTTCACTGTTTTCCTTCACCAGAGCAGTAGATTTCAGAGTGGGATAAATGAAGACATTCTAGTTCAGGTTAGATCTCAGACTCTATTTGCATTCTCACACAAAGAACAAGTGTATGTTTAAATGTGATTGAATAATGGAAAGTACGGGATTGTGGTTTATATTCCTGAGAGTGGATTTAAATTTGTATGAACTTGATACCTCTGAAAGCAATAATCAAAAGGAAACCACAATAATCATTTTCATTTGAAATGGCAAGAATGGAAACTCATTACATTCTGGTGAGTGTCTGAACAGGAAGTATGACAAGGCATAATATCGACTCCATTTTGAAAAGGAATTACTTAAAATGCAGGGGAAAATGATTTGGGGATGTGCTATGCCAAAGGCGATAGTTTTCTATCAATATTCCTGATTCTTTTCATTAAAGATGCCTTGGGACAGCAGAATGCTTTGGGACATACACATGTATCAATAATAAACAAGATGTATATTGGAAAAGTGGATCTGGGTTTTTGGCATCACCGGGATAGGGAGATCAAAGAAGTAGCTGGCATTAGAAGGATTTAGACACATTTGTCATAGGCAGCTGCTATGCTAATCTCATTTATGCAATTGTCAGCTGATAGGCTCTGATGAGCCAGCTTAGTGGGAAAATCATTATTCGATCCCCATTGTGATAAGTGCTATTTATTACTGTCAAATGGTATTAATGTTTGATTCAAAGATGGGCAGTGGGCACTGTCTACATGAAGTTCATCCATTCATGGTCAATAGTGACAAAAGAAGCCGCTGAATTCCAGCCAAATGAACTTCATTTCTGGGAGGAAAAAAGAATAATGGATTTAATTTGCATATGTTTTAAAAGGGTAATGAAGTAATATGATGTTTATCTTGGTGCAAGAGTGGTAATTTTCCCTGGCAATGTTCCAGCCTTGTTGGAACCATTGTACAACATTTACTGTTTGGTTGGTGTTGGGGTGTGTGTATGTGTGTGTGTTTCTTGAAGCAGCAGGTGCATGGTGTGTATGGGGGGACAAAAAATGAGCAATCTGTAATTCTATTTCTTCCCCTTCTTCCTTCTTCTTTCTTCCTAGTTGCCTCTTTTCTTCTCCCTCTCCTTTTTTCCTTCTTTTCCTTCCTCCTTGTTCTCCCTCTTCCTCCTCCTCTCCTCGTCGAATTTTCTTTCTCTTCCCCTTTAATTCCCCCTTTCCTTATCTTTTGCTTCCTGCCCCTCCCCCTCCTTTCACCATACTCCTATTATTCATCTCCTCTTCTTCCCCTCCCTTTCTTTACCATCTTCTCTTTTTTCCCCTAGAAATATTTTTGTAACCAAATCCCCTCTCTTTCCTTCTGAAATGGTGATATACCTTGCTTTTTGCATTCTTTTTGTGGCCTTTGCAATTTAATTATGTGCAATACCTAATCCATCACATTTCATTTTTTGTGTGTGTATATGTGTGTCTCCCCCTGCTCCTCCTTTTTGTTATGATTAGATTTGCTATTTCCACTCCATCTAAACTGATAAATGTGCCAGCTGGGTGTTTAGGAATGGGATGTTTCTTCTAGTCAAGGAGAAGCTGGGAGATGGTTAAGGATGGCTGTTGTTAAAGGCTGGGAGATTTGTTCATAACATTTTGTTGAATTAACTGCTCAGCTGAGCTCTGAGTTGTTAAAACTGATTCCCCCTGCTTGGAGACTTTCATGGAGTGGTCCCTCTCCCAACAGACCTATGCTGCTTTATGCAGCTTTTGATTGTGTGTGTGTGTGCGCGTGTGCCTGTGTTAAAAATACAGATAACCTAATTATAGCACATCTCTAGTTCCCAAATGCTTTCCTTAATGACTCATTAGTGCAGGGAGAACACTTCACATAGTTATGCTAAATAATATTCTGTTATGGGAACTTCATTTTTTTTTTTATGTTTGCTTTAAAATTCCTCTAGATTCAACACCTACTCTGGCCCCTTTGGTTTTGTTGATTGGATACAATTATATTATAAGCTGGCCAATGGGTAGAGCTTTATCTTCTCTTCGTACAATTGCAGTGTGGATTCTTTGTACTCAACTCATTTTGTGTGCCAGTAAATGAGTTGGGTGTGAGAAACTCACTCCACAAGTTGTGGACAGATCACTAAAATATTTTCTCCTTGGATGACAAGTGTTGACTAAGCTGTGAGCTACATATTCATCTTTTTGAACTACAGTGTCCTGCTCCCATCTTTATTTTTTTTATTTTTTGCGGGGCAATAGGGGTTAAGTGACTTGCCCGGGGTCACATAGCTAGCAAGTGCCAAGTGTCTGAGGCCAGATTTGAACTCAGGTACTCCTGAATCCAGGGCTGGTGCTTTATCCACTGCACCATCTAGCTGCCCCTTGCTCCCATCTTTATTAAAAGAACAATTGAAGAGAAGCTAGAGCTCTGCTCATTGGCCAGCTTATAATGTAATTATAGCCAGTCAATAAAACCAAAGAGGCCAGAGTAGGTGTTGAATTTAGAGGAATTTTTAAAGCAAATAAAAAAAATAAAGTCCCCATAACTCTCTTTAGTTATTGGCACTCAAAATGCCTCATAATCTCTACTCTCATTATATAACTAATTTAACTTTGCACTATACTTATGCATGTACTTGTTGTCTACCCCAATAGAATGTAAGCTCTTTGAGGGTAGGGACTACTTCATGTTTGTCTTTGTATCCCTGACACCTAGTCCAGGGCCTGGCAGAGTATGGTTTTTTTTTTTTTTTGTGGTGCAATGAGAGTTAAGTGACTTGCCCAGGGTCACACAGCTAGTGTCAAGTGTCTGAGGCTGGATTTGAATTCAGGACCTCCTGAATCCAAGGCCAGTGCTTTTATCCACTGTGTCACCTGCCCCTAGAGTAGTTTCTTAATAAATGTTTGCTGATTGATATGCTCCATCATTGGTCATCCACTCTAGTCAACCTAATCCCCTTGCTGTCCTTAATGTAGTCCATGTTCATGTAGCTTCCCAGTTGCGATATCCTCTATGAAGCTAAATCTTATCCATCCTTCTGATTTCAGTACAATTCCCACTTTCAATATTCCTTATGGACTTTACATTGTTGATATTGATTTCTCCATTGTCTGGAGTATAATTGCACTTATAAACTCTGCAAGTTTTTAAATGAATTACATCAAAGATCAAAGGGTGCTCATTAATCACCAAGTCCTAACTTGGATGAAGAATCTGTGGTTCTAAGAGTTAAAGTGTCTTGCTTAAGGTCAATGAGTATCAAATACTGGAGGCAAGATTAGAACTCAGTCCATCTGATTTCAGAGGCAGTGCTCTTTTTACTATATAACATAATTGATGTTGTGTCTTCTTGTATCACCTGCAGTGCAGTGCTATTCACATAGCAGGCTATACTATACTCAATGCACAGATAATGAATGAACGAGCAGATTTTTTTAGCTCCCTGGGGGCAGGTATAACATTTTATGCTTCTCTTGAATTTTTAGCCACATGTAGCACAGAGGTAGGCATGCAGTAGAGACTCAGTGCTTCTTGACCTGGTTATAATAACTTGAAACTTAAAAAAAAGATACTAAAAGGTAAACGATAAAAGGAAGACAGCCCTCTTTCCTACATTAAGCTTACTTGATATAATGGTGGTGGTAATAGTAGGGAGAGAATGGAATATGCCATTTTGTCCCCTTTCAGTTCTGACTACTTCATCAAATCTGTCATGTTCTACCAACTAGTCAACAACAATAGAGGCAACTGCAGGGATAGCTCACAATCCATAGCTGTTCTTCTAGGGACTCCAATGACAGCAAAGTGAAAATAAGTTTCAGCTCTTTCTAGCCCAACCCTTTCTGCCCCATACTTTGAACTTTGTTGGGGCTATATGAAAAGGAATAGGAAAGGGAGAGGATGGTAGGGTCTATGTCTGGAGCTATTGAATATACCAGAAATGTAGTGACATGAGTTAGTAAATAAGTTCCCCTGGCCTTAGGAGCATAGAAGGCAGTATGATATATTGATAAGAACACTGAATTCGAAGTCAGAATAATAATAGTTAGCATTCATAGAGTGCTTTAGGATTTGCAAAGTGTTTTGTATTTATTGTCTCTTCTTATCCTTACAATAACTCTGTAAGGAAGGAGCTTTTGGGGGTCATGCAGGGTGAGCAGAAATTAACTTTTGCTTCTTATTCCCCATGAGGAAATATGGGTCAGCATTTGCTCTGCAGCTTACTCTTGAGAACTGCCTGTTATACAGAGAGCTTAAGCTATAACCCAAAGATACACAGTAAGTATGTGTAAGAAGCCTATCTTGAACCTAAGTCTTCCTTACTCTCAGGGCAAACTCTATATCCACTATATTTTTATGCATGTTCTGAATGTAAGTCAGCAACCATTTGAAAACAATAGCTTATGAGCCCCCACCAATGTGTTCCTTTTCCTAGTCAAATATAAGGTACATTAATTCACAACATAAGGCATTTAATCAAACCCCATAGTTAGATAAGTAATAATAAAGGTTTTATTCATACATTTAGGAGTATACGCTCCTGTAGATTGCCACTACACTACTAGTAGGGCAGAGGACAAATGCAGGGAATATGGGTCTATTGGCAACCTACATGGTGAGGGACATGTATAAGGATTACATCTGGTTAAGATATATTCATGTCTGGATAACTTGAGCTTCTGCTGCTGCAGAGATATAGGTACTCTCTCATGATGTCATCAGGTGAGCTTCTTTTTCTACTGAGCTGGGGTCCTTTTTTATTCTGTTCTTTTTGCCTCTCTGCTAGATTCCACTGCTGCTGTCTGATGAGTCTGTTGCTGCTGCTCTCTGCTACCATCTTCTGGTCTCTAGCTATAGTACAGATTCAGGGGGAGGTGTCTGCCAACATTTTTGCTTGATAGCTCAGGTGCCATGTTTAGTTCTTCTGAGAGATAACCTATTCCCCTTGTTGTACCCAGCCAACTAGCCAGAAAAGCCCCGAGGCATTTAAAAATCTTTCTTATGAACTATTTCTCCTTTGCTGTTTCCCAGGGAACTATGGTTCTCAAATTTTATCTGAGTTATGGTCTGAAACTCCTTTGAAGTTATATCTTCTTCCTGGGTCACTAGTCTGAGCCTCTTCAAGTCATCTCAGGGATTCTATTGAGCAAAATTGCAAAGGTTCTAGACTCATGCCCCCTATACAAAACAACTAGGGGACAAAATTGACAAGGACCAGGTGGTGCTAATGATTTTTATTCTACTTTTCTGCCAGCTACAAAATTTTTGGTATCCCTACATTTAGTAAAATTTGTCTAGGAATATATAGATATAGCTATAGATGATATAGTTATAGATATAGATCTATACACATATATACACACATAAACATATTCATACACATGCATATGAATATATATGCATATACATACCTACATATATGTATATATTACATTTAAGAAACTTTTCCATACAAAATGCTTTTTAATTTATTATTTTTTTGTGGGGCAATTGGGGTTAAGCGACTTGCCCAGGGTCACACAGCTAGTAAGTGTCAAGTGTCTGAGGCTGGATTTGAGCTCAGGTCCTCCTGAATCTAGGGCTGGTGCTTTATCCACTGTACCACCTAGCTGCCCCACTAAATGCTTTTTAAAATGTTTTGTTGTTTGAAAGAGAAAGCATCAGTCATCTGACTTTAAAAAAATATTTTCCCCAGCTACATGTAAAGACAATTCTCTTTCCCTTCCTCACCTCTTCCTTTCCTGAGTACACAAGTTGATATTAATCATGTAAAACATATTACCAAACTATTCATTTGGTGAAAGAAGACATAGACCTGAAGGGAAAAAAAACATGAAAAAATACAGAAAATGAAAATGGTATGCTTTGATCTGTATTCAGACTCCATCAGTTCTTTCTCTGGAGGTGGATAGCATTTTTCATCATGAGTCCTCTGGAATTGTTTTGGATCAGTGTATTGCTGAGAATAGATAAGTCATTCACAGTTGATCATCTTATAGTATTGTCATTACTGTGTACTATGTTCTCCTGTTTTTACTCACTTCACTTTGCATCAGTTCATATGTCTTTCAGGTTTTTCTGAAATTTGCCTGCTCATCATTTTTTTATAGCACAGTAATACTCCACTACAGTCATATATCACAATTTGTTCAGCAATTCTTGATTTTATGGGCATCCTCTCAATTTCCAAGTCTTTGCCAAAAAGAACTACTGTATTTTTGCACAAATAGATCCTTTCCCCCTTTTTTGGTCTCTTTGAGATGAAAATCTACTAGTGGTATTATTGGATCAAAGGGTATGCAGTTTTATAGCCCTTTGGGCACAGTTCCAAATTGCTCTTTAGATTGGTTGGATTAGTTTGTAACTCCACCAACAGAAGCACCAATAATCTGGAAAATTTACTTATGCAGAAGTTTGTTTTATGTATTGATGATACTTGATATATAAGATGTTACTGTATTATTATCATCATTATTACTATTGATTTGCAGCAGTAGCATCGACCACCCCCTCCTGCTCCTCATTGCCTAACATGTCATTATATGACTCCTAACATGGAAAACTCATATTTCTGCCCTGGATCCTGTGGGAAGGTGATGAAATTTTTCCTGAAATCTGTGTACTGAGTACAATTTAAAAGCAACAAAATAGTAAGAAATTCCTACCCTTGAATTCCAATATCATGGTGGAATCCCATAAACTACATGTTCAGCATCTTGTCCAAGGTAAGCCATTCACAGTTCTTCATCAAACAATGTTGCTGTCTCTGTGCACAGTTCTCTTGGTTCTGCTCTCTTCACTATACATCAGTTCATACAAGTCTTCTGAGGTCTTTCTGAAATTACCCTGCTTGTCATTTCTTATACCATAATAATATTCCATCACCATCATATACCACAGCTTGTTTAGCTATTCCTCAATTGATGGACATTCCTTTGATTTTCAATTCTTAGCCACCACAAAAAGAGCTGCTATAAATATTTTTGTACAAATAGGTTTTTTCTCTTTTTGGGGATGACTTTTGGGATATAAACCTAGCAAGGTATTGCTGGATGAAAGGGTATGCACAGTTCTATAGCACTTTGGCATTGTTCCAATGTTTTCAGAATGGTTGGATCTTTTCACAGCTCCACCAACAGTGGATTAGTGCCCTAGTTTTCCCACATCCCCCTTCAACATCAAATTTCCTTTTTTGTTATATTTGTTCCTCTGATATTACCTATGGTTTTAACAGAGTATAAGATTTCATTAATTTGGGCAACAATTTCATTTCTTCAAGTTTTAAGAAAATTCTTTTTCATTATGAACTTAAACATAAACAAATATGAATATTTTAACATAAAAAGTAAACAATAAAGGGGATAGTACATGAACTAAACTTCTATATTATGCAAACCCCACCTCTAATGCCTTTCTTAAAAAATATTCAAATTAACAATGTAGTTCTACACTGCCCTGCTTCTTTGTATCCTCTTCTGGATATTCACTCTGCAGTCTACTGTTTATTTTTTATAATGATTTTTGGTGTTCTTTTTTTCTTTTACAAGCATCACTACCATAACCTCCTTTTCTCCCCTCTAGATATTTTCTGCCTCAAGAAAATAAAAAGCCCCCCCTTTTAAATAGTCATGTAAAATCAATTTATACATTTGCCACACTTGAAAATGTATTTTTCATTCTTCATTTCTAGTCCATCACTTTTCTGCTAAGAGGTGGGAAATATAGTTCATCATTAGTTTTCTGGAACCATGACTGGTTATTTAATTGACAGTAGTTCTTAATATTTTCAGTCATTTTTCTTCATAGTGCTGTAGTCTTTCCATATATTGTTCTTCTATTTCTGCTCACTTCAGTCTTCCCAGGTTTCTCTGAATCCATCCCTTTTGTTATTTTGTATCCATTAATTCATAATTTCATGTCCATTAATTCAATAGTTCCACAATTGATAGCCATTCCTTATTTTTACTTCTTTGCTACAACAAAAAGTTCTACTATAAATCTTTTTTGCACTTATGGATTCTTTCCCTCTGTCATTGATCCTTTTGGGGTATAAGTTTAATAGTGGTATCATTGGTTCAAAGGGCATACACAGTTTACTGACTTTTTGGGTATGGTTCTAAATTGCTTTTCAGAATGCCTAGACCACTATTAAGGCTCTACCAGCAATGCAATATGTTTCCTCTCCTCCTGCACCCCCATTTTAAACCCTATTTCCAGTTGAATTACTCACAAAGCTAATTGTCTGACTGCTTTTCCTCTAGAACTCATAGGAATCCAGTCAAATTTGATTTGTCGCAATCAAGGTTAGAGCTTTGACAGAACAGGCTTGCTATTGTATTCTAGACAGATCCATGGAGATCCATGGAGTTGTTTAAGCATAGGAACAAGACCAGTGGTTGGTTATTTAATGGATTCAAAAAAGGCAGAGACATTAACCTAAATGGAGGTCTGAATCTAAGAGATTATTTTTGTTTGATTAGGAATTTTGCTTGCCCACGAGACAAAAAAAAATAATCTCCATGCTTTGGCATGTAGATGGGTAGCTGAGATTTCAGCTCCATTGCCATATTTATAGTCCCTATGCCAGAAAGCCATACTGTAGCCGTTAATAAAGAATAAGTTTAAGGAGAACAAAATTACATCAATTATAACTGACACTTCTTAGGATTAATTTTACAACTTGTGATTTTAATTTTGGTTGAAATGTATTTAAAATTATCTCTTGTCAGACTCTCCTATTAAGCATAATGAAACTTGATGATATTCTAATAACATTAAACTGTTTTGGTAGTTACTAAGGTTGGTATGAAAAGACTATTCAAGCTAAAAAAATAGTGGATCATTTTGAAAGAAAATGTTCCAAGAGCTGCAAGGAAGCTGAGTGTTTCATTCATCTCACACATTACATTATCTCTCAGACCAGTGGGTAATTTAGAAGATATTCTGCATGTTGGAAGAGATCATGTGCAATTAATAGGCAAAGAAATCAAGGACACTTGGAAAAGGAGAAGACCAGGAAGAGAAAGGAGATCACTTTCTGTCTCTTTATAGCTAATAGCTATTTCATGTTAATGTCAATACAGTATTAGGAACCATAAAAAATATTGTATTCTAAGAACTTGCTAATAGGGTAGATAATATTTTCTAGGTCATTTCATAAAAAAAAGGCCTTGATTTTTTTCCCCCTCATCTTTGGCCTAGATCTAAATCACATGGTACTATCTACTACTTAAATTAGTAGTAGCCAGCATTTTAGGGGAGTCTATAACATTAAATGGCTATAGAATTACATTAATCCAACAAACAGTAAGAATTTGTTGAATTTGGATTTCTATGTTATGACCCAACAGGTCAACAAAATCTGCCCCCCCCCCACCATCCCCATGTCCTCACCCCATATTTAAAGCTGAAGGAATCTCCAAGATCATTTATTTTAAATGCCTCATTTTACAAATGGCAAACTGAGGCTGGAGATCTTGAATTACTGGTCTAAGATCACACAAATAATAAATAGGAGAGTTGGATCCTTTTCTTTTGGCCTTAAATTATTATTATCTTCTACTGTATCATGTAGTAACTACTTAGGCACTGAGGAGCTAAGCCCCAAACTTCTTGATGGGGCTTTAAAGGTGAAAAATAATACAAACTTCTTTTTAAGCAGTTATTAACAGCAACAACAATGATAGCAGAGGTATAAATATAGGATTTTAAGAGTTGCAAAATGATTTAAGGAACCTTTTAGAGATTATACATGCAAACAAATAAATATAATAATGGGTAGAATTAAATAAGTACAAAATTCTCTTACCAGCAAGAGTATTCACTCTTCTATTGGTGGATTTGAGACTGGCCATAATATAACCTTTAGGCAAAATCAGCTTATCAGTAGAGAGGAAATGACCAAAGGAAACATTTTTTTGTGTGTGTGTTAAAAGGCTACAAATACAGCTATACAAGTCTCCTTAGTCTTCTCTTAAGCACTCATTTCTGTATAATTCTACTTGGGTAGAAGAGGAATTTAAAAGGACCTCTAGAGTCCTTCTGCAAAGTACCATATAGTTTATCTGGGACCTTGCCCTATTGATTATTCCCTCTCCCTTTTATATTTTCAATCTCTACTCTCTGTTGTCTTTCTCTGGACTATAAAATACTTGATTCTTTCTCATACTTTAAAAAACCCACATTTTCCCCCTAATTCAGCTATCCCCTTAAACTATCATTTTAGCTCTTTCCTCCAAACCACTAACTTCTAAGGAAAAAAAAAAATCAATCTACACTCCCTACCTTTGCTTCTTCCTCACCCAATCATTCCTCCACTGGTCTTATAGTTACCCTCCCTTTCTAAAACTTCTCTCCTCAAAGTCACCAATGACCCAGCTGCCACTCTAATGGACTTTTAGCAATCATTCCTCATAGTGGATGACCTTAAGCACAGTGGAGAATATGAAGACGTCAACAAAAGATATATGCAGTTAAGATAACAGCTTAGAAGATTTTAGAAGAGGTTTCAGAAAATATATCTCTTATACACTCTAAAAATGATCTAAAAAAGAAACCATACTAAATAATGATCAAGAAATCCAAAGTAAATATTAGTAAACTTCCTTCATCCACTTCAGGAGTACAAAAGAAAAATATAGGAAAGGAAAAAAAGAAAAGAAAGCCTAAAGTTATGAGGGCTGAAAGGGGCATCCCACCAGTAAAACCAGTGTCAGTGCAAGTGAACAGAATTTAGTCTGGGTATCACCCAGACTGGGAATAGCCAACTACAGAACTCTGAAGGGAAACACTGAAGTCTCAAGTGCAGACACATTAGGGAAAATGGAACCCAGCAATGATAGTCCAGGAAATTGAAGTCATTATAAGTACCTGATGACTCTGTCCAAGAGTGTGGGTGGAGCCTAGCCCTGGCACAAGAACCCAAATCAAGACCTGAAGATGGAGATATGAGAAAGCAGAAGAAGACAATGAACACTATGAAGAAATATAACAGGTAACGATATATAAACACGGAAGAAGAGGGTAATTCCACAACAACTACAGGATTGGAGAAGAAAAAATATTTTGGTCCAAAGAATACTGAAAAACAAATGAAGCAAGAGATAAAAAATTTGAATTATTAGTGAAATAAGAGCTCTAGAGGAAATATCAGAAGGATACCAGTTTATATGAGAAGGTTGAAAATCTTACACAAATAATAGGCACCATGAAAATTTAAATGACCATACACAACTAAATGACTTCATGTTAAATCAAGAAATATTAAAATAAAATGAAATATTGAAAACATAGAAGAAAATTTAAAATATCTACTAGCAAATACAGTTGACCTGGAGTCCAGGTCAAGGAAGATAATTTAATAATAATCAGATTCCATAAAACCATGACAAAAAATCTATGATATAATATTTCAAGAAAATATAAATGAAACTGCTGAGATTCACCAGAACTACAAAGCAAAGTGAAAAACAAAGAATTCACTGATAATTGCCTGAAAGAAAACTCAAAATAACTATACTAAGGGCTGACATAGCCCAAATCCAGAGTTTCTACTTCACAGAAAACATTCTAGAAGCATCCAGAAAAAAAGAATACAAGAACCAAGGAGGCACAGTCAGAATCATGCAATATGTGACATCAGAAGAGAAAATTATTGGAATAAGATATTCCAAAAGATCTTTGATAAAACCAAAACAACACGGGGGCAGCTAGGTGGTGGCAGTGGATAAAGCACTGGCCTTGGATTAAGGAGGACCTGAGTTCAAATCAGGCTCAGACACTGACACTTATTAGTTGTGTGACCCTGGGCAAGTCACTTAACCCCTCATTGCCCCCAGGGGAAAAAAGCTAAACAACAAACAACATTGTACCCTGAAATAGTGGTCATAATATTCAGGGTAAAATGGATCTTTAATGGAATAGCAAACTTTCAAGCATTCCTGATGAAAGACTAGTAAGGCTAAATAGTAATTCTGAATAAAAAACAATAGAGTTTAGAGATATCTAAGAAGGTAGATATATTTAAGCAATCAAAAGAAATTAAACAATGAAAAGAACCTGTATTTTAATAGTTGGAGAAAAAACGTGTCTCTTCAAAAACATAATATTTTCAAAGGTTACCAAATGACAACAAAACTATAATAGTTTGGCATTTCAATGTACCTCTCTCAGTCCTAGAAAATATAACAAAAATATGAAAAAGAAAGAAATAAAAATCTGAATAAGACTTTAGAAAAGTTAGATAATTTAAATTTATGGTGATTATTGAATGAAAATAAAAAGGAATATACACATTCTCAGATGTCTATAATGATGATAGCTAGATTTACATAGTACATTAAGTTTGCAAAGTTATTTTACAAAAATTAACTCATTTTATTCTCACAACAAACCTAGAAATTAGGTCCTATTATTATCCCCATTTTACAGTTGAGGAAGTTTGGAGATACAGAAGTTAAGTGATTTGCCTGAGACTATACATCTACTATGAGTCTGAGGCTGCATTTGAGCTTAGCTATTCCTGTCTCTAACTCTATTCACTTGACTACCTAACAGTCTACAAAAATTGACCATGATAATGTAATATTATTGTGCTCTAAGAAATGATGAGCAGGGAGATTTCAGAAAAACTTGGAAAGACTTAAGTGGACCAATGCTGAGTGAACTGAGCAGAACCAGGAGAACATTGTACACAGTAATAGCAATATTGTGGGATGATCAACTGTGATAGACTTAGCTTTTCTCAGCAATACAATGATCCAAGACAATTCTAAAGGACTTATTATGGAAAATGCTCTCCACATTCAGAAAAAAGAACTGTGGAATTTAGATTCAGATTGAACCATGATGTTTCTAGTAGTTTTTTTTTTGGTTTTTTTTTTGGGGGGGTTTCCCCTTTTGTTCTGATTATTTTTCACAACATGACTAATGGAGAAGTATGTTTAATGTGATTGTTCATATATAACCTTTATCAGATTGCTTTCTGTTGTGATGTTTAAAATCTAAATTGTGGTAGCCTTAAATTAGAAGCTTTAGCACCAGTCCTTGGGCATTACACATTTATTAAAGCATACAGATATTCCCATGGAGTTCAGAGAGTTAAGAAAAAAGCCTATTTAGCCTAGAGTACCAGCCTGGTCTGGTTCTTCCTCAAGTCCTCTGCCACAAGCCTGCTTCAATCACGAACTCTCTCCAGCAAACTGATTGTGGAAGCTTTTATAGGTCTGGAACAGAGGTGGTCCTTACACACTGCTTCAAGCTGATTGGTTCTGAAGGTGTTCTCAAGGTGTGATTACAAACCAGTTAACTTGAAGTAGGCTAATCAGCAGTTAATCACTCTCACTTGATTCAATCAGTCTAGATTAATCTCCAGATGGGTCTTTGAGTATCTGCTAAATCTCATTATTTCATCACACTGTCTTGGGAAGAAGAGAGGGAAGGAGGGGAGGGGGAAAAATTTGGAACTAGAAATTTTTATAAAAACAAATGTTGAAAACTATCCTTACACGTAACTAGAAAACAATAAAATACTTTTATGATTTAAAAAATAAAAATAAAAATAGACCATGAACTAGGGCATAAAACCTTATAAACAAAGGAAGAAAAGCAGAAATACTAAATTTATCTGTAACTGACCACGATACAATAAAATTAGTTATCCCTTCCACCTGGTAGGGGTTATGGATGTGGCATCCCCACGATCTGGAAAATCTGTGTAAAACTTTTGGGCTCTTCCTTCATACCAAAGAAGTCTGATTTTTTTCTTTTTCTTTCATGGGGTGTTTACTATAGTGTACTGTAAAATTTGGGTTGATATTATATAATACTATACATATATTTTATGCATTTCTGAGTTTCTAAACTTTTTTGCATCATCTGCTGGTTTTCATGTGTCATTTTAAGGCTTCTGCAAAACTCTCCAAAATTCCCATTTAATTTCTTATGCCGACCTGTGGTATATCAAAACCATGATGGGGGACATTTCAATGTGTAAGGAATAACTTCAAAGTACCTTTGAAGATAGGACTCAAGCTTAGCGACCAAATCATTTAATCATAAGGAATTTGTAAGTCAAAGAATTGTAGAAATAACAGATAATTTAATCCAAGAAAATGACAACAGTGAGACTACATAACAATACTTTTGGGATATACTCAAACCAATTTTTATGAAGAAATATATATCACAAAAGACTTTCATCAACCATAGAGCAAAAGAACAAATCAACAAATGGGGCATTCAACCAAAAATATATATAGGAAGACAACAAATAACCCCCATGTGCAGATAAAAACAGGAATCTTGAAAATCCAAACAAGTTAATAACATCAAAATTTTTAAATCCACTAAACTGATAAATAGAACAAAGACCTGCTTTTTTGGGGGGGGGGATAAAAAGATAAACCATTAATTTATCTTATTATTTTAAAATGAAAGCAAAAAATCAAATTAGCTGCATCAAGGATGAAAAGAATCCTAAGAAATGAAGATTAAATAAAACATGATTAATTCTTCTTTTATCCAGTTATATGCCAAAAATTGATATCTTAAAGGAAATAGATTAATAGTTTGCAGAATATGAAATACCACATTAATAGAATAAGTAATAGACTTTAAATATCTTAATTTCAGAAAAAGAAATTGAATAACAATTGAGATGAAATCTTAGAGGAAAAAAAAATCCCCAGGACCAGATGGATTTAAAAGTGAATTCTATCTAACATTCAAAGAACAATCAATTTTTTAAAAATAAAAGTATTTTATTATTTTCCAGTTATATGTAGAGATAGTTTTCAACATTTGTTTTTATATTTCTAGTTTCAAATTTTTCTCCCCTCCCTCCCCTCCCTTCCCTCTCCCCAAGACAGCAAGCAATCTGAAATAGTTTATATATGTACAATCACTTTAAAAATATTTTTGCATTAGTCATTCTGTGAAAGAAAAATCAGAGCAAAAAGGAAAAACCTCAAAAAAGAAAAGCAAAAAAAATTAGAAATAGTATAGGTCAATCTGCATCTAGATTCCATAGTTCTTTTTTTCTGGATTTGGAAAAAATTTTCCATCATGAGTCCTTTGGAACTTTCTTGGACCATTGTATTGCTGAGAAGAGTCAAGTCTGTCACAGTTGATCAATACACAATGTTGTTGATAATGTAATGTTCTCCTAGTTCTACTCATCTCACTCAGCATCAGTTCATGTAAGTCCATCCAGGTTTCTCTGAAATCTGCCTGGTCATCATTTCTTACAGCACAATAGTATTCCATTACATTCATATATCACAACTTAGAACAATCAATTCTAATATGAAATAAAGCATTTATAAAAATAAGCAAATAAGGATCTTGCCTGATTCCTTCTATGAATCAAATATGATGCTGTACCTAACTAGGGAAAGATAATGAAGAAGAAAACTATATGTCTATTTCCCTAATGAATATTCTCATAATATATTAAATATAATATCAAAGAGGCTATCACAACTTATTAACAAGGTTATTCACTATGACCTGGAATTTAGGGTTAGTATAATATTAGAAAAGCTAGAATTATAACAAAAATAATAAAAACTACATGATTATGTCCATGAATGCTGAAAAGGATTTTAGAAATTTAGCACCTTTTGTTAAAAGTACTAAAAAGCAAAGGAACACATATATCTTTCCTTGATATGATGAATAGTTTCTATCCAAATCCAAAAATTAGCATAATCTATAATGGAAAAATGCTTTCCTACTAGTAAGGTCATAGGTAAGGCAAGGATACCAATTGTCACCATAATTATTTTATATAGTTCCAGAAATGTCAGATAAAGAAATGAGACAAGAAAAAGAAATTGAGAGAAAAAGTATAGACAAAGAGAAAATTTTCACTTTTTCAGATGATAAGATGGTCAGTACTTTTGAGATTCAGTGAAAAATGTATTGAAATAATATTTACAGCAAAGTAGTAGGATATAAAGTAAATCACAAACCATGTTTTTCTGTGTATTACAAATGAAATCTAGAAGGAAACAATAGCAAGAGAAGTTCCATTCATGATGTGATAGGGGACTAGCCAACCCCAACATTTATGAGCATGTAGAACATTCTAGTTTCATGTAACCATCATGTGGGCTTCAAAGCAGGTGCATCCATAACTGCTTCTAATCTTACCAATAACACGGTAAAGAAACATATTTATGATTGGTTTGGGGGCTGAAACTCATGGTACATTGCAGGGGTACTAATTGTCCAGGGCTCTCTTTATTTTCTGTTTAGTTAGTTCAACTGAGAAAGATATGATTGTAAGATTTTGGGTGGGAAAAGCACTTTTGCCCTCTCCACCCAGGGACAAACATATTATGATATTTTAATGTAGTGGAAAATTATTGTGCTATAAGAGATGACAATAAGGATGGATTTAGAGAAACTTGAGAAGACTCATATGAAATGATTCAGAGTGAGGTGAGCAGAACTAGAATAATTCATTTAATAACAACAATATTGTAAAGAGAACTGACTGTGAAAGCAACTCTCATCAATACCATGACACTGACACTATGAACAATATTGAGCTATGCTTCCCATCTCTTGAAACTAAAGGTACTAAATGAGACACACACTTTTGGACCTGGTCAATATGTAGATTTGTTTTGCTTGCCTATGCTAATGTGTTTCAAGGGAGGATTTTGGTAGGAGAGAAGGGAAGGAGGTTTAAAAGGGATTTAATGATAGCAATGCCAAAAGAGAGAAAGAAAAAAAAGGTCAATAAAATGTTTATGGAAGTTGCACAGAAGAATTCATAAGGCTGTTGAGAAGGCAAAACATGCAAGTGGCACAGCTTTGTAATAAATGTATTGAATTAAGTATATACTTTAAAAAAGACAACTATATGGGGTCAGTCTAGGTTTCATGAACAATCCTTTTTGTTGTTTGTATATAGAAATGTTCATGACTGTTGGTGCTTGTCAGGTGTGGAATAACAAAAGACATGTAAAATTACCAAAGACCCCACAAAAGAAGAATAAAGGGTGTGGCATTCAACAATGAGGAACCAGTTAAGCTTAGGGAGCATGAATTTGTAGTGGCTTCAGTCCACAGAAGTTGATATATATTTTTTTTCATTGGTGCTTGGAAGCTTGGGAGTAAGAAGGCAGAAGATGGCTGTGGGGTTGCACCAGGATTGGGCAGGATATGAAGAGTATAAGGACAAGAGAGCAAAGGATTCAAGGGTGGATGACACAAGAATTGTCAGAATTGTTTGACTTTGGGGTAGCTAGTTTGCGCAGTGGATAGAGCACTGGTTCTGGATTCAGGAGGACCTAAGTTCAAATCCGACCTCAGACACTTGACACTTACTAGCTATGTGACCTTGGGCAAGTCACTTAACCCTCATTGCCCTGCAAAACAAACAAAAGAATTGTTTGACTTGAGATTGTGGAGGGAGGAAAATGAAGCCTTAGGTGAAAGACTAGAAAAATAAAGCAGAATTAAAATATTAGAAGTCACAGTCAGGATGAAGAACAGGTTCATGAGGAATAAGGGGAGGAAGAGATGAAAGGATAGGACATTGTGGTCAGAAAGGAAAATTTCAGAATTTAGGACCTGGATGGTAGAGTAGTTTCAGGTGATAATGAGGGCTATAGTAGGATCATTCCAGTGACTGACTGAGATAGAGGTGGAGAAAGGTCACAGATTTAATTAAAGGACAGTAGAAGGGAAAGTTAGTCTGAGTATTGAAGTTATTGAGTTTGTAGGGTTTATGGTGAATAAGACTGTAAACAAGTGTTGGGCATTGAAGAAGACAGAAGAGCAGGAGGATTTGAATAAGGTGAACCAATTTGATGACATGAACCTCAAAGGAATGTTGGTGACAGATCTAGGATATGAAAATGGTTATGGGGAGTAAGGTGAAAGCTGCTTCTGCTTCAGCTTTTGAGCCATGGGACATGAGGAAAGGGCCATCTGGCACAGGAAAGAATTGTGAGGGCTGTGGCATTTTCTTTTTCTTTTTTTTTTTTTTTAGTGAGGCAATTGGGGTTAAGTGACATGCTCACAGTCACACAGCGAGTGTCAAGTGTTGGAGACCAGATTTTTTTTTCTTTTTTTTTTTAAGTGAGGCAATTGGGGTTAAGTGACTTGCCCAGGGTCACACAGCTAGTAAGTGTGTGTTAAGTGTCTGAGGCCGGATTTGAACTCAGGTCCTTCTGAATCCAGGGCTGGTGCTTTATCCACTGCACTACCTAGCTGCCCCTGGGCTGTGACATTTTCAAGGGAAACCCAGATTTGACTTAGTGCCATGATGTTGAAGATATGGGATAGTAAAAGTTGGAGGGTAAAGAGATTATAGGTCTAGAGCTTTCTAGACACAAACTATTCTAAGACCTTCGTTTTATAGATTAAAAAACAGACTTTAAGTGACTTGCCTAAGGTTACGCAAGTAGTAAGTGGAAGTGCTGGGATCAATAACTCATATAGTCAAGCTCTTTGGAAAAGAAGATAGAATAGAAATGAAAGTGGTCTAACCCCGAATAGGAGTGGGATTAGCAGAGGACACAGAGGAAGATGCTGTCACAAAGAAAAGGATGAGGGGCTGGTAGAGCTGAAGTAGACAAGGATCCATATTTGGGTACACTTCTGTTGTGGGCCCAGAGCACCCCAGAAGTTCTTTGGGGCACATTGAGGAATCTTCTCCTTGAGAAACTATACCAGAGGACAGATACACCTAGAGAGATAAGTGGAACCAGTTCGGATTGAGCTAGCTCCAGGACCCCAACCCTTCATTCTAGTCTCCCTCGTCCCTGGGGTGATAAGATTAGGTGTGGCTGCTTCCTTTGTGTCCTGAAGAGATGGCTTGGGAGATCTGCAGCCACCCCTAACCCAATCCCTCCAGCCACCACCAGTGGGGGATGGTCCTCCCTCACTAAGGGAACTTTCCACAGTCAGATGGTCACACCCATCAGTCCTCTATAAAAGTACCTGCTCAAAGAGATTGGTATCTCAGAGCCACCTCTCTGCCATGCCTCTCTCCACATGAGAAGTCCAAGGATTTCTCTTGGTTTTCCTTCCCTTCTCTTCCCTTCCTCAGCCCCTAAATAAACTACCATCTTATTCTAAATGCTTTTGTATGCAAGAGGGTGTAATTCTTTAAAAAGGAATTCCTAAGGACCCCAACCCCTACCCCAAACCCCTATCCCCTTCTCAAACCCCCTACCCCATTCTCCCCATGACACATCTTTTCATCTATTTATATTTTAAGCTCTTTAAGGGCCCCAGTACCTAGCAGAGTGCCTTACATATAATAATTGCTTAATATATGTATGTTAAATGGAATGGTTGAAATGTAGCCCTGGCATCTTTGGTGTTAACTCAGTAACTAGGAAGTCAAAAGTTCATTACTTTCAAAACCTGTCTTCTAGCAAAACAAGAAGGGAAAACAACTCAGCCACTTATGACATGGTAGCAGTTCAGGACTTGGGATGTAATGCAGGAAGCTGCTAAAATTTTCTTGATCACAGGTACTAGGCATGCATGACCTTAGCCCTTGCTTCCTCTCATTTTTCTTCCATGGCCTTGAAACTCCATGTCTCACTAGCATAGCCCCAAACTTAAGCCGTTCTGATGGAAAAGGACAATGTTTCAAGGTTGGAGCCTTCCTACATGGAGGTAAAAGTATTTTCCCACAAAGAGGATGGAAAATAGGACCCTCTGTATTCAAGGGAGGCATGCCCAATAGGAGTCTTCCAGCTCCTCGTGATCATTAATTTAAAGAAAAATGTTTCAATGTGAAATTTCACTGTTTCTGCGTTAGGTGGTAAAGGAGATATTTGGTTTAATAATCACAAAATGCTAATATACAGTTTTACATAGAATATTATCTTTAGATCTTTTCCTATTGTTTATTTAAGAATCTTCTAAAATGTTATTTTATATTTTATCTTTCATATGTTTTATTAGGATTAACTTTTTGCTCAGTCATTTCTGATTCTTTGGGACTCCATTTGGTGTTTTCTTGGTAAAGATACTAGAATGGATTGCCATTTCCTTCTCTAGCTCATTTTTCACAGATGAGGAAACTGGGGCAAACAAGATTATGTGACTTGCCCAAGGTCACATAGCTAGTAAGAGTCAGGCCAGATTTGAACTCAGGTCTTCTTGACTCCAGGCATGGCCCTCTATCTACTGCACCACTTAGCTGCCAGGGTTAACTTGGTCACCTCCATTTCTATTCTATCTTCCTTTCTAAAGACATTGATTTGTGTGAGTTATGGATTGTCCTTTGGTCATTACTAGTAACAGAACTCCAGATGACCACTCACATAGTCAAACTGTCCAGTGGGAATCCTATAACATCAGGACTCAGTAGAAAGGCAAGAAAACAGAGCCAGATAGCAGAGCTGAGACTAAAGGCAAGGTGAGGTAGTGGAGTGAACACTTCCATAGAGTCCGAGGATCTGTTTAAATTTGCCACTTAATAAGGTGTGAGGCCTTGGACAAATCATTTTACCTCTCTGGGCCCGTTTCCTTATCTGTAAACTGGAGTTTGGATTAGACCTCTGGGGTTCCTCCTAGCACTAAATGAATCTGTTATTATCCTATGCCTAGAAGAAGGGAAGGTAGACAATGTTCCTAGGGTGGACCTTGTGGAGTGGGGTCATAATGGGCAATGGTTTTTTTTGTTTGTTTGTTTTGTTTTGTTTTTTGCAGGGCAATGAGGGTTAAGTGACTTGCTTAAGGTCACACAGCTAGTAAGTGTCAAGTGTCTGAGGCCGGATTTGAACTCAGGTACTCCTGAATCCAGGGCCGGTGCTTTACCACTGTGCCATCTAGCTGCCCCCGCAATGCTTTTTAATATGACTTTTTCTAACTATGCATTTTGGGGGGATGTCAGAAAAATCTTGCTCTATACAATATACAGAAATTTAAGAAAGGTGGATTTGAACCCAGAGGGCATTGGTTCAAAAATCTGCCTCTGCCACTTGCTAGAAACCTGTATGACCTTGGACAAGGCACCTCATCTCTCTGGGGAAGAGTTTTTTCATGTAAAAAATGAAAGGATATACTTAAAAAACAATCCCCAAACCAAAAGCTCTACAGTCTTTCTCAGCTAAAGTCTCATGCTCCTTTGAGCCTACAGGTCACATTTATTACAGTGATGGCTCAAAGCCTCTGTTAGACTGTGACAAATAAGGCACAATTTTTACTTTAACAGGGCACACAAATGCCATCTACTGACTACCATAAATACAGCGGAGAATTTGGGGGCATTGACCTATTTGAGTGTGCCAAGCTTCCGGCTAGAAGGTCCCTCCACTGGTAATTTATACTTTCATGTGATCCATAATTATTCCTGGGACTCTATTAGTCTACTGTTCTTACATCTCCAAACTGTAAGAAAGCCTGAGATCAAAAGCAACTTAACCACATGTACCTTCCTGTTTCTAATGCTGCCCATGGAGATGGAATCAGGGAACTCTGGGAATAAGTTCTTCCCTCTAAGCCACCTGCCATGATCCCAACATGAGTGTAGAATATGACTAAAGCTGAGGCAGATGTACAGTCTATGAAAGATGCAAGGTGGAAGTCCTGGAAAGAGCACCTGCAGTCCTGAAGTTAAATGGCATCTCTAGAAGTATTTGTGATCACTTTAAATGGGTCCACCCCTCTCACCTCTCCTTCAAAAGTTCCCCTTTCACCACTTGGGGATTTATGTTTGACTCTCTCATCTATTGCCCATCTTCTCATGTGAACTTTGATTTAAAGAATTCATTTAATTTTTTTTCTCTAGCAATGTGTATCTGTCCTATCAATAAATTATCCTTGTTATCCCTCAGAGGTCCTGTGGTCTCCTTCACTGACCTCTTGTTTTTCTTGTAATTGGAAAATGTCCTGTTATTTATCTTAAACACTTTTGCAATCAGCCTTTAGTTCTACACTCCGGTTTTCTTTTAAATATTTCTTACAGTGCTGAACTCCATTCATTCTTCACTTCTCTTCCCAACCCATTCTTTCCTTAGTTTCCATCTCTTAATAACCCATGTATTCCTCTCATTCTTCTTGATTTGATTTTCATTTCCTTCTTTATTCACCCTGATTTAAAACACACACACACACACACACACACACACACACACAACTGTCATTTATTGCTAGAAGGCAAATGTAGTTTGGGCCACCTTAATCCATCTCTGAGCTCTTTCCATTTTTCTCTATTCCATTGCTTTCTGTAATTGGATGCTGACCAGTCTTGCTGGTCTCTTTTATTGCTTCCTATTGCTGATATTCAGTACCGTTCCTCCTTCTGATTTTAGTCTCCATCACTTCAGTCTAGATAGCTTTGTAATGAGGAGTTTTCAGCAACATATATCCTGCTTCATCCTTGGGCCATGGAAAGCTGTACTCCTCCCCACATTCTTTCTCTCTGTGTCTCTCTCTGTGTCTCTATCTCTGTTTCTGCCTCTTTGTCTCTGTCTCTGTTGCTGTGTGTGTGTGTGTGTGTGTGTATAAAATCTTTACTATAACCATCACATGCTTCTCTTTGAATAACCCTTTGGTAATTTCATTACCTAGCATATTGACAAGTAGTCTTTGATATGCCACAAAGGGAACAGTCTAAAGTATGGGTTAAGATTTACATGCAGAAACAGGTCCATTTCCAAATTGGCAATTATGAAGACATGAATTCAGGAAAGAAGTACATTTAGGATTTACTAAATAGTAAAGTTAATAATACTCTTATTAAATAAACAACAACAAATTTAATGGAAAATCATTTTTATTGATTTGAGTTTTAGACAATAACCTAAAATGATAACTTCAAAAACAAATTAAGTCAAAGTAATGAGACACTGTCTTAATTGCTTTTATGTTCATTTTAAAAGCTCAATTAAATTCTATGACTTAGGGTCATATTTTAAAGCCACCAAATCAAGCATTTTTTTGCTCATTCCGACAGGAATTTGCCAATTTACAGACAAGTCAGTTTCAACATATGGCTTGCTATGATGACTGTTGCTATAAAACTAAGCAGATATTAATGACTTACATTTATTTTACACTTTAAAGTATTATAAAACACTTTACATAATTCTTATTCTGGTTTCACAGTAGCCCTCTCCATAATGTGGAGGACCAGAAAGAGCCAAGGCAAAAGTAAATTTGACAATATGCATAGGCCTTCCATTCCTTGAGGACTCATGACTTCAACAAAGATTTAGGGAACAAATTGGAACTGAACTGCTTTGTGGTCCCTGACGAGCAACCCCACACCCTCTTTTTTTTGAAGTACCACTTGAAGAGTGTTAACTGGTTATTAACTTGACTGTTTAGATTTAGGTCAAGTCATAACTATGAGAAAAGTATACAGTATTATTCTTCCCATTTTATAGTTAAGGAAACTGAGGCTCAGAGAAGTTGTGACTTATTCCCAATTACACAGATAGTAAGATTTTGGAGTCAGGATATGAAACTAGGTCTTCTTGATTCCAAAGATGCTGGTCAACATGGGATCTAAATTAGTGTCCTAATCCTTTCCCTCAAACTTGAGGGGTTCCTATAAACATAAGTAAAAAGGGTCAGGTTTTCCTATTTATATTACGTCTTATGTTTATGGCAGTTGCTCTCCAAATGAGTGAGTTAGTGATAAATTAACTACCACCCCCAGGGATGAAGGAAATAGGCTATGCTTACAGTACTTACACATTCTGATGATATTTATTGAAATATATTCTTTGTAGTCAGCAGTGGTCTTGGAAAGGATGAAGATGAGATTGGACATGTCTCAAGTCTGTGTTTCAAGTTGAGTCTCCCAAATAGGTGTTTATTTGGCTCTTTACCAGCTATCTGAGCAGGGCAAGAGTCTTCAATTTCAGCTTAGTTAGTGGGGAGTGATAAATCCCAGATGAATAATGAGGATAGTGGCATCAAAGGGCCCTCCAACAGCTCAGTGGGCAATACAGAGACTTGCTGTCCCAAAACATAGAGAAGGAGGTAGCAATTCCTAGACATCTTAGGGGACTAAGCACTCAAGAAAGGGTGGTAATGTTCAAGATGGGTCACTAGGTGTGTCTTTTTATACAAAGAAAAAGACCCTATCTCAAATACATAATTGGAATATCTCAATTTTCTTTGGTTAAGACACTGCAATATTTTATCTATATGAAATAGGGTGCTAAAAAACCCCATTTCATTTGGACTGACGAAAGCATTATTTCAATTTTGGAAACAAGTTTAGTTGGGTATAAGGAAAAATAGGCAGATAGGTTCCATATGTCATAGAGTATTGGACTTGGAATAAGACCCCAAATCCTGCCTTGGAAGCTTACTAGCTGTGTGATGCTGGACAAGTCACTTAATCTGCCTCACTTTACTCATTTGTAAAATGGGAATGATAATAATACCTACCTACCAGGGTAGTTGTGAGGATCAAATGAGATAACATGTAAAACAATTAAAAAATTTTTTAAATTAAAATTTTTAAATTAAAAAATATTTGTTGAGAGGCAATTAGGGGTTAAGTGACTTGCCCAGGGTCACACAGCCAGTATCAAGTGTCTGAGGCCAGCTTTGAACTCGGGTCCTCCTGAATCCAGGGCCAGTGCTTTATCCACTGGACCACCTAGCTGCCCTGACATGTAAAACATTTTGCAAACATTAAAATACTATATCAGTGCTGGCTTTTGTCATTGTTAAATAGTGAAATTGAAATAAATTGCATAGATAAAAAGAAAACAATCCAAGTATCCTAAAGAGTTTTCTTTTAATTTTTTTTTTACTTTGTCAAGGAAAATGTCCTTGAGACATAAGGTAAGGAGGGTAGAGAGAAAAGAACCAAAAGAGAGTTTGCTCTAATATTTTACCAGTTTCTCTTGGGATTCTACATATGAATGCAATTTGATCTTGGGAGTGGAGTGGAAGGGGGATGACCTCACAAGAAAGATAATAATAATAATAATAATAATAATAATAATAATAATAATAATAATAATAATAATAATAATAATAACATCAACAACAAAACAATAAGGATGAGGATGACAGACGTATATAGCACTTTCAAGTTTGCCAAATGCTTTATATATATTATCTTATCCCCATTTTACCTATCAGTAAACTAAGTCTGAGAGACGTTAAGTTATTAGGCAGGGTAACATAGCTAAATGCAAGGTAGGTGGCATAGTGGATAAGGTACTGGGCTTGGAATCAGGAAGATTCCTCTCCATGAGTTCAAATCTGACCTCAGATACTTACTAGCTACATGACCCTGAGCAAGTCACTTAACCTTGTTTGGCTCAGTTACTCATCTGTAAAAATTAGCCAGAGATGGAAATAACAAACTATTTCAGTATCTTTGCCAAGAAAACCCCATATGGGGTCAGACATGACTCAAATCACTGAATAACAACAACAATTATTAAAAAAAATATTTGAGCAGAAGCTGAATGACCATCTGTAAGAGATGCTATGAAAGCAAGAAAGTGTTTTATGTGTATGTGTATGTATGGGGGGGGGTTGTAAAAAATAATGTTTAGAGGTTCTTAGGATCCCTTCCAATTTGATTGTCAAAGCTCTATTGAACTATTGAGGCTCAGTGATTGCCTTTTCTATATGCTAACCTTTCACATATTTGAAGACCACTGATATTTAACCCCTAAGTCATTTTTCCCTAGATATTTCAATCAACCTCCTATTATCTGACTTCAAATTCTCACTGTGCTGGTCGCCATGATGGAACTGCTATTAAGATTCAAAGAAATAGGTAGGATGGCACTGGACTACAGGCTGGCTCTCTTCAAAGATATTATCATGATCAACTCGACACAGAGGATAGTGGAGCAATTAGCACTCTAATTTTCTGGTACCAGAAGAAGGGAGAAATACCAATACTTCACCAGCTGGAAATCCTTCAGGGCTGATGATACCAGTTACTAAAGCAAGGAAACTATGGAGTACTGATGAAATGAACAGAAAACATGAGTGCTTTCATTACCAAAGTTTCACCTTCTACAAAGCTTTCCCCTTCCCCCTTCCTCCTTAATGTAACTGACTTCTCTCTATTAATTACTTCCAGTTTAATCATCTATCTATCTATCTATCCATCCATCCATCTGATCTATCTATAGTCTGTACATAGTTGCTTGTACCAATATTATACTATAATACCATATTATAATAGTAAGTAGATACATGTATATATATGTATATACATACATATAAATATATGGAAGTGAGAAGTAATCTCATGGCAAAAGTCACTAACAGCTGGGGTCCTGGGAAAGTCTTATTATACTATATATATAGTATGTGTACATGTGTTTATATATACATATGTGTGTACATAGAGACATATAAACACATAGAAAATATGTCTTCTATATGCATATACATTATGTACGTGTATACATATACATATTTATATATACATAATGTGTGTACATATAGATGATATATAGAGAGAGGATATATAAAGGCTATATATGATATATATATAGAGAGAGGATACATGAGATATATACATATATGCATAGAGAGGATATAGACATGTACATATATGTAGACATAGATGTAGATGTAGGCAGATATAGATATAGAGAGATGGATATAGACATAGAGAGATAGATATAGATATGGATATAGATATAGTTATGTAGGGTAGCCAGGGGGCACAGTAGAGTGCCAGGCTTAGCGTCAAGAAGACTTATCTCCCCGAGTTCAAATTTGGCCTCAAACATTTACTAGCTGTGTGACCCTGGGCAAATCACTTTACCCTGTCTGTCTCAGTTACTCATCTGTAAAATGAGCTAGAGGAAATGGCAAAACATTCAGTATTTTTGCCAAGAAAACCCCAAATGGGGTCATGAAGAATTGAACATGACTGAAACCTCTAAACAACTATGTGTATATGTGTTCATATGTGAACATATATGTGTGTATAAAGAAATATATGTACATATATATATACACACACAGTATAGCTATATGGATATGTATCTATATATAGAAAGAGGATATATACATATATTGGATATATAGAGGAAAATATATACATATACACACATACACAGAAAGAGGATATACATATAGAGAAAGGATAAATCTATATCTATATAAATATACATCCTCTTTACATTTTGTGTACCCCACTAGAATGTAAGCTCCTTGTGGGTAAAGATGTTTTTTTAGCTCATTTTGCACCCCCACCATTTAGCATAGTGCCTGAGATATAGTAAGTACTTCATCAATACTTGTTCACTGACTGGCATATAATAATATGATTGAAATGATAATGAAAACACAGAGGCAGCAGAGACCAGAGATTGCAGAGAATTTGCTGATTAGAATGAGCAAAGGGAGTTCTTCCTTGGGGGCTCCCCACATTGAAGAGATCACAGGTCTAGTGAAAATTGTTATCATAATAATCATTTCTATTATTACAGAGTAAAGGTGAGACATAGTTCCTGTCCTCCAGGATCTTGTACATTATTCTGCAAAGCTTGAGAAGCCAGGTTAGTGATGATGTTTCCATTTGGGAAAGGTGGTCTGGTCCCTAGGAGTAACTTTCTGTCTAGATAGAACTTGTGCCCCAGCAATTTTCACAGGGATTGGGTATGGGCACCTGTTCACACTGGCTTGTGGGACTGATTGTAAGATTTTCAGTGTAAGCATTTACACCTCAGAAATTAGCAAATGCTACAGATCAGGTAGAGAAAATGTTAACAAAGGCAGAGTTAATTTAAAAGTGTGTCCTTAGTACTTTTTTTTTAGTGGTAGAGGTGGTTGTTAAACATTTACCAGCATACTTCTTATTGGGGGGATGTCTTTAAAAAGAGGGGAATTCTCTGGGTACAAGGCAAGGGGCCACGTGGGAGAGGATAGCCTTATATAAAAAATCCCTGGAATTTACACTTGTGCCACCAGCTGATGCTCAGTGCTTCTGCAATAGAAAGAATAATAACACCTCCTCTCACTCCTGAGAACATACATTTGGCTCCTGAGAACATATATTTGGCAGAGAATAGCAATGCCATCCACCGTCTCCATCTTTTTCTGACGTTTTGAAAAGCTTTCTCCTTTTGACAGGAATGTTCAATTACTGTTTGGAGGGTCGTGTGGGAGAACCATTCCTGCAAGACCTTGTCTGGGGCCTGGTTAACATACAGGGAAGGTTGTATTATCTGTAATTGAGAGAAGGAAGCTTAAGTCATGAGTTTATCAACATATAAAAAACTCCTGTTTACTTTCCATCATGTATCCTCTGAGGGAAATTAATAGCCACCTTTGAAGAACCTGCTTAGAAAAATGTAAGCTGTGCTTTATGGGTTATTATTTTAGTTTCCTGTAGTGGCAGTTTAACTGGAAAATCAGTGTGAAGTGCAGGTGGACAAGAGGACCTCGACCTTCCTTTTTTTTTTTTTTTTTAAAGATATTCTTAGTAAGGATATTGACTTGGCTTCTTTGCCAAAAGAATCAGGCAGACATTCTGTACAACCTAAGATACTAAAGTGTGAAAAACAAAGATAATAAAAGCAAAATTAGGGAGAGCTATAGTTTTCCTGCATATATTAGAATTTTGGCTTATTGACAGTTATTTTTTATCTAGGCTTACTGCCATTAAGATTTGCCTATGAACTGACCAATCCAAGTCAACAAATATTTCTTAAGCATCTACTATGTGCAAAAACTCTGTGATCTGGGGATACAAAGAAACCAAAACAATCCCTTGGAGGAAAGAAGGAAACAAATATTTATTAAGCACCTACTATGTGCCAGGCACTATTCTAAATGCTTTACAAATTTTATCTCATTTTATTCTCACAAAAAACCTGGGAGGTAGTTGCTAGTCTTAGCCTCATTTTTCAGTTGAAGAAACTGAGGCAAACAGAAATTAAGTGAAATGGTGTCATAAAGCTAGCAAGCGTCTGAAGTTGTATTTAACACCGGCCCTTGAAAGTCCTTGCGTTTGATGGAGGCACATACAAGTATTCAAGCAAATAGATACAAGATAATTTGAGGAAGGCAAGAAAGACAAAACAATTAGGAGAATCAAGGAAGGCTTCATAGAGCAGCTGGTCTATATCTTAATGGACTAGAATCTGGATTGGAGGTGAGGAGGGAGTGAATTCCAGTCATGGGGGATGGTTTGTATAAATACTTGGAGGCAGAAGTTGGAATGCTGAGTTTGGTGAGCTTGTGAGTGGGTGAGCTTGTCTGGAACATAGATTAAGAGAAGGGAAATAATGTAAAAATAAGACTGGAAACCTGAGCTAGTGGAATGGAGATATATGGCCAGTTTGAAGTGAGATCCACACTAGCCAAAGGAAACAGACAACTGAAGCAATTCTCCATGATAGAATCACCAGTTAATTCAATTAAAAAATAAAATCCGGGGGCAGCTAGGTGACACAGTGGATAAAGCACCAGCTCTGGATTCAAGATGACCTGAGTTCAAATGTGGCCTCAGACACTTGATATTTACTAGCTGTGTGACCCTGGGCAAGTCACTTAACCCTCATTGCCCTGCAAAAAAAAAATAAATAAGATCCTAGTTCTAATCAATTGTGTGGATATTTAAGGAAAAGCCTTTGGGGGTCCGGAAGGAAGAAGCTGGGTAAATAAATGTTGGTAGTGGGGTAGATAATTCTATTCTCCCCTTCAGGCTGCATGTGTTGATCTTGCTTGAATGCCAGACACAGAAGTTTCCAGAAAGCCTGTTTTCACTGGTTCAAACAGTCCATTGATTCTAAAAGACTAAAATTGAGTGAAAGAAAAAGCAAACTGACAGAAATATACAATTAAAGAAACATAAGGGTTGGGACCTCCCATGGTGCTTAGGACAGGTGAGGGGAAAACTACAACTAGGTAAGGTGCATCTTAATATCATTGTAGTTCTTAGAGAAATGTGGGTTGTATACAGACTAAAAAGTTTCAGAAATTTGAACCCAATAAAAACTTAAAAAAATTAAAGCCTAGTCTAACCATTCTTTGTTCAAATCAGTTGGTTAAATCAAAGTCAAATCAATATTTATTCATTAATCACTTGCTGGTTATTCAGCACCATTGGAGTGATGACAGGTGATGTGAGATGATATTATAATAATAGCTAGCTAGCATTTATGTAGCATTTTAAGGTATGCAAAGCGCTTTACAAATTTTCTCCCACTTGAGGCATATAAGATCCTCAAGAAATTTATGCTGTTTAGTTATAGAGATAAGACATAAAATAGTGAAAAAGGTTATTTTTAAAAATTAAGATTCGGCAGCTAGGTGGCGCAGTGGATAAAGCACCGGCCTTGGATTCAGGAGTACCTGAGTTCAAATTCGGCCTCAGACACTTGACTTACTAGCTGTGTGACCCTGGGCAAGTCACTTAACCCCCATTGCCCAGCAAAAAAAAAAAAAAAAATTAAGGTTCACTCAGAGTGCTTGGACAAATCCCTATCCTGTCTTCCTCGATGGCCTTCTTCCACTGATAAAGATTAATGATTTTTATTATAGTTTGAAACTACCTGTCACCACTTGAGTATGTCTTAAATCCACAGTCAAGTTTTGTGTCCAGGTCAAATGCCACATATAGCTCCTTATGGCCTTCCCATTGTTTACAAAAGAATCATCAAAGACATCTTTGGGGGCATCAGCTGGGAGCCTGTCCTTCCTGCCACAGAACAGAAATCTTCAAGTGGCCACAGAGCAGAAATCTTCAAGTGGCCTCAGAAATGTCACATGAAGATAGCCTAACCCTGCTGTGGAGAATAAGCCAGGGTGGCCCAATCTCTTTGTTCCAAGAACTGAGGCCTTGTGTACCCCTGCCCAACATCCTTCTCTGATGAGCCTAACCTAACTTCTCTGCCATTTTAATGTTACACACAATCTAGCACTTCCTCATATAGCCATCTAATCTAACAACTTAATTTTACAAATGAAGAAAATGAGACCCAGAGAGATTAAGTGACTTGATCTGATTGCTTCTGCTTTGATTCTTTTTAGTTTTGTTTTCTTTTCTTCTTGGTAGTATTTTATTTTATTTTCCAATTCCATGTAAAGATTGTTTTCAACATTCATTTTTGTAAGATTTTGAGTTCCAAATTTTTCTCCTTCCCTTCCTTCTCTCCCCCCTCCTCAAGATGGTAATCAATATGATATAGGTTTTATGCACACACACACACACACACATAACCTATATCAGATTGATTGACATCTTGAGGCAATGTATATATGTATGTTGTAAGATATAATGGGCTTTTTGTCAACACCCAAAGACTCCAACTAGAGGAGATTAATCTAGACTGATTGAATTAAATGAGACAGACTGAAAGTGATTGACTTTGCTGATTAACCTACTTAAAGTTAATTAAATCAAAACCACACCTGGCCAGCCTTCAACAGGGCATTGTTCTCAGAAGCTAAAGACTTTGAACTCAACAAGGAGACCAGCCTCAAGCACAGGGAACCAAGGGATTTGGGTGATGCTGACCAATTAGCTTGAAGGATGGCGTTTTCCAGGGGAGGGAGGCAGAAAGAGGAAGGGCTGTTTCCTCTCTCAGTTCGGTTTTGAACATCCTCTTGGTGGAGGACTGGGGAGAAGAAGGAGGCCAAGTTGAACCCTTATCTCTCTAATAGGAGAGATAGGCTTTTTCTTGGCTTTCTGACCCAGCTATTCTCTCTTTTTAATACATACTTAATGCTAAAAACTGGTGCTAATGCTTCTAACTTATAAGTAAACCCTAGCTAGTCTCTCCCCCCAACCCCAAACATACACTGGGGGCAGAAAAAAGGTGATCACACATTTAGTTTTACTCGTCACAATATATATGTGAATATATATATATATTTATGTATATACATGTGCATACATATATATGATGTATATATAACACATATATAATCATGTTATACATATTTCCATAATAGTCATGTTGTAAAAGAAGATTCAGAGCAAAAGGGGAAAACCACAAGAAAGAAAAAATAATAACAACAAATAAAATGAAAATAGTATACTTTGATCTGTATTCAGACTCCATAGTTCTTTTTCTAGATGGGAAGATCATTTTCCATCATGTCTTTTGGAATTGCCTTGGATTATTGCATTGCTGAGAATAGCTAAGTCTATCACAATTGATCCTTACACAATGTTGCTGTTAACTGTGTACAATGTTCTCCTGCTTCTGCTCACTTCACTTGGCATCAGTTCATGTAAGTCTTTCCTGTTTTTTTTTCTTTTTTTTAGCTTTGATTCTTAACACATCTTCAATACCCTTGGTTGTCTCTTCCCTTTGGAGCCTAGATGACACAGTAGTAAGGTCCTCCCAAAGCCTCCCTTTATAGAGGGCCCAGAATTTTCCAGTTTTCTCTATTTTCCACCAGCTGCTTTGCTTGGTTTTAGCCCCACAATATGCTCCAGCCCTTGGGTACCCTCTGGCACCCTCTCCCTCAACTTTTCAGCTTCCTTTTGGATATTGCCATTTTCCATTAGATTGTAAACTCCTTGATGGTAAGAATTGTTTTTCTTTCTCTTATTTGTATACTGAGTGCATTGCATATAGTAGATGCTCCATAAATGTATACTATTTATTGATTATTTTCCCAATGTCATACAGGTTATAAGGGTCAGAGGTGGGATTTGAAACCCAGGTCCACTTGAACATTCCTTAATATGGCCCATGTCAGGCACTGGAATGGAGGGGGAGATTTTTAAAAAGATAAGAAAAGGGGCAGTCTCTGCAATCAAGGATCTTGCAGTCTATTAGAAGATACAAGTACATTAATAACTATAATATAAATTAGAAGATGGGAAGCAAGTATGAAATCCATCTTCTTCCTTCTAGAATTTCTTCTTGCATGTGGCACTCTTGACCCTGATCCTCTAATGCATGTCTTCTTCCCTTGATTTCTGTGATTATCTCTTTTCTTGGTTCTTCTCTCACCTTTCTTCTCCTTTTTTCCACTGTTTTTTTCTTCTTCCTCTTCCCTACCAACTATGGGCATTCCCAAGACTCTGTCCTTTGCTTTCTCCTCTTATTCATAGTTTATAACCTCCTTGATGACTGGGACAATTCAGTTTTTCATTTTATCATCCCAGCCCCTCATGTAGGGTTTAGCACCATAAATGTTTGTTGAACAGAATCGATGAGAGTTGTCAATTCTGAAGATAAATGAAGAAAAAGAGATAGTGTAGTGTTGTAGGATGAACACACTGTCTTTGGATTCAGAAGACCCGAATTTGAACCCTGGCTCCTCTACTTACACTCCAAGTTGATTTATTTTAGTAAAGCTCCCCTTCCTCTGTCACCCATCATAGTTCCCTTGCCAAGTACAGGAGAATAAGTGGAATTTCTCTTGTTTGTTTTATATTTACTAAGAAGTGATACAAATATTCCCTTGAACCAATCAAGTCTCTGGAGGTGCTTTAAATACCTTTTTTCTTTTTTTTTGGTGAGGCAATTGGGGTTAAGTGACTTGCCCAGGGTCACACAGCTAGTAAGTGTCAAGTGCCTGAGGCTGGATTTGAACTCAGCTCTTCCTGAATCCAGGGCCAGTGCTCTGTCCACTGCACCACCCAGCTGCCCCTTTAAATAACTTTCAAGGAAAAATTAGACTAACTTGCATGGGGAGGGGGGCGTTAAGTTATTGCTCTACCACACCCATCGTACTGAGGGTTTTGCGATCACCATGGCACCCAGGATTCTCTACGACTCAGCTGAATTTGCTCCAGGTGTAAGAATATCCTTTCTTGAACTGAAGAACCAAATATATATTGAAGACGTCAAGCCCATAGCCATGGTCTATAGAAATGAGTCATGCCAGACGGCCAAATTCCAACTAATGGCAGAGAATAAACCTTGGGATCTAATTTAGTTAACAAGCAGTTTTTGTTCTGTAGTTCTGCTTGCTCTAGTTTCCTCAACCCACTCTCCCACCCTGAGAAAGCCTGGGAATTTTTGGCAAAGAACATAGCTTGTAAATGGAAAACACTCTGTGGACACTTTTTGTTGAATACAGGACAGATAGACAAGGAAAAAGACATCTTGGTGCATAAAGCACTTGAATAGGCTTGTGTCATGAGGACTTGGTATGGGAATTCTAAGTGGGCTGCAGTCCTCATAGGGAGTGCAGGAGTTTGCTCTTTGGCTTCCCAATGCACTGAGAGAAATTGAAAATCCTTTCAGAATCTTAAACAAGTCAAAATGGAGGATCAGAAGCCCATAGCAGATATAGCAGACTCACTCGAGAGTCCCTGTGGACCATTCAGGGGAGTGACAAGTTACAATAAATTGGCTATGTATTATGGGAAGACAAAGATTACTCAAAACATAGTAATGAGATTGTTCAGGAACGATAGCTCTGGCCCTGTTACAGTCATTCAGATTTCCTTTGCCATGGCTTTATGAATGTTTCTAAAAATTCTGCCAGAATTGATTAATTACTCCTTTTTAGGGCTCTTGATTTCTGTTAAAAGTGAAAAATAGAGCCTATTAAACTAAATAGCTGTGATGTTACTGAAAGCAGCCTATCGGCTCTAAAATGTTACATAGGGCCGTGTGGGCAAAGCTTAGCACTGTTCGAAAAAAAAAAAGTTGTGATGTTTAAAAAAAAAAGCTAATATTTTTCTGGGAATGTTATCTAGGTCAGATAGATGTTAAAATCTCATTTCACCACAAATCGATAGATCAAAACAATTTCTTAAGTGAAGACCACCATCTTAATTTGTCTTATCGGGGCCACTTTGGGCAGAAACATGTCTATTGCCATTTTGTGACCCCACTGTTGCCTTTTATTATGCAGATTGGGTGAAGGCCTCCTGGGCAGTCTGTTCTGTGGCCAGCATTTGCATAATGATTCGCCTCCTTGAAGATGGGCAGTTAAAGGAAATAGTTTTTGAATTTCTTTTGTGAAATGGCTGCCTCTTTATTTAATGTTGAAAATGGAAGGGAGTTGGGGAAGGGGCCTGCCTAAACAGCCTCTGTGGATACTGCCTTTGGAATTATCGGTGGAATTAAACCCGCGGAAGCCACATTAACCAGCTCATCTGAAAATGGAATTATGAGAATTCTTATTAGCAGCAACACTAGACCAGACTTACAATATTCACTTGAGTAATTATTATTGGTAAAGGCTGGGATTAATTTTTTTAAAAACCCAGTGAAAATAAATTCTCTGTGATTGCCTGCCTTGGACATGCTGAAGGGGGGTAGGGGTTGGGGGTGGGTGGATAAGAAGCAGTATGAACTTTTTTTTTAAGGGAGAAAAAAATAATTTTGAAATGTAATTTTCTTTCAATTTCTGAGGGAATTCTGTGTGCTTGATGTTTTGTATGTAAAGGGATTATGTGTCACAAATGCAAAATGAAATACAAAATAAACCGAAGAGCAGTGAATGGCCTAAGTGCAGAAAATAATATATAATTTATGATACTTTAAATCTCATTAAAAACACTAGCTTTTGTAACTTCCTAGCAACCAATCCTCAGGGGCCTCTCGGTAAAGAGGCTGGTCCTCCCAGAGCTCGCAGTATAAAGCTTTAATAAATGAAGCACATATGGTGAGTATCTGAGTGTTCCCTGCGTGCAGGCTATTTGTCTGGGTATTCTCACAAGCCTCATATGATATCTTATAATTTGCTAATCCAATATAATAAACATAAAAGCACTTTGTTAAACTAATGTTCAGGGTCTAAATTAAACCAGGCCAGGCAGGAGAGAGAGAGAGAGAGGGAGAGAGAGAGAGGGAGAGAGAGAGAGAGAGAGAGAGAGAGAGAGAGAGAGAGAGAGAGAGAGAGAGAGAGAGAGAGAGAGAGAGAGAGAGATGAAGCTTTGAAGCTGTTCTGCCAATCCTTATTCTGAGTGGAAATCAGAGCAATACCTAAAGATAATAATAGCATCTGACAGGGATATTTTCAAAGTAGTTTTACAGCCACTATCTCACATGAAACACTAAGCCCCCTGGAATTATTACCATTATTATTAGTAGTAGTTGAATAGATGTTGTTATTCCTATTTGACTGATTAAAAAAAAAGTTGAGGCTGAGAGAGGTTGTAAGTTGCCATGGGGTAATTCAATTCAATTCAATTCAGTTTTATTGAGGCCTACTATGCGCAAGCTTCTAGTTAAACAACTGGACAGCTATTTTCAAACTTTTTGGTCTCAGGACTCCTTTGCAATCTTAAAAAAATTACTGAAGACCCCAAAGAGTTTTTGTTTACAAGATATATATAGGTATCTGTATCTATATATTGATATTTATCGTATTAGAAATTAAAACTGATAAATTTCAAAAATATTTATTTATTCATTTAAAATAATAATAAACCCATTACATGTTAACATAAATAGCATACTTTTGTTTTAAAAACCCTATATTTTCAACAACCAAAAATACTGTGAAGAGGGATATTATTTTATATATTTTTGCAAACCTCTTTTATGTCTGACTTAATAGAAGACAGTTGGATTTTCATATCTGTTTCTGCATTCAATCTGTTTTGATATGTTGTTTTAGTTGAAGTATATGAAGAAAATCTGGCCTCACATAGATATGTAGTTGGAAAGGGGAGAAGTCTTTTAATAGGAAAGACGCATTTTAGGATTACTGTGAAAATAATTTTGACCTTGAGGATTGCTTGAAAGGTGACCCTTATGGGTCCCAGCTCTTCAGGAATTTACAATTTAATACCATCTGTGTGACCTTGGGCAAGTCTTTTAAGAGTCTTGGGTTTTTTATCTGTAAAATGGGAATACCTCAGGAATGTCATGAAAAATTGGTTTGCAAGCTTTAAAATACAATGTGAATGTGAATAGTTATTAGTTTTATAATAATAATTATTAATAATAGAATCATGGAATCATAGAATGTCATAGCTGGAAGAGATCTTAGAAATCAACTAGACCCACCCTTCTCATTTTACAGGTGAGGAAACTGATATTTAGTAAAGTTAATTAATTGTCCAAAATCACTTAGCTAAGGTGTACTAGAGTAGACAGTTAGACTCAGTTTTTCTGACTCCCAAATTCAGTTTCTTTAGCTCTCTATCAATAGATTTCAATTTTCTAAGTCATGAAGACCTTCCCCCCCAAAAAAGTTTCTCAGATCTCTGTGTGATAGATATTAGCTCTACTATTGATATCTGTAGATTGAAAAAAATAGATGACAAAAAGTTACCATGAGTTCAGTAATGTATTTAAATGAATTTGTATTTGATTAATTGTATAGAACCTATATACATTTAAAAATAATAATACAGAAATGTTAGCGACCCTTAGTCTACAGAAGATATATTTGCTTTTTGCTTATTTATACTGGATTATTTAGAAATGAATTCCTTGTAATCCTTGTTGCCACCCACTAAGGGGTTCCTAGTCCAAAGGCTGGGAACCACAGCTTTCTTCCATGTGTACTTTTGCCACAGCACATTGGTAGCAGGGACAGCATCTAGGACACAGCAGGCTTCTGGCCATGATATCTTTAGGAAGAAATAGGCGGCCATTGTCTTGTCTACTTGACATTATAAGGGAACTAGTCATATTTCTCTGAAGAATAGGATCAATATGGCTTATGAACTCTTTGCTCTGATGATAATAGAGCTATAACTAGGAATTCTTTCACACCAGGAGAAGGGGAAGATGTTGCAAAGGACAATCTGAATCCCTGTACAGTTACCCCAGGAAAGTAGGCCGCCGTTACTCCGGAGAGACCCATCCAGGCATGCAGGGTTGAGGGAAAAGAAAGCCCTGAGGTGTGGTCATTGGAAATGGAGTTGGGAAGGAGCATTCTAGGGAAGGTGTCCTTGGCTTTCTTTTATTTTCAGCATTCTGGGTTAAAGTCCCAGTAGCCTGACATTGAACACTCAGCAGAGATACCTACAAATGGTTGTCAACTCTCTGTGTTTTACACTAAGATGAAGAAATGATAGCATTAGTTTTAAAATCCCCTGATTCTTTCCTTTTTCAATTAAATCCTACAACCATTTATTAAGCATCTACCACAAATAAGATGACATACTAGTTTCTGGATGTACAAAGAAGAAAAAAAATGACATATTCCTTGTCATTCAGCAGCTTAGAGTCTAATAAAATTCCATAAAAAAATAAAAGCCTGACTTCCAATTTCCCTCCAGTAAAATTCTAGATGGGCCTTTAAATCTTTAGGTCAAAAAACTGATTACCCTAATGGGTTATGATGGCAAATCAGATCAAGTTTGACTAATTTTTCCCTTTTCCTGACCTAGCTATCTGATGGCTTGATTGAACTGACCAAGCTTGTTAATTATTTTAGTGTCATGTCAACATAATTTTAGGATAGAAAAACCCTACCTTTTCTTGTTTTCATTAGAGTCTTTGGAATTTTTCTCTATATTCACAGAGGTTTCTCAAGGGTAAAGCCTGAGGATGATATTCCCTTATACAGGACCAGTTTCTTAAGTATATATATATGTCAAGAAGAAATTAGGAGGGGCAGCTAGGTGGTGCAGTGGATAAAGCACCGGCCCTGGATTCAGGAGGATCTGAGTTCAAATCCAGCCTCAGACACTTGACACTTACTAGCTGTGTGACCCTGGGCAAGTCACTTAACCCTCATTGCCCTCCAAAAAAGAAAAGAAGAAAGAAAGAAATTAGGAGGGGCTAGAGGAAATCAGGCAATTAATAATTGTAAACACTTAACTTGTCCATCATTCTGGAAATCCATGGAAACATCAGTGTTTATATGAGAACCAAATGAAATAAAAGATACCAATGCCTTTTGTTTTTATAAAGCACATTTGCTTTGATTCTATAAACTTGCAGTAAGGCCTGATGTTAGGTGATGGGGAAATAAAGGTACAAAATTATACTGTATCTGACTGAGAGAAGTTGATTATTTCTATTAGACAGAACTGGAAAGGATTCATGGAGATATCACTATCTGGTCCTTGAAGGAAGAAAAAGGTTTTAACAGGAGTAGTGAGTACATTCCAGAAATGGTACATGAAAAGGCATAAAAGGTGAAAAAGTACAGGACAAAACTGGGAAACAACTAGTGTTATCTGGCTTGGTTGGTACAAAGAAAACATGAAAGGGAATAAATAAGGTGAGATAAGATTGGAAATGTATATTGGAACCCAATTGTGGAGAGCTTGACATGAGAGATTAAGAAAGTTTTTGTGGGGACAGCTAGGTGGCACAGTGCACAAAGCACTGGCCCTGGGTTCAGGAGGACCTGAGTTCAAATCTGACCTCAGATACTTGACACTTACTACCTGTGTGACCCTGGGCAAGTCACTTAACCCTCATTGTCCTGTAAAAGAAGAAGAAGAAGAAGGAGAAGAAGAAGAAGAAGAAGAAGAAGAAGAAGAAGAAGAGGCAGCAGCTAAATATATCAGATTTGTTAACTAAGAAGATTAATTTCGCATCTATATGAAGGATAGAAGTGGAGAAAAGAGAAACTAGAGACAGATCATGTACTATGATTACATTATATCATCTACTGAATTAATTACATCAAGAATAGTTTTATGTCACCAATGACCTAGCAATCCACACAGGAAAAATCAAATGGATGAAGAATATATACTGTCTAGCTAAAGGCATGTAGTTGGATGAGTAATCCATTGAATTAGTCCATTGGCCAGTATCTCTTTCTGTATGTCTCTCTCTATTATATATATATATATATAAATAAAATCTACATATCTGTTATCTATATTCATATCTATATAATATCTCTCTCTTTCTTTCTCTCTCTCTGTCTCTGTCTCTTTCTCTCTTTCTCTCATTGTAGATATATGAGTTTGGCCCAGGATTGAATAAGAGGAGATCAACCTGGATTGTATTTGGCAAATTGAAAAGTGCTCTCAATTCCCCCCAATTTCCCCTGGTACAAAATTCATCTTTACAACAACAGTAGTATTCTTCTGGTGATGCTATATGGCCATAAAACATCAAACATTACAATCTTTGAAGAATCAAGATATTCATGAACCCCAAGGGTAATGAGAGATGCATCGTGGGTATAAGTAGGCTACAGCATATTAATTACCAAATTTTTTGAGAACAAGAAGTATTGTACAAGATTTCACAAGGAGATATAGGCCAGGAAAAGAAGGCAGAACCAGTTACATAATGAGAATAAGTAATAAAGATTAATAGCACGTTTCATCTTGCTTTATTGTTCCGTTGTTTTTCAGTCATGTCTGACTCTTCATGACTCCATTTGGGGTTTTCTTGGCAAAGATACCGAAATGGTTTGCCATTTCCTTCTCCAGCCAGTTCTATAGATGAGGAGACTGAGGTAAATAGGGTTAAGTGGCTTGCCCAGGGTCACACAGCTAGTAAGTTTGTGAGGCCAGATTTGAATTCAGGAAGACTGATCTTGATTTTCTAGGCTCAGAACTCTATCCACTGTGCCACCTAGCTGCCCCCATTACTACCCATGGATTATTTAAATATGAGAATTCTAAATGAGATATTTTGTAAAGTGCTCATTACTGTGTCTGGCATATAGTAGCCAACTAATAAATGCATTTTCTCTTCCCCCCCTCTAGCGCACTGGGTATCTACTATGGAGAAATCTCACTAGTGGCTGGGATCTATGACACTTAGGACATTTTTCTATAGAGGATTTGTGAAAGGAAGTGGAAAAACAGTATGATGTAGTATATTTAACTTGCATTCAGGAAGGCTTAGTTTCAAATTCTACTCCTGATACTAGCTGTGTGACCTGGGACAAGTCACTTCATTTTCATCCCTCAATTTTCTCATCTGTAAAATGGTGATAATTAGACACATCACAATGTTGTTGTGGTGCTCAAAAGAGATTATAAATGGGGAGGCCTTTGCCAACTTTGAAGATCTGTACAACTGTCAGTTATTTCAAGGATAAGAAGACGTGGATAGATTGTGAATATCAGGGAATATTCACTAAGATGAGACCATAGACCTGTGCAGGTTTCCCAGTCCTATTGCAGGGTTGGCATTCATTTCATTTCTTTGCATTGAATGTCTCAAATGTGGGTCATGAGGTACACACACCATCTCCTGTCCCTGCCAAAGGTTAGGAAAGCCTGGAGAAAGCCTGTAGGCTGGTCTAGATATTTCTTGTGGGCTGAGAGAATATTTTTGAACTTGCAGTATCTGCAAAGATGCTTCAGAGCACGAACATCATCCCAGAGGAAGAGTCAATATTTTCAATCCCTTGGTATTACACAGGCTTCTCTTAACATCAAACAACATCAGCGCAGGGACAAGAGGCATTTCTATTGATGTCTTATTGGGCTCACAGACTCTCTACACATTATACGATGTCACCGGAATGGTTTAGGCTCCATCAGAACAAGAATCAAGATTATAGGTAAAAGCATTAGGAAGAGAAAGTAACCTGCATCCCCATCGCAGGGAGTCATTTAGAGGTTTCCATTTTCTTTTGTGCAGAGATGAGAAAAGCCACCATTCTGTGCCTTGGTGGGCTTATAGAATCTCATAGGCTAAAAAGAGACTTTGGGGTGAGAATTTGAACCCCCAATCTCTCCCCAGTGACATGTTTTTTTCCTCCTTATCAGCCTATTAATGGTTGCTTCCAGGAATGATTGAACTTAGTAAAAAGCCTTTCAGTTGGATTCAGATAAAACTACCTAGTTTAGACACTCTCCACCTTCCATCCCAATAGACCAGCACTGAAAATAACGTCTCACCTTTCCCTATGGCCTGTAGGAACTACAGACAGGCAACACCACAACATCTTATTGCTGGGTTCAGTCTATCACTGTATCAGGACTGCTGGTGAAATTTTAGGGAGAGAGGAATAGGGGAAACGGGGATTGGAGAAGAAGAAAAATACCAGGTAATTAGAGTGTAGAAGCCTTAGTCACCTAATCAGTCCTGACAACAGTTTCTTAAGTCTTTAGCTCCTGCCTCTATCTTGGCTCTGGCAGGTCTTGGAAGTGTCTCTCTCACATTCCCTCCCCCATGTTTTCTCTGCAAGTCTATTTACCACTTTGACTGAGGGGTGTTTGCTTTCTATGTTGTTGCAGGGTCCAGAGTGTCTAATTGACAAATTACGCTGCGCTTTTGGTGGTTTTAACTAATCATTTAAAATAAATAAGATCATAATTATCAGTTTCCATTTACCCATTTATTAAGTAACAGTGTTCACACTGAGCAGTTTGATTCTATGTTATAATAAGGCAATCTCTACACGATGACAGATGGTGTTTCATTTTGCCGACACTGTGCTAAAGTGCTTTGAGTTGTGATGTGTTTGATTTTATTAGAGATCAGATTTAACACATGCATGCTACATAACTGCAATCGCATTCCCATTTCTCATCTGTAGGAGAAAATGAAACTATGATGAAATGTAATATACTCACCCTCAGGCAGAACTAGTGGGACTGGGAATTGCAACATAATAAATCTAATGGATATTACACTACAGGACCCCAGAAATTTACTGTTATTATGTTCAGGGAAGGAACTTGGTTTTGTAAAACTCACTTTTATTTCGCCGGCATCAGTGAAATTTCACATTATTTAACTGCTGTGTCCTGATAGCAGGGCTCCAGTATTTCTGGGGTTGAAGAAGAAATGAGCTCATAGGAAACCAGGAGTCCGAGCGGACAGGAAGGAGAAGGGAAGAGGGCAAGGAGTAAAATGATTGCATTGGCTCCATGCAGATGAGGACAATGGTGTGTGCTGTTAACAATGGATTGTTGGGGTTGTCAAATTAAGCCTCATTTAGCAATTCTGTTAGCATGGGCAACCCCTGATAGAGAATTCATCTTGCAAAAAAAAAAATTAAGTGTGATATCAAAGGCTTTTATATTCTCCACTCTCTCCACACCCCTCAGTGGGAAATCCAACTTAATTACACATTTACTTATTGACATGACTATTGACAGAACATTTCCCTAATGAGTTCATTATCAAGTGAAATCCCAAGATAGGTATGGGCATCATAAAAGCCCCCTCTACCAACAGGGGAATTCCCATAGGTTGGTTCAGGCTGGGTCTATACAACATCAGTAGCTTTTTAACTAGTCTCCTGCCTCTACTCTCCCCACTGTTCCCTCTGATCCCTCTGATCCAGACTATACACCCTGGGTAATCTTCCTAATCCCTAGCTCTGATCACTGCATCCTTGGATCAAGAACTTTTCAGTGACTACTTTTAGTGACAGCATCCTAGCTGGGCCTACACAACCAGGTCCATGCTGCCTCTCTAGCCTTATCAGCTCCTGATCAGGAATCAAAGCCCTCTGCTCCTTGTAGGCTGGTCTTATTATTATCTCCCACTCTTTGCCCTTATTTTTGCTTTTGTGATTACTGCTCTCTGGAATGCTCTCTTTCCGTATCTCTATCTAAAAATTACTCATGTCTTAAAGGCCTAGCTCAAGTCCCCATCTTCATCATTAAGTCCAACTTCATTCCACCAATCTAAGGTACCCTTATTACCCTCTGAACTTCTATAACCTTCCTTGCCTGTATCAAGTTGGTGCTTACCTTAAACCCCCTTGTAGTCTCTTCAGGGGCTTATTTTAGCTCCCTGATTATAAACAAAAGGTTCCTTGAGACCAGGGACTATACCTGTACTTGGCAGGTAGATAGAGTGCTGAATTTAGAGTCAGGAAAACCTGAGTTTGAATCCTAGCTAAGACATTTACTACAAGTATCATCCTGGGCAATTCATTTAAATTGTTCCTAATGTGTAAATAGGGGGATGACTATAATAGCACCTAATTTAGAGAGTTATTATAAGTATAAAACAAGATATATATATATGTATATGCATTACAATACATAATATATACAAATACATGTACTATACACATACCTATAATGCATAAAATATAATAGACATAATATATAATTATATGTATATATAAATATTTGTAAACCTTAGGGCATGATACAAATACTAGATATGGTAATAGTGATAATAATTTATCCTACAATACTGAGATCAACATTCAGCATAAAGTAGGAATTTAATCTATATAGAATGTTCTAAAAGTCTTAGTGTTATCAAGCTTAAGCTATTAAAAATTAAAACTTACCAAGACTTTTGAGACATGCCAAATTGATTGATTAAGAAAAGCATCTTCATACAGCATGGCACAGCATGTAGGACACTACATTTTGAGTGAGAAGACCTGGGTTCAAATCCCAGTTTTATCATTTGCCACCAGTGGACCTGGGGTAGGGAAGCTTCCCTTTATTTAAATGAAGGGTTTGGACTCACAGCTCTCTAAAGTCAGTCTCTCTCTCTCTCTCTCTCTCTCTCTCTCTCTCTCTCTCTCTCTTTCTCTCTTTTTGGTGGGGCAATGAGGGTTAAGTGACTTGCCCAGGGTCACACAGCCAGCAAGTGTCAACTGTCTGAGGTCGGTTTTGAATTCAGGTCCTCCTGAATCCGGGGCCGGTGCTTTATCCACTGCGCCACCTAGCTGCCTCTCTAAAGTCTCTTCTAACACTTAATTTTATGAACCTATAGACACTTCTTTCACTTCTCTCTCACTCAGGCAATTTCTACAATAATACCTTTCCCATACAGCCATGATAACACAGAAAGATTCAATCTGTAATCTAAATACCTGTGCACAAGTAATAGCTCTACCACTTACTACCTGTAGTACCTTGGGTAAATTATTTTATGTCTCTGGGCCTCGGTTTTCTCATCTGTAAAGTGAGGTTGGACTGAATGGTCTTTAATTTACCTGCCAATTCTAAATTTATGAACCTAGAATCTAACAAGAGTCAATACAATGTTGTAGATAGAAAGCTAGTGTCAGAGTCAAAAATACTTGAATTCATGTTCCTACCTCTGACATAATGGCTGTATGAACTTGGGCAAGTCACTTAACTTTTCATTGCTCTGGGAAACTCTCTAAGGCTAGAAGTTGTTGAGAAGGTGTTGGCCTGTATTGAAAGGAGGAAGTTTCTTCACCCTACAGTTCCCTGTTTCTCACCAACTTCTCTGCTTTTGGTCTTCTTTGGATCCCTCCATCGTGCATTCCTTCCCTTGGAAACTCATCATTTGAAAATCTTATTGTCCTGCAAGATTAAATCTGCCTTGATACTTACTTCTTATCAGTACCTTCTTCTCCTATGATTAGACCCTCTGACTGGAAGGCAGGGCCATGGACTTTAGGGTCTCCATTTAAGGAGAGGACTCCGCACCGTCTTCTCCTCACTACCCACCAGCTCTATTGCTTTTGGACTTCATCATGTCTGCCTTCCAGGAATCTTCTTCCTTCCTTTTCATCTTTTTGTTTATCTTCCCCCATTAGACCATAAGCTTCTTGAGCACAGGCACTGTTTTTATTTTTATTTCTATCACCAGTGCTTAGCACAATGCCTGGCATATAAAAGCTGCTTAATTAATATTTATTGATAGACTCATAGACTTAAGGCAGTGAAGTTATAGGCCCAGCCCCTATCCTTATCTGCCAATCAAACATTACCCCTCCTCTCACTCAGGCAGGCCTTTTCTAGGTTACTTTTATTACCTTCCTCAGGGTTGTTGTAGCAAGCAAAGGAGTTAAGATGAGTGAAGTTCTTTGTAGACCTTAAACCACAATATAAATTTTAATCCACTGTGATTTTAAAATTATGATTATATTCTAAGGATGAGACAAGAAGAATGAAGTAGAAGGAAAACAGGTTAGTCCTTAGGAGGGACTTCCTGTTTGAAAGACCAGCTGCTTAACAAAGAAAAGGACCAAAACTCCCATCTGGGATGTTTTGAAAGGAACAGACTTGTAGACAGGAAAATCTCATAGGACCATCACTTTAGATCTGGAAAGGACTTTAGAAGTTTTCTAGCCCCATCCCCTCATCTTAAAGAGGAGAAAACTGAGTCCTAGAGAAGGGGAGTGATTTGTACAAGGTCATCCAGATCAAAAGTAGTTAGAGGCAGGATTCGAACTTAGGAATCTCACTCCACATCCAACAAGTCTCTATTCACCACATCACATCTCACTGATTTCCCCCAGGTCATTTCTATTATCAAGATTCCAAGTTAGGCTGTTGGATGACACAGACAGATCAACTGGTAGCAGTTTCTTCCTATCACCTAAAGGACACAGTTAAGAGCTGTCTGTGTTTCAATAAAAACACCTCTGACTAGTTTACCTTGGAACGGCTTCCCTCTCCTCAATTAAGTGGAAGACAATTAAATTGGAGTCCAGCTTCAAGGAGTTCATTATGCCTCATCGAAAATGATAAATGATTCCTTCTGACCCAGTCACCTCGCCAACATGGCCCGACCTCGTTTTTCAAAGAGCTAATGAAACCGACTGATTTCTCACTCCTCAGTAACAGATCCAACAAAAACAATGCACACACCATGAAATGCTTCACTGCAGGAGCAGGGTGGAGAAGAAGGCCAGAAGAAGGGGGCGGGGTGAGAGTGGTGGGGGTGGGGTGGGGGAGTTGGACACAAAGCCCACACTTGACATTTTGGCAATTGGCAAAAGTGACTTTGAAGTACAAAATTGAAAAACGGATACCAATCTACATATTGATTTCCTTTCTCTTACTAGGCTCCAGTCCACTCATTGTCAACTAGACTGCTCTAGATGACAGAGACAGAGATTGAGACAGAGAGAGATAGAAACAGAGAGAGGGAGACAGGGGGAGAGAGGGGGGGGGGAAGGTATGTAGAGCCAAAAAGGAGAAGAAAAAGGGAAGTAACAAAGTGCATTTTTATTGTGGAAACACACTTCCAGACTACAGGTGCTCTACCATAGAACACCAGAGATTGGAGACAAAATTCTACACACACACACACACACACACACACACACACACACACACACACACACACACACACACACACCCTGCCCATCCCATTTAGGATAAGGGTAATATCGGCTCTTCTACTGTTTAGAGACATCTTGTTCAGCAGACAGGAGTTAACTCCTGACATCTCCAGATGTTTGTAAAAAATCAATTTTAGGATCTTAGAGTTAGAGCAAGAAGGGATTGTAGAGAGGCCATGTAATTCAACCATCTAATTTGATAAATGAGAAAACTTGAGATTTAATTCACTCAAAGTCACACCGGGAGAAAGGGGTCAAAGCTCGGATTTGAGCAGAGGTCTGTACTGAACCTTTCTGTGGAATGGACAGTGCTCTGGATTTACAGTCAAGAGATACCCAGTTTCAAATTTTGCCTTCAACATTTGTTGTCTGAGCCTCAGTTTCCTCATCTAAGACAGGGAAGTGAGTGCTGGACCTGGAGGCAGGAAAACCTCACTTCAAATTCTACTTCAAACACCTATTATCTCTGTGACCTGGCCAAGTCGCCTAACTACTATCTGCCTCAGTTTCCTCCCTATAAAATGAGAAAAACAATAGGTTAAAATAAGCCGATATTTGTAAAGCACTTTGCAAGCCTTAAAGCACTCTATAAATACTATTATTATCTATAAAATGGGGATAATACCTTTGGTTGTTGTGAGGATCAGATGAGATAATGAATACAAAGTGCTTTGCAAACCTCTCTTGTTGTCCAATCCTGTTAAACTTGGTTTGAATTTTGGCTCTGATGTAGGACTTTGGACAAGTCACTAAACTTCAGTTCCCTCATTTTTAAAATACAGACTCTTCATTTTAGAGGTTTAGATGATTTCTTAGGTTCTTTCCAGCTCCATATTTTAAATCCTATAATCTTTTATGATTAATAGCCAAATGTTATCACCAGAAGAAGATCAGTATTAAAAAGATTTTTTTTTCCAGAGGCCACAAGTTTGGGATGGGCTATGCTTAGTGAGGGTAAGATGAATGAACTAGGAATTTGGGTTCTGGAGAAGGGAAGATTCAGGGAGGACATGATAGTTGTCTTCAAGTATTTGAAAGGATTTAATTGGTGGAGCAATTCCATTTATTCTCCTTGGCTCCAGTCAGCAGAACTGGGAGCAGTGGGCAGAAGTCACAAAGTAGAAAATTTAGGCTTGATGTGAGGGGAAAACAACAACATCCTAATGATTAGAGATGTCTAAATGTGGAGGGGTCTGATTTGGGAATCAAGAGGCAGTAGGGTCTCCCTCAATGGAGATCTTCTCAAAAAAGCTAAATGTCCATTGTTCATTTATTGAGTGTGTAGCAGTGGTGGCCTTTCTTTTTTTTGTCAGGGCAATGAGGGTTAAGTGACTTGCCCAGGGTCACACAGCTAGTAAGTGTCAAGTGTCTGAGGCCGAATTTGAACTCAGGTCCTCCTGAATCCAAGGCCAGTGCTTTATTCACTGTGCCACCTAGCTGCCCCCGGTGGTGATCTTTTTAGGGTATAAGTTGAATGAAGTCTCTTCTGATTTTGAAATTTCATGATTCTGTAATTATTCTTCCTCCTTAATTTGGGGCCCAGATCATTAACCACATGTAACACCCATTAGATTGTAAGCTCTTTGAGGGCAGAGATTATATTTTGCTTCTTTAGCACAGAATCTGGCACATAGTAGGGGCTTAATAAATGCTTATTGATTAATTGAATTGTCCAAGACATGAATATTGATAAATTAATTTGATACATTGGATATCCCTTCATGGTCACCATCTGTTAAGGGCTAAAATTCTAGCTAGTCTGTCTAAAATATCTAATGAGTGGTCGCCAATAAATTATAAGCTTTAGCAAGAGTTAGGCTTTTAAGCATTTATTAAGGAAAACAAGAATTTGGTAAAGAGAGAGAGAAAGGCCTAGATTCCTATCTATTAAAGGGAGAGCACATTTCTAGCTCCGCTCTCCACCAGAGTCTAAAGGAAAGAGTGCGAGACTGAGCGCCAGTCTCTTCCTTCCTCCTGCCACTAGCCCGCGTCACTTCCTGACGCCAAAGAAAAGACTCCTGGTCTTTCCCTCAAAGACCTTCGCTTCATGGGCGGAACTCTTCTACAGTAAGTCTCCAGCAGGTGGCGTCATTCCAATTGTTACAGTTGTTCAGATTCAAGTTATAGTTGTAAACAAGTGGACGACTTGAATTGTCCACTGATAGCCCATAGATTATAAAAGAGACAAGAAGAAGGCATATGTTGATTTGGGTGAATCGTCTATGGAAGATTCAGGGGACAAAGAAAGCCATGAACTAAATAGAATGAGGGGCACAGATTGATGTCTGATTCACACTGATGGAAACATGCCCCCACTGAAACTTTAGAGTAATTTGGAAGTGTTTCTTGCTCCTGCTTGGATCATTGCCCCTCTTTCCATCTGCAGCCAATCTTGAACTTTTCCTGGTGAAAGCTGACCCTGGTCAGATCTTTGCTTGCCTTCTGGTCCACTGAGGATGATCAGGAGTTTTGCTTTTTTTTTTTTTTTTTTTTTGGTGCTTATGGATAATTTCATTAATGTGTACAGTTGCCATGGGCTTGGTGGGATTCCCATCTAGGGACTCTGTCTTCATGACTTTTGCTTCAATCTAAACAGAGTTTTGCTTTGCTATTTCCAATTTTCTCTTCTTGCTGCATTGTAGTGGGGAAGGCACTGGACTTGGGGTTAGCACGCATGGGTTTGAATCTTAGTTTTTATACTTACTGGCTGTGTAACTATGGACTAACCACCTACCCTCTCTGAGGCTCAGTTTCCTTATATATGCTGGTGAATCCTATCTTATAAGATGGGAGGTGTGAAGATAGAATGAGATCATCGATGTGAAAACAGGCTATAAAGTGTCAAAAGCTTTCTATATGTGAGGGATTTAAAAAAAAATGTTTCTATCAGCATCATTTTCCAAGAGACTTTTTTTTTCCACTATGTCAAGTAAGAAATGAAAACAATCATAGAATGGAAAACTGGATATATAAAGGATTAACCACTGCTTTAATGTCCCATCATTCCCCTTGTCACCTCCCCTCTCCCCTACAGACATGCACGCACACATACACACAGACTGACATACACATTATGATAATCCCCTCTGTCAACAGAGTTGCCCAGGCAGGCCTGCATGGGTAACAAATAGCGACAGTAAATCACTGGCAGGAGCCATGAATTAGTCAGGAGCTCTATAGACTCCTTATTTTCACAGTCAGCCACACTGTAAACATATACTTCAGCTCACCAGGTGAGGAAGAAACTGCTGTATGGGCTGTGCTCCTGGGTTTGTTTGGCTGCTTTGTTTGTGTTGGCTGTCTCCCACCTCCCTCTACCACCCCCTCCCCAACTTACAAATGAATGCAGATTGTTTTACTCCTTGTAACCATGACAGAATCAGCTGTTTCCTTTTCAACCTGGCGCAGGAATGATGTGTGCTCAGGTCCCCTTTGAAATCCTCCTCTGCAGTGTGACTGCATCAAGCAGGATGGAAAACTAGCATGAGGGCCCTGCCATCTGCCCCATCAAGGCCCCACAACCCAGGCATGACCAGAATTGGGCCCTCTGTTTCACCAAAGGCAATCTCCTTTTCATTACCTTGTTATCAGACCAACCATTTTTTACCCTTACCTCCAAAATGAATCTCACTTGCTTTGGATGGTGGTCTAGGTCTCTTACAAAGGTGAAAAAGAAAATAGATTTTTCATCTTCAGACCTGGTGTATTTTCTTCCTGTTCTCATTTGTAATAAAGGGTGGGGTGCAAAGAAAGGAATTGTTTCAAAGCTTAGGTGGCCAAAGAGCAATCAGAGCAATTTGACCTGAACTGAACTTGTCAGGGAATCCCAGGTGATGACTTGGCTAAAGAGCTTAGCTTTATTCATCTGATAGATTACTTATTTTCATCGTTGACTTTGCATCACATACACACAACTTAATGCATTAGGTAGTGTCTTGTTGATGGAGTGAATAAGAGTTAGGTGTCAAGTTAGCTTTTATTACCACCACTTTCCTTTGGATACCGTTTTTCTTATTTTTATATAATAATTTTATCCTGTTTTTCAACTGGAATTTTTATTGTCAAAAAACTGAACTTATAATAAGCCAAAGTCTGTTGAGCATATCATTCTTATGGAAAATCCTGGTCACTTCTATCTCTTAATAGCCTCTTTACTCTTTCTATTTGGTTCTCAGCATTGTCATGTCATACTTGTAGGACAAAGCATTGAGCCTAACTCTGGCCTATGTCACCTTGGTGGCCCCTAATAAGGCTTGTTTACACAATCTCACCCCACCAGTCTTCAAGGGGTCCCTGGTTCAGGGTGTGTGGCAGGGGAACCTAGTAGTGAGAAGCAAAACGCTAAGAATAAGGGGAAACCACCTCCTCATGATCTATCACCAGTACTGGATTATTTTTCCCCTGTGGATGTTAAAGCGATGGATTACCTCCTTCCATCATAATCACTTTAATAAATACAGTAGACCTGCCTTTATATCTTGATTGCTGTAGACATAGAGTTGAATATAGAGGCCATAAAACATAACAGGTACACCATTCCTAACATAGCTATCTCCCATAGAGATGGCCCATCCCAGAGATCAGAGAAGTCTTGATAAAGATCTGCAGGCCCCTGCTTGTTCAACATAACCCATTTGATAAGCTACATGAACTACTTGGCCTTACCTTTGACCTACCTGACCCTTCTTTTGCTCTTACTGGTTTTACAAACCATATTTAATCACCAGGGGATGCTTCTGGCCACTTGCAGCAGTTATACATTCCCCCAAACAATAGAGGGCACTCAGGGGCAACACTAATTTCTTTAAGGTTCTGAAAGAACTGGTGATCTCTATCTTCTACCTCCCTCTATTGTAAGGGGAATATTTGCTTTATTAGTCTAGCAGTATGGTACCTATGGGTTTATCCAATTAGTGTCTTGTCTTATACCCTATGCCCTGGGAGATTTCACCCTTTCCCTTTGCTTCTTTCAATTTCCCCCAATCACAGGAGCATGGCATAATGGAATTCAACCCACAAGCATGGCTTATCTCTTTAGAGTTCTTTATTCATAAGCAAAGAAGCAAAAGGCTTAAAATAAACCACTAAAACAATCATCATGAGGGTGATCTGACTAGAGTGCCTCACAATTCTAGGCAGCTCAAGCCTAGTCTAGAAGTATAATCAAAATCTAGAACTTCTGGGAACATAGTTTGGATATCTATACTTGGATATTCTATTTTCACTGCCTCAGGAAAGAAGGAACATTGGACATTCACATGATCTTAGCTATCTAGGCAGTCTCCCAATCTGCTCCCTGTCTCCCAGTGCTGCTATTTTTATTTTCATAGTTCTAACTTCTACATAAATAAATGCAGTGGATTTGGGTTCCTGTAGGGCATAACAAGACCAGGCCTCTTAGTACTGTCCGTTGGCCAGGAAAAACATAATCAGGTATTCCTAAACCATCATACCTTGTTTCTTTTTCCTAGTCTTGCTCTTTCTCTTCTCAGAGTTTGTGTGCTATCTCCTGGGTTACTTCCAGTTCTGGGTCCATCCCCTCACCAGATTTTCAGCTATTTTCACATCCTCCCTCAGCAGCTAAAACTAGGTGGACATTCTTGTCTTTGGGAACTTTATGGACAAGACCAACATAATATGTGGAGTTCATGACTTCTTTTCTCTTGCCTGAGTGATGATGAAGCAGATCGAGAAAAGAGGTTAAACTTACTTTGGCCTTGGACACTTAACTCTTTTTACCCTGTCATCTGTTTCTGTTGTGATATGTTGCCATATCATTTGCCTATGCTCAGATGCCATGTTAAAATTTGATGCTTATCTCTTTTTTTCATTTTTTTTATTCCATAAATTAAACCATTTATTGTTGGACTATGGGCTACAGATATTTGATGGGGAGAAGATCTTACTGGTCCTTCAATTCCTTCAGTCTTCTGATGGCGGATTTGACTGTAACTGCAGAGGTGGTCTTCTGGGTCCATGCACCACCAGCTACTGTTGTCATACAGGATCCACAATGCCAGATACCCACAGCCCGTCTCTTCATTTTGGTCTTGCCACAGAAGGAGCAGGTATACTTGGCATGCTGGCTAATTTCAATTTTCTTCACCATTTTTCTGAGGGATGCACCATAACATGTTCCATATTTACCAACAATTCCGACCTTCTTGGTGCATTTAGCCATGTTGCCAATCACGAACCCCGAACATGAAGAGGGGATGCTTATCTCTTATTCCAAGTCTTTATCAACATTGTAGCAGTGTGGCATAGTAGAGGGCTATCCTCAATGCTAGTTGGAGTTGGGTTCAAATCCTGTTGACATCAAGGACCTCTTTTCCATCTCTTGCCTCTTTCTATGGGAAACATCTTAATATCTATCCAACTTCTTTCACTTGTCTCATTCATCCACTGAAATGCTTCATATGTAGCAAGTGTCTGTTATATGCTTGCTGAAGAGCTTGCTTGTTTAATAACAGATATTAGGGGCCTGGCCTGAGTCAGGTCTCTTCCTCCTGTTTTCATTGATCTCTTCTTCTCCTCATTGATCGTATCACTTATTATCTCCACCATGCATTCTGATACTGTATTATTTCTAGAGTATCACTTAATAATAAATCTATCTTGTATTGCTTTGTAATTGCTTCTTGTGAATAATGATCTCATCTACTCAATGGATCTGAAAGCTCCTCCAGGGTAGGGATTCATTATCCAATAATTCTACTTACTTCTGACTTCAATGGGAAGAAGCTGTATGAAAGGAGCAGGAGAATGTCTCTAGCTGAAGGAGAAGAAAGGGATCTGGAAAGAGATTTGGAGGGGTTTGGAACTGGGAAGGATAAAGATTGAGATCAACGAGGGGAAATTTGAGAGGACTTGAGAAGTTAAGGAGAAGGGGAAAAACTCAAGAGGAAGGAAGTAAAGGACTTTGATTGAAGGAGAAGGGCTTGGGCAGAAGAATCTAAAGGGAGGGAAGAGAAGCAGGAGAACTCAAGTAGAGGGATGAGGAAAAAATGGGAAAGTATGTGGAGGAGAGGGGAACTTAAGAATGTAAGATAATGTAAGCAAGACAAAGCAAGTAAGATAAAGCATAAGTGATGATCTAAGACAAGGGCAATTTAGGTGTGGCTGTCAAGGTATTAACATTGTGAGAAACTAGAAGGCGCTAAGGAGGTGAAGAATTAGAAGTCCAGAATTGAGGGTGTCCTCATATGGTTTACTACAGTTCTCCAGAGGAAGGAGAAAAGGAATGAGGATTTTACTTCTGGAAAATATGGAGAGCAGGGAGAATTTTGCTGTGACTTTCTTGGAGTACAAAATTTTTATATTACAGCCATAGACAAAGGCCTGCAGGAAGACCTCATCTTTCTCTAGGTTTAACTCTACTTTGATGAAATCTTCCTTGAGAAAATGGAAGAAGAGCTTTAGGAGCAAAATAAGTAAGGGAAAAAATCTTAAGAGTCAAAAAAGAATCTTGATTTTATGTCAGGAGAGCTGGAGGGTAGATTTCTGGATGAAGGCTTTAAGCCTTCATATATGCCTATAAATGGGAATTCTAGCCTCAGGGATGGAGTGTGCTCTACTCAAACAGGCTTTTAGATGCCATGGTGAGTAGATACTATATAGAGACAGACAGATGACGAGAGACAAATAAAAGAGAAAAAAAGAAAGAAGGAAGGAAGGAAAGAAGGAATTCTTGTATAATATAAGCATAGTCAAGCAAAATGAATTCCTACATTGGCCACACACAAAAATGCATTTCTTATTTCGCATATTAATCTATTGTCAGTGGGCAGCATCTTTATTATTAGTCTTTTGGAATCATTGTTTAGTTGTTCTGAGTTCTTAGGTCTTTCAAAATTATATTTTTTCCTAATAGTGGTATTATTATATAAATTGTTCTCTTGATTCTACTCATTTTACTCTGCATCAGTTCATACAAGTCTTACCAAGTCATTGAAATTCTCCTTCATTTCTTACAACTCAACAGTATTCCATTACATATACATATCATAATCTATTCAGCCATTCCTCAATGTGAACTATTCTAACTGTTCTGGAAAGCAATTTGGAATTATCCCCCCAAAAGTTCCTAAACAGTGTGTGTACCTTTTTGATCTAATAATACCACTACTAGTCCTATACCCCAAAGAGATCAAAGAAAGAGGAAAAGGTCCTATCTGTTAAAAAAAAAGTTTATAACAGCTCTTTTTTTGTTGTCAAAGAACTAGAATTGGAGCCTGTAGTTCTTAAAACAATTTTGCAGTTTAGTGGACAGCAAATTCAGTATGAGTCAACAATTTGATGTGGCAGAAAAACAACAACAACAACAAATCAATGATATCTTTGGCTATATTAAGAAAGGTCAACTGTCCAAAATTGGCAAGAGAGTAATCTTATTGTAATCCTCCATGGTGAGACAAAGTTTAGAATATAATATTCAGTCCTGGACGTCTTATTTTAGAAAAAGCATTCATTAGCTGGAGAATATTCAGAGGAAGGCAGTCAGGATGGTAAAAGGTTTGAACCTCATGCAATACAGTTATCCCTTCTATACCATGACTTTCCCCATCATGGTTTTCATATATTGTGGTTGGCATAAGAAATTAAATGGGAATTTTGGGGGAGTTTTGCAGAAACCACAGACAACATGCAAAGGCCAGCGGATGACAGAAAAAAGTTTAGAAACTTGGAAATGCATAAAACATATGTATAGTATTGTATGATATCAACATATTTTATCTTTCAATATCATAATAATTCAGACTTCTTCTCTGGTACCATGGGAGTGATAAAATATTTTACATAGATTTTTTTTTTGGTGAGGCAATTGGGGTTAAGTGACTTGCCCAGGGTCACACAGCTAGTAAGTATTAAGTGTCTGAGGCCGGATTTGAACTCAGGTCCTCCTGACTCCAGGGCTGGTGCTCTATCCACTGTGCCACCTAGCTGCCCCCCATAGATTTTCAAGATCATGGTGGTGCCTTGTCCCTAAACCCCATGATATGGAATGGCTAACTGTAAAATGATTTGATTAAGTAACTAGGGATGTTTAGACTGGGGAAGGGAAGACAGGATCAAGAATATAATAGGTTTTTAAAGTATTTGAAGCACTCTCAAATGGAAGAGGCATTAAAATTGTTCTTGACTCCACAAGTCAAAACTTGGATCCATGAGCAGAAGTTACAAAGGTAGATTTCAGAAAAAAATTTCCTGAGCTTTCAAGAAGTGGTCTGACCTATTTCAGGAGGTAGTGGGATACTGCTCAAAAGGTAAATAATGTCTTGTTGGATATATCATAGAGTAGATTTTTGGTCAGGTATATTAGATTATCTTTGAAATCCCAACTCTGAGATTCTAATAATTTTTTCCCTAGTATAGGATTGGCATGTAGGAATACACCAATATTACAATACCTATCACTCTGTGATCTTATAGGTGTAGGTATTATCTACAATAATGCAAATTTCAAACCATTCATGCCCACTCACTCTATGGGATTCTCACTCATGTTCTCCCCCAATTTTGCCACAAGCTTTCTACTCAAAATGTAACCTAGCACATTTCTCTCTTACCAAGGACCATGAGAGCTTTCCCTTCTTAAAGCACAGCAAATTCATTGTTTTCTCTGGCCATCGTTTCTATTATGATATCTTTTACAATGTTTCTGTGCAATTTGGTTTGCAATGTCTTGCAGCCTGCTCATATGATCATTATAATAATAGCTAATATTGATGTAGCACTTTGAGGTTTGCAAAATGCTTCATATATATTATTTGATTTGATTTGGTCCTTACAACTCTGTGAGGTAGGTACTATTATTATTCCCATTTTACAACTGAGGAAACTGAGGCTGAGAGAGGTTAAATGAATTGCCAGGGGTCACCAAGCTAGTAAGTGTCAGAGCTATGATTGGAAATCAAATATTTCTGGGGGCGGCTAGGTGGCGCAGTGGATAAAGGACCGGCCCTGAATTCAGGAGTACCTGAGTTCAAATCCAGCCTCAGATACTTGACACTTACTAGCTGTGTGACCCTGGGCAAGTCACTTAACCCCCATTGCCCCACAAAAAAAAAAAAGAAATCAAATATTTCTAACTTCATATCTAGCACTCTTTCCACTGCACTACCTGCCTGCCTCATCATGTACTTTTCCATTGCCCTTATAGTAATTTTCACCATCAGTTTCTTGGAAACTGTCTTCCACAACTTATAGTCATAAACTTATCACGTGGAGAATAATGGTGTTACAAAGTTGGACCTTTGTTTTAGGGAGAAGCTTGGACCATTAAGAGAATTAGGAAGTTTACAAAAGCTATTCAGCCTATTTTTGTTCAGTCCTGGGCCCAGCTAATAATTTTGAGTGTTCATGTATTTCATTTTGGAGGCTCTGTAATATTATAGGGCTTGGCACAATCATCGTAATGTCATCTGTAAATAGGCACATCAGAAAGATCTCATTATGTTGAATCCCTCTTGAAGTAGGACTTTGCATCATGCTTTTCCCATGAAAATGGCAAACACATTTGGTAAGTATTCATCTTCTTTTATGTCTTACTTGGGAATAATAATCAGAGGGTAATTGAACAAAGTGATCCCTCTTGATGTATCTTTTAAAGTATCTTGTATGATACTAACATACACAGGGGAGATACCTTGTTGAGGGAGAGCTTTCAAGGGTTTTTGTTTTTGTTCAATCATTTCAGTTGTGTCTGACTCTTCATGAGCCCATTTAGGGTATTCTTGGCAAAGATACTGGAGTGGTTTTCCATTTTCTTCTCCAGATTATTTTGCAGATGAAGAAATTGAGCCAAACAGGGTTAAGTGACTTGCTCAGGGTTATACAGCTAGTAAATGTCTTAGGCCGGATTTAAACTCAAGAAGATGAGTCTTCCTTGCTACAGGTCTGGCATTCTATTCACTGTTACACCTATCTGCCCCAGTCTTCAAGGTGGCATTTTGCATTAATGAACTGAATGCTTTTTTAGTAGCAAAAAACAATGAGTACTGTATGCTTTACACCTTTCAGCCAGTTGTACAATTGTAAAGATATTGACTGTTGTGGAATATTACTTATAAAAGCCATCTTCTGATAGCCTCATCAAGGATGTCCTTGAGGCATGTATAGTTTATTTTAAAAATATTTTATTGATGTTCTTTTCCTTTTCTATATGACTTTCCTTTCCCAAAGACCCCTTCCCTCCAAATAGAACCTTCTCTTTTAATAAATAAATGTAGTCAAACAAATCAACACATTAGCCATGTCTAAAAATAGATGCATCATTTCCATACCTATAGCCTGTCACTTGTTAGCCTAGAGGCAGGAAGTGGGCTTCATTATTAGTCTTTTGATATCACACACTGATTAGAGGTCTGAAGCCTTTTAACATATATGTACATATACACATACATACATATATATATATACATATACACACAAATATACACATTATTAGGTTATCCTCATACTTTTTTTTTGTAGAGATGAGGTTGGAATATAGGTCAATTGACATTCTTTTAATTACCTTTTAGGGGTAATATTAAAGCCTGAGATTTTCCCCATGCTTTTGGGTATTTGCCTCTTTCCTAGACCTTGCTAACTGGTCTATTAGTGCCTTCAACATTCTGAAGTCTTTGTGTATAGCCACATGGTAGGGGAGGGGGGGTAGTTCATAAATATTAAGTTGAATTGAATGATGGCTTCAGATATGTTCACCAAACAGTAGTCACAAACATGGCATCTGCTCTACTTCCTTCTAGATGACAGTGGCTTCATGCTAGGAATCCAATGAACTCAAAACACACACAAAAGAACCTCCTATAAACAATTAGCCACATTGTGACATGGTGGAAAGATCCTAAGACTTACTCTCATAAAGCCTGGGTTTGAATCCCAGTTTCTTAACTTATTAGATGTCTAGCCATGGGCAAGGGAACTAATCTTGTAAGTTCCATCAGTATGGATATTGTGTCTTATCTTAACTCTTTCTTTTTCACAGGTTATAGTAAGTGTTTAAAAAATGTTTGTTATTGCTATTTGCTGTATTTCTTCTCTACAGTAAAATAACCCACATTTATGTAACATTTTACAGTTTATGAAGAACTTAGTAGAGTGCTTTTAATAAATTAATGGATTTTAATCATTTTTGAAGATGTAGATGGAAAGAGAAGCTTTGAGAGTTACAGAAAAATGAAAGTATTGGCAGCACGACTTGAGACAAGAAGCTTGAAAAGAGCATAGAACCTCTAGACGTATGAGTTATCTTAAAGGAAGGAGTCTCCATTGGAAAATGGTCCACTTCTAAGGTAGATTCAGTGAATCATGTCCTGGTAGGAAAAGGAGATAAGGGAGGGGGAAAACAATTTAACTAGAGTAAATTCAATGCTCAGATTCTGCTTCTTTATTTGAGGTAGGATTCTTGTTCATAAGAATGATCCTTGGGAGAGTCCAAGCTGCTCAGAGGTATGGAAAATAGGAACTAATGAAAGTGATGTTTAATTCTAGGGCAGTCTATGGTACTAGCCCAGGAAACATTATTCTTTTGGTGCTGTCTCATCTGCCCCTGGAAAAAGCACAGCAGGCTGAGAATGCCTGAGTTTTAAAACATTCAGAAGGCCGTGATGCTATAAATAAGCTTCCTGTGTTAGAGATTAAATCAGCCCAGAAGCCTGCCGTGCCCACTTTATTTCTGAAACAACGTGTTTTCAACAGAAATCAAAATACATGTTAATCCTTCCCTTCTGACAGGCTAATGAAAGCCTGAAAAATTACAGTCAAATTTGACCAGAAGAACATTAAGTTTCAGGAGCAAAGTCTGGGTGGTTTTTTTGGTCAGAAAGGTGAAGTCCATACCTCCTCTTGGAAGTTTTCATCTTGAATGTACAGGACAACAACAGCATAGCGGCTCCTGGGCTGTGGTAGAGCTATAACTGACCCTTCGGATTCCTAGGGAAAGTACTTGAATAAAATAGACATTAGGAAAGCAGCATGAAAACTGACTGTTCTCAAATTAATGTTTTAAGTTGGATTCAATTGAGTAATGTTGGTGGTGTGGGGAAGTCCTTGGACCTTAGAGCCTTGAGGGAGGAGAGATTCTAGGAAATACCCCTCAGAGATTGTATGTGCTTGGGGGGACATGGCTGAGAGGAACAGAAATTCTTGGAGATGCTAGCCTGTTGTAAATTAACACAGAAGTGTAGAAAAGCAAAATTCCCTGTCTTTTCGATTCAGTAGAGAAAATGCAGCCTTAAAGGCTGTTCTCCAAGATGTTTCCCAGTAGAATGTAAGTTTCTTGAAGGCAGTGTCTGTTTTGTTTTTCTTTTTTTATCCCTAGTACAATGTTCTGCACATTATAGGGGGTTAATAAACATATGTCATATTGAATTTAAATTGTTTGCATATGCTAAATTAATACAACATTCCTAAAAGTGACATCCCTGTGCAGGGATAAGGATGCTCAACCCTATCCTTAGATTATCAATATTAAAGGATCTTTTCATTTTCCAAAGGTGTTAGTCACCATTGTCATAGAGGATGTCCAAACAGGGTGGGAATTCTCTATAAAGATGGAAAGGATCTTCAAAAGTACAGAGCTTTAGACAATTGCATGACCTATTCAGTAAGATCCATGTCCACGTAGAAGAGCTCATCCTAGCAATTTACACACACATAAAAAGTGGATGAAAATGCCTATTGCTGATTCTGATATGCATTTAAATGAATAGGTCATTGAACTAGTTCATCAGCAGATTTAATTTCTATATGCTTATTTTCTTTTATTTTTCTGTGACTCCACATATATATACACACACACACATATATTTGTATAGACACTTGAGATGAACAATCAGATGGACTTACAATTGAGCAGATGGTAACATTTGTAAAATTACACATTGCTTTCAATAATCCTGAGATGTTCCCTGTTGCCAAAACCCATTAAAAAAAACCCCAACACCAGTATTCTGGTACTACAACATGGTTGTGAGCATGAGGCACAATACTCTCGGAAGAATAATAACTGCAGGTTATCCTAAGAGTAGTGGAAAGATACAAGGAGGGTGAAAGTAGAGGGTAGTATATTACAATGATGGCTTGCATGTAAAAAATGTTATGACAGACATCATCAAGGACACATAACTGGAAAAGGAGGTCAGCTGGTTATGTATTGAGAGATTGTTGTAGGGACCATTAAACTATGACTGCCGTGATTCATTTTATAGTGTCTGGTTTTTGATTCTCTGACCTTTCTTGTGATGTGTGTAAGGATAAGTTTGCTTCTTAAAATTTTGAAATAGCTAGTGCTATCCTTCCTCTGGGGAAGGTAAAGGAATTGATACTGACTGTTGGGGAATATATAAAGGTATACGCACATTTATTTATAGCTATATTAATTATTAAGAACTTTCTTCTCTCTCTCTCTTTAAAAGGGATCTTTTTGTATGGGAAGTTTTCCCCCCTTCTCCTATAGATTTCGACTAAGCATTCATTTCTACAATTCTAAGGGGGAAAAGCCAGAAGTACCTAAATAAGGTCTTTAATTCTCACTTTAAGAGAGTGATCCAAAGTTATATTCCTGGCACTAGTCATGTGATTTAGAGGCAGAAGTACCTGGGAAGACCCATGCCTATATTAATTGGCAACTATCATCATAATCTTAATTGTTTCTCATTTTCTTTTGCTTTCACTCAAACCAGCCATGATGGTCTCCTCTCATTCTCTGCATTACATCCTCATAGACAAGCATCCACTTGGGCTCAAATAGCTTTATAGTTCTTGGAATCAGATAAGATCCTCCAAGTCACCTGTGTTAGTCAGTCAATCAATAAGCATTTATCAAACCCCTACTATGTATCAGACACTGTGATAAATGCTGGGGATGTAAAAAAAAAGAAAAAAGGCAAAAGACAGTCCCTACTTTGAAGGAGCTCACAATCTAATGAGGTAAATAACATGTGAACAACTGTATACAAACAAGAGAGAGACAAAAGTAATTAGAGATATTCAACAGAGGGAAGAACTAGAGTTAAGGGGGATCAGGAAAGGATTCCTATAGAAAGTAGGATTTTAGCTGGGATTTAAAGGAAGCTGGGAAGCAGAGATGAGAAAGAAGAGCATTCCAGGCATGGAGGATAAGCCAATGAAAACTGCTGGAGTCAGAAGATGGAATGTCTCATGTGAAGAATAACAAGGTGGCCAATGTCAGTGGATAGCAGGGTCCAGGGTGTGTGGTGTGTGTGTGTGTGTGTGTGTGTGTGTGTGTGTGTGTGTGTGTGTGTGTGTGAGGAAGTTATAAGAGTAATGGAAAGTGGGGCAGCTAGGTGGTGCAGTGGATAAAGCAATGGCCCTGGATTCAGGAAGACCTGAGTTCAAAGTCAGCCCCAGACACTTGACACTTACTAGCTGTGTGACCCTGGTCAAGTCACTTAACCCTTACTGCCCCCTACCCCCCAAAAATAGTAATGTAAAGGTAGGAGGGGGCTAGATTGTGAAGGGCTTTGAATGTCAAACAGAATTTGTTATCCAACTTTGGGTAGATTGAAAAACATTCCAATACCATATTTTCATCCCCCCTTAAACAATATTTTTTTCTTTTCTTTTTTCCCCTTAAACAATAAAAAATCCCAAAGTGTAAATCTAAAAGTGGAGGTGACAGATACTATGCTTCTTACCGATCATTATCTTAGAAACCCCCCAAAAGGAAGGAATATTGCTGACATATATGGGAGAAGGAACTTTTCCTCTATAAAAAAGAGAAAGCTGGGGATACATCCTTACATAGCTTCTTTGGAACTGTTATAGTAACACCCCAATTTGGATGTAGAGTTAGAGTATTGTAGCATCCCACTCTTGTCTCTAGCCCTCCTGGGTCTTTAAGTGGCTGTGCAGAATATCCTTTAATAAATCTGTTTTGGACACTTTAGTTCTGTGCCTGGATTGTCTTTTTCTCATCTCTAATGTGGATGCTGAATTACCATGTAATCACTCCTTTGTAGAAGTCTTTTCCACCAAATATAGGAACTCACACAGAGAACCCTCAGCTTTAATCCTGTAGTCATAACTGTGAGGGAGAAGTATCCAATGGGCAGCCTGCATATATCTACCCTGATATCCATAAAATGTTAAAAGATTCAAGACCTCCAATGCATTAGCTCAATCTTCTAAGGAGAGTTTTTGGAAGATTGTCCAGGATGAAATGGCACAGATAGATTTACTCTATGACACCAGTGGAGCATATATACTAATAAATAGGATCCATCAAAATATCAACTTTTTTTCTTTTTTTAAACAAGACCCATGATTTCATTGTTGTAGGAAACTTACAGTGAGGAACTCTTTCTGTGAATGTAGCCTTCATTGCAACTTATAGTGTTAAAGAGTGACTTAACCCTAGGTACAGAGCCAGTATGTGTCACATATGGGTCAGGAACCAAGGTCTTCCTGACTCTGCCACTAACCCTTCATCCAATAGTCTGTATTTCTTACTGTTATTATCAAGACTAGTATAAGCTGTTCTCCCTTTTAGGTACTGGATTTTTCATATAGAGTAGAGTGTTATTGAAAAGGAAGAAAAAATGTACTTTTGCAGACAGGAAAATAATTAAGTTGACTGGTAAAGGATGAAAAACTATTTCCTCTTTCATAAATGAATACTTTAGTGTCTATGGGGTAGGAAAAGAACTTTGGCTTAATAAAAATTGCTAAAAATCTGTGTATAAAGAAATAGTTTTCAGATAAGCTATAAGTAATTTGGATCACAAAAGGATAGGAAATGAATTGTGGCATACATATAAAAGCTTAAATCACTATTTAAAGGGTGTAGAATAATGTCTCCTTTGTATATGAATAATTTGGTTGTTTAAAGGGGGAAGAAGGAATTTTACTAAAATTACCAAAAATTTAGGGGGCAGCTAGGTAGCAAATTGGATAAAGCACTGGCCCTGAATTCAGGAGGACCTGAGTTCAAATCCAGACTCAGACACTTGACTCTTACTAGTTGTGTCACCCTGGGCAAGTCACTTAATCCTCATTGCCCTGCACAAAAAATACACCAACATGAAAGAAAGAAAGGAAGGAAGGAAGGAAGGAAGGAAGGAAGGAAGGAAGGAAGGAAGGAAGGAAGGAAGGAAGGAAGAAATTACCAAAAATTCAACTATAAAGGAATATTATCATTACAGGTATAACAGATTAGCAATGGACCTTTTTGCAAACTATGGAATGGCTAATGCTTCAGGCCATTATGACCCCTCAGCTCATTTGCATGTAACTTTTAAAAACTTAAGACAGTAATAATCACAAAATGAAAAATCACGATCAGATCTATGTAATTGGAAAAAAATTGCTCATGGATAGGCTGAGCTAATATAATAAAAATGACAATTCTACCTAAATTAATTTACCTATTCAGTGCCATACCAATTAGATTACCTAAAATTATTTTATAGAGTTAGAAAAAATAATAACAAAATTCATCTGGAAAAACAAAAAGTAAAGAGTATCAAGGGAACTAATGAAAAAAAAAAGCATATTAAGGTGGGCTAGCCATACCAAATTTGAAGCTATACTAGAACGTGGCAGTCATCAAAACTATATGGTACGGGGGCAGAGCCAAGATGGCAGAGAGGAAGCAGCAAGCTGCCTGAGCTCTCCTTCTGTTCCCTCAAAAAGAACATTAAATCAAGCCTCTGGACGGATTCTGAAACTACAGAACCTGCAAAGAGACAGGGAGAAACAGTCTTCAACCAGAGATAATTTAGAAGACTTCAGGAAAAGGTCGGTCTGACTTGAGCAAAAGGGAGGCCCAGCACAGGGCAGCAGCCCAGCGCCGAGGGGGTTGGGGCAAGTCAGCAGGAGCTGCAGGCCACAGCTGAACAACTGAGGCCCCTGGAACCTGGCTCAAAAATCTGGTGGCCAAGAAGGACAGTGGAAAAACCAACCTGCACTGGCCGGGAGGGCCACGAACGGGTCAGGCGGGATCACGTGCCGGGATCTGGCGCCTGGCTGAGCGCACGCAGACAGGAAGTGAAGGGGGGTGAACTGCACACCCTATAAAGGCCTCAGAGTAAAAAGCCGGTCACACAGCACCTATACCCCTGCACAAGAACCCCAAAACAGGGACCCTGGTGCCCCCAGAGCAGACCTCAACTCAACTTAAAAAATAAATAAATAAGCTGCAATAATGAGTAAGAAGCAAAAAAGAGCCCTCTCCATTGAGAGCTTCTATATCAATAGGGAAGAAGTCAATGCAAACTCAGATGAGGACAATACCCTCAAATTGCCTACATGTGAAGCCTCACGAGGGAAGGTGAATTGGTTTTTTGGTCTCAAGAACAAAAAGCCTTCCTGGAAGAGCTCAAAAAGGATATTAAAAATCAATTGAGAGAGGTGGAAGAAAAAATGGGGAGAGAAATGAAAGCAAAACAAGAAAACTATGAAAAAAGAATCAGTAGCTTGGAAAAGGAAGCACAAAGATTGACTGCAGAAAACAATTCCTTAAAAAATTCATCTGGCCAAATGGAAAAAAAAGTGCATAATTTATTTCACTGAAGAAAACAATGCCTTAAAAAATTCATCTGGCCAAATGGAAAAAAAGGTGCATAATCTTACTGAAGAAAACAATGCCTTAAAAATTAAAATTGGACAGTTGGAAGATAAGGAATCCATGAGACACCAGGAATCAGTCAAGCAGAATCAAAAGAATGAAAAAATAGAAGAAAATGTGAAATACCTCATTGGAAAGACAACTGATCTGGAAAACAGATCCAGGAGAGACAATTTGAGATTCATTGGTTTGCCTGAAAGCCATAACCAGAAAAAGAATCTAGACACCATATTCCAGGAAATTATTAAAGAGAACTGCCCTGATATCATAGAATCAGAGGATAAAATCATCATTGAAAGAATCCATCAATCACCCCCTAAAAGAGACCCCAAAAGGAAAACTCCAAGGAATATCGTAGCCAAATTCCAGAATTATCAGGTGAAGGAGAAAATACTCCAAGCAGCCAGAAAGAAGCAATTTAAATATCATGGAGCCACAGTCAGGATTGCTCAGGACCTGGCAGCTTCAACATTAAAGGACCGCAAGGCTTGGAATATGATATTCCAGAAGGCAAAGGAGCTTGGATTGCAGCCAAGAATCTATTACCCAGCAAAAATTTTCATTCTCTTTCAGGGGAAAAGATGGGCATTTAATGACATTGGAGACTTTCAATCTTTCCTGACTAAAAGACCAGAACTGAATAGAAAATTCGATCTGAACATACAAGACTCAAGAGAAGTTTAAAAAGGTAAACAGAGGGGAAAAAAAAAGGTTACTCAATTAGGTTAAACTGCTTATATCCCTACACGGGAAGATAATACTCATAACTCTTAAGAATTGTAAATGTATTTGGGCAGAGAGAAGGACTTTACACAGAGGGTATAAATATAAATTGTCTTTGATGTGATGATACAAAAAAAAATTAAGGGGTTAAAAAGGGAGTCTAAGGGGAGGAAAGGAAAGGGGAGGTGGAATGGGATGAATTATATCATATGAAGAAGTGGAAAAAAACCCTATTACAATGGAGGGAAAGAAAGGAGGGGTGAGCATTGTTTCAACCCTAATCACATTAGATTTGATTCAAAGAGGGAATAACACATACATTTATTGGGATAAAGAAACTTAGCACATTCTTTAGGGAAACAAAAGGGGAAGGGAAAGGGGGGACTGATAGAAGGGAAGACAAAAGCAAGGGAGAAAAGGGTAAAGCAAAGAGAGGGGGGTGATAAAAAGGGAGGGCAGATCGGGGGAGGTAGGGGTAAGAAGTAAAATGTCGGTGAGGAGGAATAGGGTAAAAGAAGGGGGGAAAAGTACAAAGGGGGTAAATAGAATGGAGGGGAATAGACAGTCAGTAATAATAACTGTGAATGTGAATGGGATGAACTCTGCTATAAAACGGAAGCGAATTGCAGAGTGGATTAAAAACCAGAATCCTACAAGATGCTGTTTACAAGAAACACATTTGAAGCAGAGAGATACACACAGAGTAAAGGTAAAAGGCTGGAGCAGAATATATTATGCTTCAGCTAAAGTAAAAGAAGCAGGGGTAGCAATCCTTATCTCAGACAAAGCACAGGCAAAAATAGATCTCATTAGAAGAGATAAGGAAGGAAACTACATCTTGCTGAAAGGTACTATAGATAATGAAGTAATATCAATATTAAATATGTATGCACCAAGTGGTATAGCATCCAAGTTCTTAGAGGAGAAGTTAAATGAGTTACAAGAGGAATTAGGCAGTAATACTATACTAGTGGGGGATCTGAATCTCCCCCTTTCAGAATTAGATAAATCTAGCCGAAAAATAAATAAGAAAGAACTGAAAGAGGTGAATAGATTACTAGAAAAGTTAGACATGATAGATGTCTGGAGAAAATTGAATGGGGATAGAAAGGAATATACCTTTTTCTCAGCAGTACATGGCACATTTTCAAAAATTGACCATGTATTAGGGTACAAAAACATTATAGTCAAATGTAGAAAGGCAGAAATAGTAAATGCATCCTTCTCAGATCATGATGCAATAAAAATTACATGTAAGAAAGAGCCAGGGAAAAGTAGAATGAAAATCAATTGGAAACTAAATAATATCATTCTAAAGAATGAATGGGCCAAACAACAAATCATAGAAACAATCAATAACTATATCCAAGAGAATAACAATAATGAGACAACATACCAAAATCTATGGGATACAGCCAAAGCAGTGCTTAGGGGAAAATTTCTAGCTCTAAATGCTTACATGAATAAAAAAGAGAAAGAGGAGATTAATGAATTGGGCATGCAACTTAAAAAGCTAGAAAAAGAACAAATTAGAAATCCCCAATTAGATATTAAACTAGAGATCCTGAAAATTAAAGGAGAAATTAATAAGATTGAAAGCAAAAAAAACCCTAGAGAATTAATCAATAAAACTAAGAGTTGGTTTTATGAAAAAACCAATAAAATAGATAAAATATTGGTTAATTTGATTAAAAAAAAGAAAGAAGAAAACCGAATCACTAGTATCAAAAATGAAAAGGGTGATGTTACCACTAATGAAGTGGAAATTAAATCAATAATTAGGAATTATTTTGCCCAACTGTATGCCAATAAATTTGACAATCTAAATGAAATGGATGAATATTTACAAAAATACAAACTGCCCAGGTTAACTGAAGAGGAAATAAAATCCTTAAATAAACCCATATTAGAAAACGAAATTGAACAAGCCATTAATGAACTCCCTAAGAAAAAATCCCCAGGGCCAGATGGGTTTATGGGTGAATTTTACCAAACATTTAAAGAATAATTAATTCCAATATTATATAAATTATTTGGAAAAATAGGTGAAGAAGGAGTTCTACCAAATTTGTTTTATGACACAAATATGGTGGTGATACCAAAACCAGGCAAAGCAAAAACAGAGGAAGAAAATTGTAGACCAATTTGCCTAATGAATATTGATGCTAAAATCTTCAATAAGATATTAGCCAGGAGATTATAGCAAGTGATCACCAGGATAATACACTATGACCAGGAATGCAGGGCTGGTTCAACATAAGGAAAACTATTAACATAATCAACCACATCAATAAGAAAACCAACCAAAATCATGTGATTATCTCAATAGATGCAGAGAAAGATTTTGACAAAATATAGCACCCATTCCTAATAAAAACACT